>NC_051863.1:90671061-91271061 GCF_015732765.1 Culex quinquefasciatus | reverse complement strand
AACATATACATCAAGTTTCATGACCAGCTCTACCTGCTGCATTCGACTAAGGGTTTAGAGCGAACAATTTATTTTTATTTATTGTTGTTACACTTTAAGAAACACGTAAGAACATACCTGGGATTCATAGGGAAGAAATGCAATGTTAATTTCTTTTAACGTCTTAATTTTTCGCGATACAACTGATTTACAAATATCATTAAAAAGTTCTTCGGGACACACTAAAATTTGATAAAACTAAATGAGATTATAGTTTTTATGACATATGAAAAAAAAAAATTCTACGCGAAGGCGTTACTTTTAGCCTTTTATTGATTTCTCTGAAACCAAAATATAAAAAAATGGAATTTTAATAGCGATTTGTAGATTGGCAATACAAGTCGAATAGGTTGAAAATGTTGCTTTGTTTCAAAGAAATCGATTAATTTATAAGGCCAGTATGCTCTTCAAAAGAAAGGGGGTCAAGAAACAGCTTCACGAACGGCAGAACAAAAGAAAGAGAACGTTTTATTAGGGCTTTCCTTTACCCTCTCTGGCTTGCTTTCGCTACCGATGCTGCCCATTTGAAATTTTTCTTGACCGGTACCTTCCGATGTGCGTACCTTACAATAAGCGTAACACCTGAGCGCAGAAACACATTTTGCTGTATTACAATATGCGGCATACCTTCAGTGAAATAAACATGTGCTGCTTTATATGTAGGCTTGGCAGGATTTTCAAAATCTCTCATTAATAATCTTATAGAATCTTCGGAAGGTGTTATCAAATATACGGCTTCAATTGCGGGTAGGGGCTCTCTTTTTTTATTTATATCTTCTACCACTGCAATAACATAGATTGAAAACGTTTAAATATATACAGAAGTTCCATTGGAAAAGAACCTAAACCGGAGAAAATTTCTCCGATCAGGCACACAATTTTTCTAGAGGTTCAAAATTAGATCCGTATTTTTTTTGTTTGACCATTAGGGTCGCATTAATGGCCACTTTCGTAATTTTGGCCAAAAACACATTTTTCAAAAAAGCATAACTCCACACAATTTCAACCGATTTTAGTTGTTGTTCACGCGTTGTATTAGAATATTAGTTTCCATTCCTTTTAGGACCACCACGCGATCCACACTTTTTGTGTTATCTGTTTTCTCCTCCTACCGCGTAGATAAGATCAGTGCACTGTACTCCGCGACTGATAGTAGCCGAAGATGAGCCGATCGACAGTTCAACTTGAGCTGCTCCTAGCTGTGCTAGGAAGGGTAGAACAATCAGTCTGCAATAAATCGCGATCGTGAGCACTTTGTTTAATTTAAGTCAAATAAAGTGTGCTTTTTGATCCTCTACCGCGAGTGTTTGTATTTGATTAAAGTCCGCCGATCAGTACCACAAGACGTTTAATTATGTACGTAACAGTTGTTGAAACAAATGTAAGGCGATAACCCAGTCAAATCAATCCGAATTCTGAAACGGAATCTAATTAGAATCGTACACAAATTCCGTTTAAAACGCAACAACCGGTTCGAACACGGAACCGGTTGTTGCGTTTGAAACGGAATTTGTATACGATTCTAATTAGATTCCGTTTCAGAATTCGGATTCAGTTAACTGGGAAGTTGGTCTTCCTAGGAAAAATAGTCTGAAGACCAAAAATATAGTCCAACATTTGAAAAGGTTGAATGAAACATTAAAATGCCGTTTTAACGGGGTATGGACCAAAGAGCCTATGTCTGAAAATATTTTTATCGGACAATTTTACGTAACGTACTCAAAAATGTTTGTGTTCATTAACAGGATTCCGAAACACGATTTTTTAAAAATAAAAACTGGAATTTTTGGGGCGCATGACAAAATGCAAAATGACAAAAACGGCAAAAAAACAACTTTTTTCACATAAACTGCGATAACGTTAAAGTTTTAGCGAGAACAACTAAAATTGGTTGAAATGGCATGGAGTTATGTTTTTTTTTTTGAAAAATGTGGTTTTTGCTAAAAATGACTAAAAAGGCAATTTTTGAGACCACTCTAGTGAGGTGTAGTTCACCCTATTTTTTTGACCAAGGAACCTTCAGACAAATTTTGAGGCCTATCGAAGAACTTTGTTTCGGCTTAGGATCTTTTTAAATGAAATTTCTGTATATTTATATTCATGCAATGCCATACTTACATGTTACTCCTTCAGCACTAATTTCATGCATTTTTGTACAAGCCGAAACCATGCGCATAGCTAATTTGTCTACTATCAGGATTCTCCATTCTGTTCCAGGTTGACCATTTGCTTTCGTTTTGCTTGGGGTCCCTTTGTAGCGAACTACTTCGTTCATTATTTCTGTGTTTAAAATAAGATATATGGTATTATAAGAATTACCAGCATTACATAAGGAGCTATAGATAAATTTGTTTTCGTTTTGTTTTACGGAGCAAGGTGGGGGACGCGGTCTCAATTCAATCCAAGTACGGTCTCTTGTGGATGAAAGGGTAGTGACCGAACTAGTGTTTGGTGTGACGGCGGTGTGGATCGGTTACACAAAACTGACATGGTTTATGCGCCTACCACACGGGAGAAGTTTGGAACTCTTGATGCCTAGCAAGCCAACCGAGTAAAACAGGGCTGCCCCCTGAATCCCACCCTGTTCATAATATTTCTACACCATGCGCGCGCGCTCATGGGCACATAGCATAGCATTTTATAAGAAAAATGTTGATGGCAATTTTTATTACATCAAACTACTTATAATATTTCTTGAAATTCTTGATCTTGATCTTGACCATTCAAGGCCAATACGAACCTTGAATAATCAACTTTCTTTTTGGCTCTGCGGTGGTTAAAGGTTTGTGAATATCCATTCAAATACAACGAATATTGCTACAGACTTTTTTATGTATTCTCAAAACGAATACTTTTTTCTTATAGACATGATAAAAAATAATGCAATAGAAGTTTTGTTATTTTTTATGATTCAAAAACATAGTGTGCGATTTGCATGTGTGTGTGTGTGTGTGGTCCAATCCAATACCCGCTAACCGGTAGCGAAATTATGGGAAAGTATAATTTGTATCAGACTGTGTATATGCCGAATGCTGATACAGCTTATCTCAGTCCCGGGTATTAGGTGGTGACAGCCCTCGCGCTGCTTCCAACGACCCATTTCAGAATGACAGAGCTCCTTGCGGTCCAATTCCGAGGTCGCTGGGCTTTGTTCGGCCCCGCCTAAACATAGAAGCAAGCATCTGAAGGAAACTTGATCTATATTTAGACTTCCAATCCCCTCAGGCAAATCAGGGATCAGCGCGTATTTAATATGAGAAGTTAGCATGTTTCAACACTACGGATCAATTCACTGCAAGAGTGTGAACCTTCTGATGGCCGACTGCTTAGCGCCCCAGACCACCAATCCAAAGGTGTGAGTTCGAATCTCACCTGATTCATTTTAGTTTTTATTCATATTCAAATTCCTGATTCCAAATTTCAAAGGTACCGACCGGGATTTGATCCCTGAACCTTCTGCTCGGGAGACAGAAGCCGTAACCATTAAGCCACGGAGCCGGTTGAATGAGACGTGGTTCTCTATACAGCAATTCCCCACGAAAACAGCATGGAAAAAAACAAAAGTGCTCGGATCGGGCTCAAAATTTTTCTGGGGGTTCCCTAGCCGAAATAATTAGACCCGTATTTTTTTGTTTGGCCATTAGGGTGACCTACGCTGTGTTAGGGTGGTCTGAAAAATGGCCATTTTCGTCGATTTTCGCAAAACCACTTTTTTGAAAAAATCTCCTCGCCATTTTAACCGATTTCAATTGTCTTATACGCAAATGAAAGGTGATAAGTTGACCTTTCAAAGAAAAATAGTAAGAAGTTTCAAAAATCTAGCCTAACATATGAAAGGGCGTATGAAACTTAAAAATGCCGTTTTGGCGGTGTCTGGACCAAAGAGTCTGGAAATATTTTATCGGATTCCCGGACATTTTTACATAACATACTAAAAATGGGAGGAGTTCATTAACAGGATTCCGAGATATGATTTTGAAAATAAAATCCGTGTTTTTGACGCGTCGCGCGGAGAATGACGAAATTGGCAAAAAATCAACTTTTTTCACTAAAACTGCGATAACTTTAAAATTTCAGCGATGACCTATAGATGTTTGGGTACCAAAATTTTCGTAATTAAAAGACGCAACTTTTGATACCCAAACATCTATAGGTCATCGCTGAAATTTTAAAGTTATCGCAGTTTTAGTGAAAAAAGGTGTTTTATTGCCAATTTCGTCATTCTCCGGTTTTTGCGCGCGGCGCGTAAAAAAACACGGATTTTATTTTCAAAAAATCATATCTCGGAATCCTGTTAATGAACTCCTCCCATTTTTTAGTATGTTATGTAAAAATGTCCGGGGAATCCAATAAAAATATTTCCAGACATAGGCTCTTTGGTCCAGACACCGTCAAACGGCATTTTAAAGTTTCATACGCCCTTTCATAAGTTAGGCTAGATTTTGAAACTTACTATTTTTCTTTGAAAGGCCGACTTATCACCTTTCATTTGCGTATAAGACAATTGAAATCGGGTAAAATGGCGAGGAGTTATGATTTTTCGAAAAAAGTGGTTTTTGCGAAAATTGACGAAAATGGCCATATTTCAGACCACCCTAACACGGCGTAGGTCACCCTAATGGCCAAACAAAAAAATACGGGTCTAATTATTTCGGCCAGGGAACCCCAGAAAATTTTGAGCCCGATCCGAGCACTTTGTTTTTTCCATGCTGTTTTCGTGGGGAATTGCTGTATATGGCTTTTTGCGAGATGAGAGCAGAGGACAACAATCATCTCAACGTTTCCACTTTACCCGGGCTAACGACCGGCAGTTCCAGTTCACGATGATTTCCCTTCATATGATAAAAACCACTTATGATTTTGTCATTCCTTTGTGGAACACCAATCAGTGAGGTACTCCTGGATATTAGCTCCTGAAAAGTGCTTAAAAAGTGCAAAAATGCCTCACGGCAAGAAAAAGAGGCGGTCCTCACCAGCAGGATCAGCAGATTTGAAGAAGCTTAAGAATGCCGAAGCGCTACCTGCAAAGCCAGGCAGTTTGAGCAAGGACGCTCAAAATTCGTCTGAAACCAGTTCGCTACCCTCCCTGTGGACGTAAGCGAGAAGGAAGAATTTGAACGACGGGAAAAGTTGCCACCCATTTTTGTGAAAACATCGTCATCGGATTCGGTGCGAAAGTGGCTGACCGGGTTTATCAAATCTGGTGCTTTACGAGCTTCCATCCGCTTGTGTGCTGATGGACTCAAAATTCTGCTACCTAGGAGAAAGGATTACAACTACGTTCGGGATTTCTTGAACAACACAAAGATTGAATACTACAGCCATGACGATACAGGTAAACGACCCATGAAACAGGTCCTCCGAGGTCTGTACGACATGGATGTGAGTGTGCTGAAAGAAGAGCTCAAAACTCTGAAGTTGAACGTGATCGAAGTCTTCAAGATGACGAGACACAACAAGGACATCAAGTATCGTGATCAACTGTACCTGGTTCATCTCGAGAAAGGATCTACAACGCCGTCTGAGCTGAAAACAGTTCGGGCAATTTTCAACATCATCGTGACTTGGGAACGTTATCGTCCAGTGCACCGTGATGTGACACAGTGTTCGAACTGCTTGCAATTTGAGCATGGTGGAAGGAACTGTTTCATCAAGAGTCGTTGTGCAATCTGCGGAGGTAAGCACAAAACTCAAGCTTGCGAAACAATCAACGAGAACATCGAAGCGAAATGCTTCAATTGCGGCGGCGACCATTCTACCAAGAATCGGAGCTGCCCAAAACGTGCTGAGTTTGTAAAAATTCGGCAGCAAGCGACGACGAGGCACCAACCAAATCATCGCAAAACACCACCAGCATACACGGACGTGGATTTTTCTGCTTTGGCGTCGCCAGTAACAGGATCTGTTCGAGTGGTTCCAAATCTGCAGCCATTGCCGTTGAATCAGCGGATAAAAGTTGCATAGAATACAACACCTCCAGGCTTCAGTCAGCAACCGAGGGAAAACCAACCAGCATCAACGGATGAAGGCAGTAGTAACCTGTTTTCACCACAAGAACTTTTGAACATTTTCATCGAGATGACAACAACACTGTGTGGTTGCAAAACTTGCCAAGAACAAGTAAGAACGCTTGGAGCATTCTTCTTAAAATACAGTTCGTAGTTTACTCGTTCTAGTGATTTTGAATATTTCAATGAATTTATTTTTTAGTTTTAAGATAGGATTAGTTGATAAAGTGATTTTTTTTACCCAAATGTATTCGATTCAATGCAATAATGTTAAACAATTTGAAGTAAATAAAATAAATGTGATCAGTTAATAATAAAACGAAAAATACAACAAAGATGAAGAGCATTAGGCCATACCACTTAACATGTAAAAGAAATGTAATTATTATAAGAAAGTTCAATAAAGACATATTTAATTAAAAAAAAAAATCGTTCTAAAAATTGATCGGGATTGCCGATAGATGTCAAATTTGATTCAGATGCTCACTCATGGTCTGTACTATGAATGAATAATCAGGATAAAAATTGGGGAGGTTGTATTTGCAATAAAAAAGTTCTTGTGTCTTGATTTAATTTTTTTGAAAATATTTTTTTTAAAAAGATTGGAAAATTTTACAAATGTTTCATAATTTAACATTGTACATCGGACCATTAGTTGCTGAGATATCGACATTAGAAAATGGTGGGTTGTTTGGGTGAGGCTTAGAAAACATAAATTTTCTTGTTTTTAAACCTTTGCATGGCAATATCTCAGCAACTAAGGGTGTCATATCAACAAAGTCCGAAGAAGCAAAATGTAGAGAATTTTTTCAGCTCTTCAAAAATATTTTTTCAGAGGTGGGCAAACATGGGCACTATTAAAAAACAATAACTGCGACTATTTTGAAAAAAGTTACATAAAAATGGCTATAACTTGAAAACGGTGCACTTTATCAAAACTTCACAAAAGAACTTTTTTATTGCAAATTCAATTTTACATCGAAAAATGAAATTGAAAAATTTTTGCGACCATTATTTCGATTTTTTGAAAAAAAAATTGTATTGATTCAAAAAAGCATAACTCAGTCAATGATTTTTTGCCCATTCTGGATTATTTTTTTTTCAGTGTAGTCCATATCTATACCTACAACTTTGCCGAAGACACCAAATCGATCAAAAAATTCCTTCAAAAGATACAGATTTTTGAATTTTCACATATCATTTTTGTATGGACAGCTGCCAAATTTATATGGAAAATTATATGGCCAAACTAATGATGCAAAATGGCTTCTTTGGGCATACCGAAGGCACCAAAAAAGTTTCAGCCGGATTAAAAAATACAGAAAAAATCGAATGACCGAAATCTCAGAGAATTCCTCACCTTTCTTTAGTAAGAAAGGCAAAAATGTTACTTGGGCAACTAGGTAGTGGTCCGAGTCAATATTCGCACCGCGAAAGGTGCGCACGTGCTTTACCCAAGCCGAAATTGTTTTACCAAGTTGAATTTAGAATCTGATGTAAATTTCAAAAACATTACGGTTTGTATTGGCACGCATGTATTTTTGAAACGCATTCTTACGGTTGTGTATTGAATCTATTTTAGATCAGTTCAAACCAAAAGCGTGCAATTCAAAGCATTAGCATTAGCATTTGGAGGACGCCCCACCACCGGAAGGCTCCACAACGCTTATCCCACTGTTTGGTCTGGTTGTGTTAGACCCTCATCCGGAACAATAATCCAACACGGGAGCACGCAGAAAAATGTTTTGTAGAATCAGCCTGTACGAGGTTTGAATCAACAAAATTTTTGTTGAATATAATCAACGCCGATTTTACGTTGAAACAAAACTTGATTTTCTCAATTCCACAAAAGTCTTTTGTTGTTTTGAAAAAGCTGCTTTGACGTTTAGCGTTGATTCAACAAAAATAATGATTTTCAAATCAACAAAACGTTTTGTTGATTCAAATATGCCTTATTTTTATGCGTGAGATACCATGTCTTCATCTTTTGATGAGTGTGTAATACAGCCCAGGGCATAAGGGGGTCCACGCCGGGTCCAAGCTATCCTCGGGGAAATGAAGGAATGTTAGTAAACACCTATCTAAAGTGCGCAGGGACCCCTACGTCACTTTAGTGGTATAGATGTTTGTAGGGAGGTTTTGGACTCAATGTTAGTAGAAAGGTAAGACCCTAGGATATACCTGGAGAGGTATACCAAAAGCGTGCAATTCAAAGAGTTTAAAATCAATACAAGTTGAAGCTTACGAGAAATACATCAAAATCTAAATCCAACGGGGATGTCGAAACGGGAAATGTATTTCGCAATTCGCAATTTTCAGTGTAAGAACGGGCCTTGACCGATCTTATGCACTAGGTTCCCGACGAACACGCACTGCCCTTACACCTACATCTCACCCTTGCTCTGAGTCAGTACGAGCAACATGCTAGAACACGCTTTGAGTGTTCGTGCCAGGCATGCACACCTTCTTTTCCGGTTACGCATTTTAACTCGACCGGGGGTGGTACATTACGTAGGGTTTGATGTGAGTATAAGCGCCTAACCATCTATAGTGTGCCTATCAACTTTCATTAAAGCAAAAACTGTTTTATTTTTTGTTTGAATTCAAAAACTTGTTGTTATTCTACTGTGAATTGTTTTCTCCTGAAATCTTTGCTAGTGTTGTGTCGTGTTTATATGTTGCTATTTCTTTTGTCGCGGTGTTTTGTTACAATTTTTGGTCCTAAGCATGTTATAAAAGTTTACCAAAAGTACAATAGTAATATTTGTGTTAATCCTTTAACCATTCCATAAATTGAGTATGGGCTCAAACATCATTTGTTTGAAAAAAGGGTGAAGATTGAAAACAATAGACAGTAAAAGAGACTATATTTTATAAAAAATCAAGAATCAACAGTAAGACAATGATGATTGCATTTTAGAATAAAAGAGAAGCTGGATGTTCGGGTGAGTCAGTAAAACTAACTTTTTGTCAGCAGTCGTAGCGACAGCTACAAAACTAAAAAGTTAAGTTTTTATTTAGTTATTTGTGTACATGTTTGTTTGAATTTCACTTACTTAATTAGTCTTCCTTTCCAACGATTTCCTCTATCTCTCCTACACTTCTTCCTCTTCCTTATCTTCTCCTTCGTTCCACTTCCTGCATTTGTGTATAATTTTATTAATATTTTGTTTACTTTCCATTTCAGGTTTACTTACAAACTACCGACACTGTACAATGTAGCATTCAGTGACGGTAGGCGACGACGGTGCAGTTTCTGTTGCTTCCTTCGCTGCTGGTAAGTATTAAATGTTTCAGTATTCGAAATTCGCACTAACTTTATCTTTTCTTCTACTTACAGGTGTGCTCGTGTTTTAATTTCAATAAAATTAAACTTCCACAGCTTTACCCCACTTTTCTCTCGCAAACTCCGAAAACTAACTTCGCGCAAGGTTCACACTTTGTTTTGGTAAAATGGTGACTTGCTGAAAAACGCGCCTCCCCTGTGCGTCACACACGCACTTTTCTTCTCTCCGTTTCTCCTTTGCGCGCGTTGACAGTTCCCAGTGGCATCGGTCGATTACACCGTCGGTCCTCCACCGTCTGACAGTGCGCCCGTCTCAGCGGTCGTAACACCCCAGCCCGTAACATCCGTCGGGCCGTCCGGCGCGTCGGATTTACCAAAATCTCTATCACCGCTGCGTTCACCGTTTTTCTTTCAGCTAGGCACCTCCAGTTTCCGGTCTCCAAGTCTACCTGCTGCGGCCGATTGCCCATCGACCAGTGCTCCACCTGGTTTATCTGCTTTTTTGCCCACTCGTACTTGTTCCTGCTGTTGATATCCATCGCGTTGCGCTTGGTGGCATCCAGGTTCGTCGCCTTACTGACGTTTCCAGTCGTCGGCTTCTGCGCACCGATATGCTCTGGCAGTTGCTCAACGACGATCACTGGTTGCGCCGCACACAGTCTCGCAGTGCTGTCCGGGATACCTAGTCCCGGATCATCCTGTTTGTGTGTCACAGGTCTCACCGAAGCCATCGCACAGGGTTGATTCACCACGCCGTAGTTGCTTTCACCGTAATCAATCTCGGCGTTCGTTGGGATGCGAGAACCTTTCGGCAAAAGTCCAACGCTTGGGTTCCTCAGCGGCGTGCTGTTGTTTTGGAGTAGTTTGTCGATGCGGCCACCCTTGGCGCGACCAGCATTCTTCGAGTCTCTCGCACCATTTATCAGCGTTGTTCGATCAGTACTCACCGGATCTTGTTGAGCACATGCCGCCGAACTTAGCAGTGTACTGTGCTCCTTCGGACTGTCCAGATCTTCAAACACCGCTTGGTGCAGATTCACCTCGACTGCTACAACCGACTCCATCGATCTCAGCTCTCCGAAGAATTCTTCCCGCCGAGCGTCGTCAGCCGCTACATCGATGCTGTTATGCGCCGATAGCTCTTCTGCATTCATCATGTGGAGGCTCAAGTGTGGTTTCTGACGCACCGATGACAGTAGCCATTTTTCGCCGCCGGTTGTCCTCATCGCAAAGATCCACCCACTTTTCCGCGTGATTCTTGGCCACGCGCTACGTGTCTCCGCCATCTGCTGTAGGCAGAGCATCGCCCTTACACTTCCGAGTACCGGTCGAATTGCTTGTGCACATTCGATCAATGCGACAGAATTGGCCTCGTCCGCAGTCGATGCATCCCTGGTGAATTCCATTTGCGGGCTGAAGTCGACCGTGCTCACGAGCGGAAGAGCTACCAGGATGTGCAGCTCCCGGCACGCATCGCGTTGGCCGAATTTCTCCAGCTGACATTTCAAGTCGTCGCCGAACTTCCAGTTTGCGACGAGCTGCATGCGGACGTCGACGGACAGCCTTTCGATCCCCTCGCAGAACCGCCACTGATGATCGTCGCATGTGTGTGGCATTTGGTTGGCCCTGCTCAGTCCCGAGCTGTCCTCTTTCAGACAGTAGAGAGCCGCTTCCTCTATCTGTCCTCTTCTGCTTGTCCCGGTTATCGTGTCCGGGTTGGTCAACAAGAAAATCTTTGGTTCCGTCGACCTAGTTGGTGCCCAGAGCCGTTGCTCCGCGTCTAGGAGAACGCTAGCTGGGTCTTGTTTTGTGAGCGGATTCTCAAGCGTGAGATCTGCCCCCTCCATCTGCTCGCGCAGTATGTCTTCCACGATTTCGAGCGATTTGATTTGTTCAAGTCCGTCGACCGAACGCTCGGCCTCGCATGCTTCCTCCAAACGGCATTGTGGCAGTAGTTCCGGGCTTTCCAACGACAGATGACGCTTTACGATGTCTGGCTCGGACAGATGGCGAGGAAAGTGTCCAGTATTTTGCGCCGCACCTTCAAGCAAGTGGCGAAGCCCCACAAGGTTTCGTTCGTCCGTCACTCCATGGGTTGAGGATCCTTCTCGCGTTCCGAGAGACTTTGTCCACTGTACTGGGTCGATCGGGTAACAAGGAGACTGTCTTGCAAGTCCCCCGCCCGCGGCCAGTTGTGCCTTCTCAAATCCGGAACACTGCTGCCCCAGCCCGTTTGGACTTATGCTGACGAAATCTTGCATTAACAGCTTCGTCTCGTTCTCGCTGGTGTCCTCTGCGCGAACTTTCAAACTTCCATCGCTCTCTTCGCCCGGATCCGACGAGTTTTCATCGCGTTCAGCATCCGTTTCGTTTTCTGCATCCTCCTCCTCCTCCTTCGCCAAGTCAACGATTTGGGGGGATGGCAGGAGCTTTTCGAAGCCGAATTTGATGAGCTCCAGCTGCTCGTCGATGAGCGAAGACCTTCTACGGTACGAGCTATCCAATTCTGCCATTCGCCTGTTGTGGTCCGACTTTTTCCTCTGCTCAAGCTCCAAGTTTGTTTCATACCGTCGCATCTTCTTCCGGATTGCTTCGGTCATCTTCTTTTCTTTGGCTTGCAGCTCGCGATCGATCCGTGCCTGCCGTTCTGCTACGCCCTTTTCATAAGTTAGGCTAGATTTTTGAAACTTCTTACTATTTTTCTTTGAAAGGCCGACTTATCACCTTTCATTTGCGTATAAGACAATTGAAATCGGGTAAAATGGCGAGGAGTTATGATTTTTCGAAAAAAGTGGTTTTTGCGAAAATTGACGAAAATGGCCATATTTCAGACCACCCTAACACGGCGTAGGTCACCCTAATGGCCAAACAAAAAAATACGGGTCTAATTATTTCGGCCAGGGAACCCCCAGAAAAATTTTGAGCCCGATCCGAGCACTTTTGTTTTTTTCCATGCTGTTTTCGTGGGGAATTGCTGTATATGGCTTTTTGCGAGATGAGAGCAGAGGACAACAATCATCTCAACGTTTCCACTTTACCCGGGCTAACGACCGGCAGTTCCAGTTCACGATGATTTCCCTTCATATGATAAAAACCACTTATGATTTTGTCATTCCTTTGTGGAACACCAATCAGTGAGGTACTCCTGGATATTAGCTCCTGAAAAGTGCTTAAAAAGTGCAAAAATGCCTCACGGCAAGAAAAAGAGGCGGTCCTCACCAGCAGGATCAGCAGATTTGAAGAAGCTTAAGAATGCCGAAGCGCTACCTGCAAAGCCAGGCAGTTTGAGCAAGGACGCTCAAAATTCGTCTGGAAACCAGTTCGCTACCCTCCCTGTGGACGTAAGCGAGAAGGAAGAATTTGAACGACGGGAAAAGTTGCCACCCATTTTTGTGAAAACATCGTCATCGGATTCGGTGCGAAAGTGGCTGACCGGGTTTATCAAATCTGGTGCTTTACGAGCTTCCATCCGCTTGTGTGCTGATGGACTCAAAATTCTGCTACCTAGGAGAAAGGATTACAACTACGTTCGGGATTTCTTGAACAACACAAAGATTGAATACTACAGCCATGACGATACAGGTAAACGACCCATGAAACAGGTCCTCCGAGGTCTGTACGACATGGATGTGAGTGTGCTGAAAGAAGAGCTCAAAACTCTGAAGTTGAACGTGATCGAAGTCTTCAAGATGACGAGACACAACAAGGACATCAAGTATCGTGATCAACTGTACCTGGTTCATCTCGAGAAAGGATCTACAACGCCGTCTGAGCTGAAAACAGTTCGGGCAATTTTCAACATCATCGTGACTTGGGAACGTTATCGTCCAGTGCACCGTGATGTGACACAGTGTTCGAACTGCTTGCAATTTGAGCATGGTGGAAGGAACTGTTTCATCAAGAGTCGTTGTGCAATCTGCGGAGGTAAGCACAAAACTCAAGCTTGCGAAACAATCAACGAGAACATCGAAGCGAAATGCTTCAATTGCGGCGGCGACCATTCTACCAAGAATCGGAGCTGCCCAAAACGTGCTGAGTTTGTAAAAATTCGGCAGCAAGCGACGACGAGGCACCAACCAAATCATCGCAAAACACCACCAGCATACACGGACGTGGATTTTTCTGCTTTGGCGTCGCCAGTAACAGGATCTGTTCGAGTGGTTCCAAATCTGCAGCCATTGCCGTTGAATCAGCGGATAAAAGTTGCATAGAATACAACACCTCCAGGCTTCAGTCAGCAACCGAGGAAAACCAACCAGCATCAACGGATGAAGGCAGTAGTAACCTGTTTTCACCACAAGAACTTTTGAACATTTTCATCGAGATGACAACAACACTGTGTGGTTGCAAAACTTGCCAAGAACAAGTAAGAACGCTTGGAGCATTCTTCTTAAAATACAGTTCGTAGTTTACTCGTTCTAGTGATTTTGAATATTTCAATGAATTTATTTTTTTAGTTTTAAGATAGGATTAGTTGATAAAGTGATTTTTTTTACCCAAATGTATTCGATTCAATGCAATAATGTTAAACAATTTGAAGTAAATAAAATAAATGTGATCAGTTAATAATAAAACGAAAAATACAACAAAGATGAAGAGCATTAGGCCATACCACTTAACATGTAAAAGAAATGTAATTATTATAAGAAAGTTCAATAAAGACATATTTAATTAAAAAAAAAATCGTTCTAAAAATTGATCGGGATTGCTGATAGATGTCAAATTTGATTCAGATGCTCACTCATGGTCTGTACTATGAATGAATAATCAGGATAAAAATTGGGGAGGTTGTATTTGCAATAAAAAAGTTCTTGTGTCTTGATTTAATTTTTTTGAAAATATTTTTTTTAAAAAGATTGGAAAATTTTACAAATGTTTCATAATTTAACATTGTACATCGGACCATTAGTTGCTGAGATATCGACATTAGAAAATGGTGGGTTGTTTGGGTGAGGCTTAGAAAACATAAATTTTCTTGTTTTTAAACCTTTGCATGGCAATATCTCAGCAACTAAGGGTGTCATATCAACAAAGTCCGAAGAAGCAAAATGTAGAGAATTTTTTCAGCTCTTCAAAAATATTTTTTCAGAGGTGGGCAAACATGGGCACTATTAAAAAACAATAACTGCGACTATTTTGAAAAAAGTTACATAAAAATGGCTATAACTTGAAAACGGTGCACTTTATCAAAACTTCACAAAAGAACTTTTTTATTGCAAATTCAATTTTACATCGAAAAATGAAATTGAAAAATTTTTGCGACCATTATTTCGATTTTTTGAAAAAAAAATTGTATTGATTCAAAAAAGCATAACTCAGTCAATGATTTTTTGCCCATTCTGGATTATTTTTTTTTCAGTGTAGTCCATATCTATACCTACAACTTTGCCGAAGACACCAAATCGATCAAAAAATTCCTTCAAAAGATACAGATTTTTGAATTTTCACATATCATTTTTGTATGGACAGCTGCCAAATTTATATGGAAAATTATATGGCCAAACTAATGATGCAAAATGGCTTCTTTGGGCATACCGAAGGCACCAAAAAAGTTTCAGCCGGATTAAAAAATACAGAAAAAATCGAATGACCGAAATCTCAGAGAATTCCTCACCTTTCTTTAGTAAGAAAAAAATGTTACTTGGGCAACTAGGTAGTGGTCCGAGTCAATATTCGCACCGCGAAAGGTGCGCACGTGCTTTACCCAAGCCGAAATTGTTTTACCAAGTTGAATTTAGAATCTGATGTAAATTTCAAAAACATTACGGTTTGTATTGGCACGCATGTATTTTTGAAACGCATTCTTACGGTTGTGTATTGAATCTATTTTAGATCAGTTCAAACCAAAAGCGTGCAATTCAAAGCATTAGCATTAGCATTTGGAGGACGCCCCACCACCGGAAGGCTCCACAACGCTTATCCCACTGTTTGGTCTGGTTGTGTTAGACCCTCATCCGGAACAATAATCCAACACGGGAGCACGCAGAAAAATGTTTTGTAGAATCAGCCTGTACGAGGTTTGAATCAACAAAATTTTTGTTGAATATAATCAACGCCGATTTTACGTTGAAACAAAACTTGATTTTCTCAATTCCACAAAAGTCTTTTGTTGTTTTGAAAAAGCTGCTTTGACGTTTAGCGTTGATTCAACAAAAATAATGATTTTCAAATCAACAAAACGTTTTGTTGATTCAAATATGCCTTATTTTTATGCGTGAGATACCATGTCTTCATCTTTTGATGAGTGTGTAATACAGCCCAGGGCATAAGGGGTCCACGCCGGGTCCAAGCTATCCTCGGGGAAATGAAGGAATGTTAGTAAACACCTATCTAAAGTGCGCAGGGACCCCTACGTCACTTTAGTGGTATAGATGTTTGTAGGGAGGTTTTGGACTCAATGTTAGTAGAAAGGTAAGACCCTAGGATATACCTGGAGAGGTATACCAAAAGCGTGCAATTCAAAGAGTTTAAAATCAATACAAGTTGAAGCTTACGAGAAATACATCAAAATCTAAATCCAACGGGGATGTCGAAACGGGAAATGTATTTCGCAATTCGCAATTTTCAGTGTAAGAACGGGCCTTGACCGATCTTATGCACTAGGTTCCCGACGAACACGCACTGCCCTTACACCTACATCTCACCCTTGCTCTGAGTCAGTACGAGCAACATGCTAGAACACGCTTTGAGTGTTCGTGCCAGGCATGCACACCTTCTTTTCCGGTTACGCATTTTAACTCGACCGGGGGTGGTACATTACGTAGGGTTTGATGTGAGTATAAGCGCCTAACCATCTATAGTGTGCCTATCAACTTTCATTAAAGCAAAAACTGTTTTATTTTTTGTTTGAATTCAAAAACTTGTTGTTATTCTACTGTGAATTGTTTTCTCCTGAAATCTTTGCTAGTGTTGTGTCGTGTTTATATGTTGCTATTTCTTTTGTCGCGGTGTTTTGTTACAATTTTTGGTCCTAAGCATGTTATAAAAGTTTACCAAAAGTACAATAGTAATATTTGTGTTAATCCTTTAACCATTCCATAAATTGAGTATGGGCTCAAACATCATTTGTTTGAAAAAAGGGTGAAGATTGAAAACAATAGACAGTAAAAGAGACTATATTTTATAAAAAATCAAGAATCAACAGTAAGACAATGATGATTGCATTTTAGAATAAAAGAGAAGCTGGATGTTCGGGTGAGTCAGTAAAACTAACTTTTGTCAGCAGTCGTAGCGACAGCTACAAAACTAAAAAGTTAAGTTTTTATTTAGTTATTTGTGTACATGTTTGTTTGAATTTCACTTACTTAATTAGTCTTCCTTTCCAACGATTTCCTCTATCTCTCCTACACTTCTTCCTCTTCCTTATCTTCTCCTTCGTTCCACTTCCTGCATTTGTGTATAATTTTATTAATATTTTGTTTACTTTCCATTTCAGGTTTACTTACAAACTACCGACACTGTACAATGTAGCATTCAGTGACGGTAGGCGACGACGGTGCAGTTTCTGTTGCTTCCTTCGCTGCTGGTAAGTATTAAATGTTTCAGTATTCGAAATTCGCACTAACTTTATCTTTTCTTCTACTTACAGGTGTGCTCGTGTTTTAATTTCAATAAAATTAAACTTCCACAGCTTTACCCCACTTTTCTCTCGCAAACTCCGAAAACTAACTTCGCGCAAGGTTCACACTTTGTTTTGGTAAAATGGTGACTTGCTGAAAAACGCGCCTCCCCTGTGCGTCACACACGCACTTTTCTTCTCTCCGTTTCTCCTTTGCGCGCGTTGACAGTTCCCAGTGGCATCGGTCGATTACACCGTCGGTCCTCCACCGTCTGACAGTGCGCCCGTCTCAGCGGTCGTAACACCCCAGCCCGTAACATCCGTCGGGCCGTCCGGCGCGTCGGATTTACCAAAAATCTCTATCACCGCTGCGTTCACCGTTTTTCTTTCAGCTAGGCACCTCCAGTTTCCGGTCTCCAAGTCTACCTGCTGCGGCCGATTGCCCATCGACCAGTGCTCCACCTGGTTTATCTGCTTTTTTGCCCACTCGTACTTGTTCCTGCTGTTGATATCCATCGCGTTGCGCTTGGTGGCATCCAGGTTCGTCGCCTTACTGACGTTTCCAGTCGTCGGCTTCTGCGCACCGATATGCTCTGGCAGTTGCTCAACGACGATCACTGGTTGCGCCGCACACAGTCTCGCAGTGCTGTCCGGGATACCTAGTCCCGGATCATCCTGTTTGTGTGTCACAGGTCTCACCGAAGCCATCGCACAGGGTTGATTCACCACGCCGTAGTTGCTTTCACCGTAATCAATCTCGGCGTTCGTTGGGATGCGAGAACCTTTCGGCAAAAGTCCAACGCTTGGGTTCCTCAGCGGCGTGCTGTTGTTTTGGAGTAGTTTGTCGATGCGGCCACCCTTGGCGCGACCAGCATTCTTCGAGTCTCTCGCACCATTTATCAGCGTTGTTCGATCAGTACTCACCGGATCTTGTTGAGCACATGCCGCCGAACTTAGCAGTGTACTGTGCTCCTTCGGACTGTCCAGATCTTCAAACACCGCTTGGTGCAGATTCACCTCGACTGCTACAACCGACTCCATCGATCTCAGCTCTCCGAAGAATTCTTCCCGCCGAGCGTCGTCAGCCGCTACATCGATGCTGTTATGCGCCGATAGCTCTTCTGCATTCATCATGTGGAGGCTCAAGTGTGGTTTCTGACGCACCGATGACAGTAGCCATTTTTCGCCGCCGGTTGTCCTCATCGCAAAGATCCACCCACTTTTCCGCGTGATTCTTGGCCACGCGCTACGTGTCTCCGCCATCTGCTGTAGGCAGAGCATCGCCCTTACACTTCCGAGTACCGGTCGAATTGCTTGTGCACATTCGATCAATGCGACAGAATTGGCCTCGTCCGCAGTCGATGCATCCCTGGTGAATTCCATTTGCGGGCTGAAGTCGACCGTGCTCACGAGCGGAAGAGCTACCAGGATGTGCAGCTCCCGGCACGCATCGCGTTGGCCGAATTTCTCCAGCTGACATTTCAAGTCGTCGCCGAACTTCCAGTTTGCGACGAGCTGCATGCGGACGTCGACGGACAGCCTTTCGATCCCCTCGCAGAACCGCCACTGATGATCGTCGCATGTGTGTGGCATTTGGTTGGCCCTGCTCAGTCCCGAGCTGTCCTCTTTCAGACAGTAGAGAGCCGCTTCCTCTATCTGTCCTCTTCTGCTTGTCCCGGTTATCGTGTCCGGGTTGGTCAACAAGAAAATCTTTGGTTCCGTCGACCTAGTTGGTGCCCAGAGCCGTTGCTCCGCGTCTAGGAGAACGCTAGCTGGGTCTTGTTTTGTGAGCGGACTCTCAAGCGTGAGATCTGCCCCCTCCATCTGCTCGCGCAGTATGTCTTCCACGATTTCGAGCGATTTGATTTGTTCAAGTCCGTCGACCGAACGCTCGGCCTCGCATGCTTCCTCCAAACGGCATTGTGGCAGTAGTTCCGGGCTTTCCAACGACAGATGACGCTTTACGATGTCTGGCTCGGACAGATGGCGAGGAAAGTGTCCAGTATTTTGCGCCGCACCTTCAAGCAAGTGGCGAAGCCCCACAAGGTTTCGTTCGTCCGTCACTCCATGGGTTGAGGATCCTTCTCGCGTTCCGAGAGACTTTGTCCACTGTACTGGGTCGATCGGGTAACAAGGAGACTGTCTTGCAAGTCCCCCGCCCGCGGCCAGTTGTGCCTTCTCAAATCCGGAACACTGCTGCCCCAGCCCGTTTGGACTTATGCTGACGAAATCTTGCATTAACAGCTTCGTCTCGTTCTCGCTGGTGTCCTCTGCGCGAACTTTCAAACTTCCATCGCTCTCTTCGCCCGGATCCGACGAGTTTTCATCGCGTTCAGCATCCGTTTCGTTTTCTGCATCCTCCTCCTCCTCCTTCGCCAAGTCAACGATTTGGGGGGATGGCAGGAGCTTTTCGAAGCCGAATTTGATGAGCTCCAGCTGCTCGTCGATGAGCGAAGACCTTCTACGGTACGAGCTATCCAATTCTGCCATTCGCCTGTTGTGGTCCGACTTTTTCCTCTGCTCAAGCTCCAAGTTTGTTTCATACCGTCGCATCTTCTTCCGGATTGCTTCGGTCATCTTCTTTTCTTTGGCTTGCAGCTCGCGATCGATCCGTGCCTGCCGTTCTGCTAGTTCTACCTCGATTTCTAGCTGCTTCTCCCGTATCCAACGTTCAGCATCGAACTGCTCCGCATGCTGATCCAACGCTACCTTGACAACCTCCGGCTTTTCCGGTTCGGTCGCCGCATCTGGCATCTCGCTTGCTTCTTCGGATGAGTTCGTAGAACCGTCGTTATTGTTGTTGCTTTGGGCTTCTTTGTCCTCTTCGCACCAACAACCTTCCGGGCAGCACCACTCATTTTCCGCCGCCGTTGCGTCCACGCAGCGTGAGTGGTAAATCATGACGCAACTGCTGCAGGTGATTATCCGATCCACGTTGTCGAAGAAGAGTCCACACGCACCGCAGAATGTTGTTTCGTCGGCTATCGTGGAGAGGATTACTGGACCCGTAATTAATTTTGTAGTTTGTTCGGGTGAGTCAGTAAAACTAACTTTTTGTCAGCAGTCGTAGCGACAGCTACAAAACTAAAAAGTTAAGTTTTTATTTAGTTATTTGTGTACATGTTTGTTTGAATTTCACTTACTTAATTAGTCTTCCTTTCCAACGATTTCCTCTATCTCTCCTACACTTCTTCCTCTTCCTTATCTTCTCCTTCGTTCCACTTCCTGCATTTGTGTATAATTTTATTAATATTTTGTTTACTTTCCATTTCAGGTTTACTTACAAACTACCGACACTGTACAATGTAGCATTCAGTGACGGTAGGCGACGACGGTGCAGTTTCTGTTGCTTCCTTCGCTGCTGGTAAGTATTAAATGTTTCAGTATTCGAAATTCGCACTAACTTTATCTTTTCTTCTACTTACAGGTGTGCTCGTGTTTTAATTTCAATAAAATTAAACTTCCACAGCTTTACCCCACTTTTCTCTCGCAAACTCCGAAAACTAACTTCGCGCAAGGTTCACACTTTGTTTTGGTAAAATGGTGACTTGCTAAAAAACGCCCCTCCCCTGTGTGTATTCAAATGAATAAATTCGCAATAAAAAAAAATAAAATAAAAAAGTTAGTAGAATCAAAATCAAATGATGGATATTAAATAGAAGAATCAGTGAAGAAGTGAGAATCAGTAGAGCAAAATAAAAATAGGAGATAGGTGGTAGCTGAGAATGAAGAGAAGAGAAAACCCCGTTGTGCGATGTTTCAGGTACATCCACAGCAGTTGACTCAACATACTGCGAATCAAAACAATACCGTCTACAATCACAAATTACTTCCCTTTCCTACATTGTTGCGCCCCTTTCTTTTAGCCGTCTCGACTCTGACCCGCGGTGGTCAAAGGTTTACGATCCGTTTCCACAGGCCACCAGTGCTACTCCTAATGATGGTAGTAGGTCACTGGATTGTTGCGACTATAAGACTGGGTGCCTCATCATGAAAACCAAGCCAACGTGGAGGTAGGAAAATAGGACACTTGCAAGGAACCAGAGCTATACTGTTCTGATCAAGATAATTCGGTTGATCTAACAGAACTACGGATGTAGTTAGTTGCGCTCCTTCCAGGATGTTCCTTACCTGGACGTCAACCGAAGAGCACGCAACAAGATCAGTGTCATTGCATGCTCTTAGATATCAATGCTTGGCCTGCTGTCGAAACGGGAAATGTATTTAAATAAAAAATAGCATCTTGTTTCAGAAAAGTCAGAGCGTTTCTTCTTACTATATAATTTGAAACGTCATCATTCGACCAAAGTTAAGCCTGTCAAGATTCACGTGACAATCATGCCGTCAGTTGACTTCGCTTCAACCGACACAGGTGGCCGGAACTATTCAAGCAGAAGGCACTGCCGGCAAAATGCCACTAGCCTATTTTGACAGCATCCTGGAAATTTAAGTCTGTTGACATTCTTTGCGATTCTAAAAAAAGAAATAACAAGTTTTAAATAGAGGCCCGAGGAAATTCTACGTTTCAGCTTACCTGTCGTATTTGGAGAACACTGTCACGTGTCAAAATAGGAAGCCAGTTCATCGTATGAGCGTGCTTTGTCCCTGAACTCAGGCCTGAACCAACCACTACTGACGGCATTTTTTCGTTGTCGGTCCTCTGGGCTCACAATCAGTCGTAAACGAGCAGTACCGGTGTGTGATGATGTATTTTTAAAAAATGCTGCTTGTAGATGTACTCAATGTTCGGCAGATACTGCCCGATGAAGACCGGTGAGTTGACCTCGGCCGGGCTGGAACACTTTTTGATGCGATCCTCCACGGTCAACATTGCCACTAAATGATGTCCAAGTGCACGCTGCGGTCCAGTGTCGTACCTTAATGAGTCGAGAATGCTATATTTTCATCCGCAGCTGAAAAGTGGATACGTTTCAGACATCAGAAACATGTCCGCTTGCTAAGCTTACGCAGGTCGTACACGAACGAGTTGATGTAGTAAAACGAAGTCCACAACGCTGGGAAGAGTTTTTTTATTGTTTATTGTTTATTCGTCAAGCTTATGTAGACTACTTACAATTTTCTTACATACTAGATATTATTTCTATTGTACAGATTTTTTCGTAGTTCCGGTTTAGACATGTCGAAATGTATGTACTGTGAATTTTTATTATAAAAGCGCATCATTTGATTTAATGGCGAATTTTTTAAATAATTTGTCGTGTATGCAGTTATTCTAAAAAGTTGTGAATGTCTAAGAGTACGGCTTGGTTCATGAATACTATTGCGTATTACTGAAAATAATGCTGCTGACTGTATGCGTTGAGAAATAATGTCGTTGATGAAAGAGAGCATGGCAAATTTACGACGTTCTTGTAATGATTGTATGTTTATGAGCATGCAGCGTGCTTCATACGATGGGAGAGGAAATGCAGTCCAGTTAAGTTTACGTAGTGCGTACAGTAAGAATTGTTTTTGGACAGATTCAATACGTGCTTGGTGTACGGCATAGTATGGATTCCAGACGATACTACAGTATTCCAAGAGTGGCCTGACATACGTTATATAGAGTAATTTAATAGTATACGGGTCCTGGAAGTTGAATGCAAAGCGCTTTATAAAGCCTAATGTACTTTTGCCTTGTTTATTATTGTGTTATAGTGTTCTACAAAGTTAGTTGTGAGTCTAGGATGACACCTAGATCACGTACTACTTTGCATTTTTCTACTGGTTGGTTTCCTAATAATACTGTTATGTTTGGTGTTTCATGTTTTCTGCTGAAGGCAATGGAATTACATTTCTTTACATTCAATTGGAGTAGGCTTTTACTACACCATGTGTAGAAAAGATTAATTTCGTTTTGGAATACATGACTGTCATTGGCATTTCCTATTTCCATATACAATTTCATGTCGTCTGCATATACAAGTACGTTAATTTTTTTAAGAATGAAGGAAATGTCGTTTACATACAAGATGAAAAGAAGAGGTCCTAGATGGGATCCTTGCGGAACCCCAGAGGTGACGTGAATTGATTCCGATAGTACATTTTGGAAGCGAACAATTTGTTCGCGCTTAGTCAAATATGACTTAAGCCATTCCAAAAGATTCGGTTGAATTCCAATTTTCTGCAGTTTGAAGATTAATAATGGTATGTCGATTCTGTCAAATGCCTTACTAAAGTCTGTGTAAATTGCTTCTACGAAATTGCGATTATGCATTGCATTCAGTGTAAAATTTACAAATTCTAAAAGGTTGGTGCTAGTAGAGCGGCCTTTAAAAAGCCGTTCTGTTTACATGTGATGCGGTTTTTACTTGCTGAAAGATTTTTTCATTTATAATAGATTCGAAAAGTTTTGGAATGCAAGACAAAAGGGCAATTCCGCGATAATTACGTATGTCTGATTTTGGGCCTGACTTGAAAATAGGCACCAAAAAAGACTTTTTCCATGTTTGTGGGAATTTTCCAGTATTTATTGACATGTTGAAAAGATGATGCAGTGGATATGTCAATTCTTCTGCAAGGTTCTTTAGGAATGCAGGTGCTATTCCGTCGGGTCCTGGTCCTTTTGATGAGTCTAAGTCCTTCAATGCCTGGCGTACTTCCGTTTCTGACAAAGAATTGACTGAGACGTCATTTGGAAATTCCGGTATATATGAAAAGTAGTCGCGGTCGCGGTCTTCTTCGGAAAATGAGGTGTATACTTCTTTGAAAAATTTTGAAAAAGATTGCAAATTTCTTTTGAGTTACTGCCTACATTTTCGTCCAGTTGCATTTGCGATGGGAAGTTACTACTTTTGGATTTGGATTTTACGTAATTAAAGAAATTTTTCGGGCATGATTTGACTTCAGATTCGACTTTACTATTATATTCTTCGTTGGCAGAATTGAGTGCCGAAAAAAAATGGTCGGAAATATTTAGATAATTCAGAAGATTTGTGTCATTTGTATTGTTTCTGTATAGTTTGTAGGCTTTTTGTTTTCTGTTTTTAAATTTCTTAGTTGTGGAGTGAACCACACTGGGTATTTATTGCCTGTGTTATTACGTCGTCTTCTTTTAGTAGGTACGGTTTCAGATGTTATAGTGTTAATTTCCGTATAGAATTTTCCTACTAATTCGTCGACATTTCCTTCATTATTAAATAAATTTTGCCAGTCAATTGCAAGTAGTTTACGTTTGGCTTCTACAAAGTTTGTTTTATTGTATTCCAGGACTTCTTCATATTCCCAGTCAATGGGCAAAGTGTTTTTATGGACATAAATAGAATATTCAATTGCTGTATGGAAGACTTCATTCTTCCAAAGGGGGGTTACAGATTCTTGTACATGAAAGTCTTCAATACAGTTAGTGAATAAAAGGTCTAAAAATGAATTTCTTTGGTTTTTACATGATTGATTTGGAAAAGTCCATAATTTGCAATATTGTCAAAGAGAAAATGCAAAGTTTCATTTTCCCCAATGACTGGGAGAAGAATTGCTTCATTTTCTTGGTCAGATATAAATTCGACTTTGCTTTGATTAAAGTCGCCATAAATGTGAAGTTTTACTTCCGGTTCCATTTTTGATGTTATGATTTCTACTGTTTTAAAGAATAGTTCATACGACTGTTTATTTGCATGGTCCGGCGGAAAGTATACTGATGCAAAAATGTGTACTTGGCCTGCAATAGTGGCTTTGGCCCAGACTTGTTCAAATTGAAAATGTTTTTCAGTTACAATTTCTTTTGGATTAAGTCTAGCATTTATGGCTAAGAGGACGCCGCCTCCTGACTTTTTCTGACTGAGATTTAAATTTCTATTGCCTAGGAATACAAAATAATTGTTTCCAAAAATTTCTTCAGGGTGGACGCTTTCGTCCCAGTTAGTTTCAGTTCCAAGAATAATGTCGAAAGAATGTGAGAGAATGTTTAAAGAAATTTCCTTCATTTTGCCTGGGCTTTTCATGCGATTGAAATTCTGACAATAAATTAGAATTTCATTCGCATTCTGTTGTTCCGTTGAAGAAATTTTTGGAGACATACTTAAATTATTAATAGTACTTACTGCCTCTTGCGAGGGTGTCATTTCTTCTTCCGTGTTAGAAGGCGTCAATGCTTGTAAAAATTCGACGATGTAGTCGGCAGGTAAAATTTGTTGGCGGCTTCGCGCGAATGCTGCAGGTATTGAAGTCTTCTAGTTGTTACATATTTCCTGTAGGTTTCAGGTCGGTGAGGGTTTGCTTAGGTGAAATTCCAATTGTTGAATTGTATTCCATGAAGATGTTCATAAGATGTTCAGGTTCAGTAGGCAGGCCATTGGATGCAAAAAAGACATGCATGCTGGTTAGTGTTAGTCCGTCTATGCAGACGTCCGGTTTTTGGTACTTCAGATACGCCAAGTATAGTCTGAGATTGTCATAGACTTTAATTTCGCGGAGTCTGGCCAGCAGGAAACGGCCATCGCCGACTGCAGACTGTTCAGTTAGGCGTACTATGGGCGGCTTCATTGGGTCCAGACAGAACATACTGTCTGTTACTTCAGGAGTTTGTGATGACGTTTTTGCTGGCTGCGGCGTGGTGGCGTTTAGAGGTGGGACGATTGGCGTTTTTCCTTCCGGTAGGGGTTGATGGTTTCCTTTTCGGAAGTTGATGAAGTTTGAATTCGATGTAGTTGGAGGTTGGCCAGAAAATTCGACCCTTGCCTGGTCTAGAAGTTCCTTGTCGGACAATTTGGTTGACGAATGAGTGAAAAAGTTGCTGCTACTTGCGTTGTCCTGGTCGAATTGATTGTCCTTTAAGTTAAAATGTGGCGTACTTGGGTTTCGGCCTGCGTCAGAGTTGCAGTTGGTCTGGTGCTGTTGCCGACGAAGATGTTGATGTGATTGTTGTTGCTGTTGCCGGCGTTGCTGATGATGTTGTTGTGATTGTTGTTGTTGCTGGTGCTGAATTTGTTGACGATGTTTTCGGTTGCGGCGACGTGTTTTTCGGCTTCCTTTTCCTGAAGACGGCGAGTCCGCTGCCTGGCGTCGAAGTCGGTCCAGTCTGGCTTCCAAATTTTTTTGCTGCCGATAAGTCGCCAGCCAGATTCGATTTCCAGTACGGTTTGTTCGTTTAATTCTTCTGCCAGTGATTTTTGCCGGACTTCAATTTCATTGTCTTGCAGTTTATTGATGGATGAAGTGAGGGCCCTCACTTCATCGTGGACTGCTAAAATTATGTCCGAGGGGCATTTTTCTGCTGAGGCAATTGTTTTAATTATGTCATCCCGGTGGGATGACGTAATTTCCTGGATACGGCAGAATGATTCAGCGAGTTTATGATTCTGGTCCGAGGTGGTGTCTTCAAATGCTTTTCTGACTTCGTTTAAGGGGAAGTCCATTGCCGGTGCCTGTGTTAATACTGCCGAAAGTATTCGACTTGCGATTTCTGCAGATTTCTTAATTTCTTCCTGCAGGCCTATGATTTTATTATGCAGTTCATTAAGGGCTTCTTGGTTTGTCTTGTCATTGGTCTTGATGTGAGTCAAGATCATATGACTGCCTTCTAAATGATGCTGCATTATTTTTCTAATGTCGATTTCCATATGTAGGTTATTTCGACAAAGGCTGCATATAGGAAGTACATGTAGTTGCAAGTCGTCTTCGGAGCCACGTTTGACCCCAATACAGGCTGCGTGAAATTGTCGATTACAAATGCCCGTACAGTTCCAGAGGTATTGTTGGTCGAAGGGTGAAGAGCACGTCGGCACATAGCACTGCATTTTGCTTACGTTTGTTAATAAGTGCACACGCGACGCGCGACAAAAAAAATAAATATGTTTACGTTTACGTTTGTGGACTGGGTCAGTGAAGGTAAATAAAAATAAGGTGTAGAGCGAATTAAAAAACGCGTCCGTCCGGTAAAAAGACTCAACTGCAACTGCTCATAATTCGGCTAACTTGCCGCCAGTATCAATTGGTCCATCGAGGGCAACGATCTGAAATCAATCCGAATGAGTCAATTCAATACCTTATAATCTCGTACCAATAAAGACTCACCTTGGTATTTTGATTTTACTAATTGGTGGTGGTCTGAACACGATGTCCTTGAAAGTCAGCAGAACCGAGTCTTCCTTCTCCGTGTACGGGAACGGTGCCGTCTTGCACAGCTTTCACCTCGCAGCTTGGCACGCATGGCTTTGACGGAGACAAGTTCCTGATGTCTGAAACGTGTCCAGTTTCCAGCTGCGGATGATAATCCAGCATTCTCGACTGATGATGGTGTCGTTCTGGACCGTAGCGTGCACTCGGGAATTATTTATCGCATCAAGAAGCGTTCCAGCACGGCCGAGGTCAACTCACCGGTCTTCAACGGATAGTGTCTGCCGGACATCGAGTACACCTACAAGCATTAGCATTAGCATTTGGAGGACGCCCCACCACCGGAAGGCTCCACAACGCTTATCCCACTGTTTGGTCTGGTTGTGTTAGACCCTCTTCCGGAACAATAATCCAACACGGGAGTTACCATGCTTTCATCTTTTGATGAGTGTGTAATACAGCCCAGGGAATAAGGGGGTCCACGCCGGGTCCAAGCTATCCTCGGGGAAATGAAGGAATGTTAGTAAACACCTATCTAAAGTGCGCAGGGACCCCTACGTCACCTTAGTGGTATAGATGTTTGTAGGGAGGTTTTGGACTCAATGTTAGTAGGAGAGGTAGAACCCTAGGATATACCCCGAAAGGTATTGCGGGCGAGTCAAGTAGATTTAGTATTTTGATTATTAAACTTATAGAGATGATTGTAAAGTATAAAAGATGCATGATTTATATTTATTTGATTTAAAGCCACAGCAGATACAACGCGACGGTGCCGTGCATGAATAAATTGTCTGTAGTATTACTTTACCCGCCATTTCCTCAGATAAAAATAATGCTGATTAACAGTCAAGTTACTAAGCCCCGTCTTAGCGTTAGGTACATGGATTTTCAACAAGCTGTAACTTGGTGAAAATTACATGAAATATCAACTTCATATATACCATTGGCTTCGAAAATTAACCAACTTTAATATAAAAATATTTAACATGGTGGTTTAGGGGGGCGGGTCCCCGGGGGGAGGGGCCAAAGGAAAAAAACAGCGTTACATGGAATTCAAGGGCCCAGAGCACATCGTAAAATAACCCAAAATACCAACTTATGCAGCAATTTCTATAGATCATCGCTGAAATTTTAAAGTTATCGCAGTTTTAGTGAAAAAAGTCGATTTTTTCCCGTTTTCGTCATTTTCCAATTTTTGCGCGTGGCGCGTCGAAAAACCCAGTTTTTATTTTCAAAAAATCGTATCTCAGAGTATCGAAAACATAACTTCACCATTTTTGGATATGTTATGTGAAATTTTCCGAGGAATCCAATAAAAATATTTTCAGACATAGGCTCTTTGGTCCCGAGACCTTCAAAACAGCATTTTATGTTTTCATTCAACCTTTTCAAATGTTTAGCTAGATTTTTGAAACTTCTTACTATTTTTCCCAAATAGCCAAACTAATCACCTGTCTTTTGCGTCTACGACAGCTAAAATCGGATGAAATGGCGCGGAGATATGATTTTTTTTAAAAACTGGTTTTTGCGAAAATCGACGAAAATTACCATTTTTCGAACCACCCTAACACGGCGTAGGTCACCCTAATGGCCAAACAAAAAAATACGGGTCTAATTATTTCGGCCAAGGATCCCCCAGAAAAATTTCGGAGAACTTTTTTTTCGAATCATGCTGTTTTCGTGGGGAATTGCTGAATTTGTAGCGGTCTACATACTTGATTATTAAATTAAACGTATGGCGTACGATCGGGGTAGTCAGCGACGCTATAGAAATGGCGTGAATAATCACGTTGAAATAATACTTATCACCTTGCCTTACGAGCTGCGATGCTAAGGAAAGGTCTAGTCACGTGTACTTAAAATTCTATCGAAACATAATCTATTGATATCGCGACATCGTGAAAACAAAGTTAACAAAATCAATAACCGGTCTTGAATCAATAACGCGTCGATGACTAAATTTCTAAAATTAACGAATTTTAACTGCAAAATACCCTGCATTTTACAAAAAAAAAACCGTCATAAAACGAGCTCGCCCGAAATTAACTATTCATTTCAGATGTACCGCTTTACTGGAAAATCGCCCGCGCATCGTAACAGTAACAAAAAAATCAAGCGCGACAGCCGCGACGCAAACCGGCAGAGTGCACAGAACTGGGTGTCAATTCAGAATCAAACAAAGAGACAGCGACGAAAATCAAACGCGACGGACACGACTCGAACCGACTGAGTGTCATAAATAAAACTTTGTTTCAATTTGGAGAAAAACGGAAAATTAGTGTCGGAGGTCACGGTGGCTCTTACGGCTTTTGAAAACTCATCCGATAATATTTAATAAGTTATTCCAAAAGTTTTATAATCTAATCAGACCTTAGCGCAGCCAATCTTTCGAATGGATCCTGGAGAGTGCCTTATGTGAGATTACGCCTAGCACTTTTCTTGTCATTTATTAACATTTGTAGTGCGCCATCGTATTAAAATGCATTGAAACATCACAGACGTTAAAGCGGCCAAGCCTTCTGCATAAAGTTGTTTCACAGAGAGATGATTCGTTGATTTGGTTTGTTCGTTGGGAGCACCATGCTAAGATGTTTTGGTTTGACAAAAACTTAAAATAAAATTTGTACCAGCCTTACGCAACAACCGATTCCGTGTACGTACCGGTTGTTGCGTTTGAAACGGAATACGTAAACGATTTGAATTGAATTCCGTTTCAGAACTCCGATTGAGTTGACTGGGATGGAGTAAATACAGCGCAGTTTTGGTTTTCACCAGCCTGATGGCAAGATTGTCAAATTGTATGTATGGGCCGCGATACTCACATTTGTTGGACCGTGGACCCCGCTATTTGGTCGCTTTACCCCTCTGACGCTAAATATAGGGTAAAAGAGCCAGCAAATGTGCAATTGAAAAAAAGTTTTTTTTTGTGAAAAATTATTTTAAATTTTGTTTTTGATGAATAGTTTTGAATATTTTTTGTCAAAAAATAAATAACTAGAAAAAATAAAATATTATCCAGCCTTTTGAGGACGAAGTCAATCGTTCACATTTTTTAATGTTAGCTTATACACATATTTTAGTGTTAAATGTCAATATTCCAAGAAGATAATGTCCAGCTTGTGACGATAAACTACTTTTCCTTTACTTAGAAATCGAATCCAGAAGGGAAACGATAACCTGCTATGTTGGTCCCACGAGGTGGTCACTCCAAATATATTGCATTTATTTCATAAGTTAATCCGTATGTGCATCCATATTTACGTGCATACACCATTCCTCTATGAATTTTATTTCAGTGTTCACAGCTTTCATCGCAAACGCGCGCACTGTTTACAAACAACAACAAAAATCAATCTGTCTCTATTACATTTTCCGGCCGAGCGATTTGCTGGCACTCATCCGGCAATTTCATGGGCCAGCAGCTTCGTCGTAGTAAATCCGGATTGTCCATTGTTTTGTGTTGAATTTAGTGCGTGTTTGGACTCAGTAAGGCACCAGCAATCGAGATGGTGGTAACACAGGAGAACAAGTCGATCGAGCTGCTGGACGTGGACCCTCAGGAGACGGAGGACGACGGAGCGGTGGTGGTGCTGGACTCCAAGCGGAAGGGCAAGCGCACCGTAATCAAGACTTTGACACGGCAGACGTACGTTTTGCCCGTGTTTGGCCTGGTTGATCCAGAGAAACTCAAGCCGGACGATTTGGTGGGCGTAAACAAGGACTCGTACCTCATCCTGGAGACACTTCCGGCCGACCGAGCAGTATTCGGACATTGGCGGGTTGGACAGGCAAATCCAGAAATTGATTGAGGCCGTCGTGCTGCCGACGACGCACACGGACAAGTTCAAGAACCTGAGAATTCATCCATCGAAGTCGACCTACCTGAAGCTGGCCGGCCAGTAGCTGGTGCAGATGTTCATCGGAGACGGTGCCAAGTTCGTCTGGGACGCGTCCGCACTGACCAAGGAAAAGCCGCCGGTGGTTTAATTTCTTTTTATTTGTGAAATCAGTTTTTTTGTATTGTTAGATTCTTGAAATTTCGGTGATTGGCCATGAAATAATGTCAATAGCCAAACACTTGAATTTTAAATGGTGTTGAAAAAAAAAGTACGTGCAAGCGATTTACAGGTTCTCGCTTGCTAGTCGTGCACGCTATCACTGCGCCGGCCGGCCAGTTGAAGACGGGAGTGTTTTTTGTGCTATTGGTTCTTGCCTCGCTTCTAGCCTTCGATGAAAGTCGCGCAAAAATCAATCAGTGAAACACATTAAATTCATGTGGATAATCACGTTGACTTTGAATAGTGCCTGTTTTGGGTAGATCTTAAGATCATTTTCAAGTGTTTTGCTCATTACTTTGAATAGTTTAAGAAGGTGGGACAAATTCATGAGCAAAACAATTGAAAAGCTTGAGCCACCCGAATGAAAATAACATGTCAAAAAATACCAAAAAGTCAACCGCCCAAACACTTGCATTTGATAGTGGTTTGGATTGATGTTGAAACATAAACCAATTAGATCTACGATGTGACTTTATTCAATCATTCAAGTGTTTGGGCACTTGAATAAAAAGTGTGGCATATTTTCAGTGTAGGGCACCGGAAATCCTGAAGGTGACAAAATATACCTCAAGCTGGATTGGAACGGTGACAGTTTGTAAATGAAGGAAACAAACAAGTGACAGTTCTGAACTGTCACTATCCACACTGAACAAAATTCAATTCCGAATATCGTGCAGATAAATAATATTTACGCTTGTATTTACGATATTTACGAAATATTTACGGAAGTAAATCCAATGCGCTACGGATCAACCATGTGCCCAACCCCGTGGTTAGTCCGCACCGGGTTCTGAACTCCCATTTACGAGTCGGAAGCGTTGCCGCATGGCTCGGTCTTAACAAAAAAATTAACTAGACAATAAATAACAATTTCAAATTACAAATCTAAATATTAAATAAACTTATTTTCGAATTTACTCATAAATGGCCTGTATACCCTATTTTGTGCAACCAGTTTATGGAGCGTTCACCCTATATGGACTGTCAAAAGCGAGGTTCACTTTTTGACAACACGCAAAACGGACATTAGGTATAAATTCCTAATTTTTAGTATTTTTTGAACTTATGTTCTAGCTTGTCAAATTATGCCTAAAAATTACTATTTTTTTCTTCCTAAAATTTAGTATTTTTTTAGAACACTGAAGTACTTCTTCAAAATTCCTAAATTTTAGGATTTTTTTAGTTCAAGAATTGTGATTCACGAATTGACATGTCAATGTCAAAATAATTTCGCGGCTGTAAGTTTGTGTTCCATGGTGCTGCTGTTAATTTTCAAATTGTGGGAAGTGGCAAGGTAAGTTTGGTGCTAGGAACCGATCGGAAATGCATTTTGAGTTGGCCGACGAAACTTTCCACTTGGCCACCCGGATCCGGTGCAGCCCCGGCTGGGTCGGCAGAAACGCAAAGCCGTACCCGACCGGCCAAAAGTTGTCGAACAAGTTTAAACAAATCGAACCGCGGCAGGCCAGATGCAAATCGAGCGGAGTTCCAAAGTGGGACCGCCGAGGATCGACGCGGGCCGTGTTGGCGACACTCTGTCCCTCGCAGTGTGCTGGACCCGAACTGGACGCTCCTCTTGCAGAACAGGTTCGGCTCTTCAAAATCCGACGCGTGGCACAGTTCTCCCAGGATGGGACAGAGGTTCCGCCGGGGCATCGCTGGATTTAGTTATGTAGCTTTTATTTTTGTTTAAGGGAACCACTTTTTGAGTGCTAAGGAGAACGGAACCCGGAGCATCTTAATTAGCCCTTTCGAGCCTGATGGGTCATATATGACCCAAATATCAAAATTTCCAAAACTAGCCTATAATTTTCGTATGGTCATAAGAATCATTTTCCCATTTTTGACTAAAAATTTTTTTTTTGAAAATTCAGGCCTGAAAGGGTTAAAGGAAGTGTGGCTCGCGTGTTTGTGGAAGAGGAGGAGGAGGACGGAACCTTCAACTCCCGGCGGGATTAAAAAAGCCGTGTTTTCCCTCTCGTGCCCTAGAGGACGAATGTTTGCGGAAGAGCTGGAAAGGGGAAGTATAAAGGAACCCCAACCGGGGGAATTGTGCGACCCAAAATTGTATCCAGTTTGAGGTTGGCGGTTTGGTTGGGCGTTGCGGGTGTGTGTCTGTGCGTGAGGGTATGTATGCGTGTGTGAAAGTGCGTTTGTGCTCGTGTGTGTACACGCAGAAAAATGTTTTGTAGAATCAGCCTGTACAAGGGTTGATTCAACAAAATATTTTGTTGAATATAATCAACAAAAAAATTGCATTGATTCAACCCTGGAATTTTGTTGTTTCAAATCGGCACATTTTGTTTTATTAAAGCGGTATTTTTGTCGAATCTACCCTCATTATTGTTGATTAAATTTTGACAGAAAGTGCGTTCAAACCCATTTTTAGTAGAAACAACGTTGATTTTTTGTTGAAATAATTCAGATTTTATTCAATTTAAGACAAGAGATCTAGTTGAAACAACAACAAAATATATATTGAAATAATAATTTTTATTGTTTATTGAAATTAGTTTTTTAATGAGTTTACTTATGAAACAGACATAATTTCACACTGCTTCTTCTGGTTTTGCATTACAGTTTGTGTCCTTGTGAAGTTTCACTTCCCTTGAACGGCACCTGGTGTGTCGCTGCTTCCCAATGAGGACACCAACAACGAGTTGGCTAAGCTGCCACCGCGCATTGAATCGGTCATGTTCCACAGTGGTCGCCTGAAAGTTTAAATAAAAACATTGAAATAAGATCACTTGAGGTATCGCCAATACCAAGTCACCTACCACATTTCATGTGCCGGAACTTGGACGAATCTGATGCTACGATGTTGGAGGTTGATCCTCTTTGTTGCTGGCACCGTTTGAAGATAATTTGAAGACAGCCGGATCGAGCTTCTGCTTTTCCGGTCCTCGATGTACATTTCTAGTTTGGTTTGCTTGAGAGGTGGTCCCGATTCTTGAGCACAAACTTCTCGAACTACGCAAAATTTCTTCCACGGCTGGCAGACAGGTCACTGATTGGACAAATCATGTGGACGGTCATCGGGACCGAGGCATGGACCGAAGCAAACGGACCCCGAAGATGGAACCGATGAATTAGCAACTAGCCGACTATCGAAACCAGATTATTTTGACAGAAAAAGAGCACGTGTAAACAACAATTACTTTTAATAGAATCAAAAAACATGGTAGAGTTGATTTAATTGATTTGTGTGTAGAATCAACCCGAAAATTTTGTTGTTTTTCCAAAACAGTGTTGACAAAATCGAGGGTGTTAATTCAACGCTAAATTCTGAGTTGTTTCAATTGGATTTGAGATTAGTTTAAACAAAAAATCAATAAGTTAAATCAAAAAAATATTTTGTTGATTCAAACAGGCCTGATTTTTTTGCGTGTATGAGAGAGTGATAGGGTAGAGGAAGAGAAAGACAGAGAAAGTGGGAGAGAGAAGAGGAGAGGGAGAGAAAAAGGAGGGAAAGAGACAGAAAGTAGGAAAGGGAGAGAAGGAGAGAGAAAGAATGAGAGGGAGAGAAAGTGGGAGGGAAGATGGACAGAAAATGTGGGAGAGAGAGAGGGAGAGATAGGGTGAGGGTAGAGGAAGAAAGAGAGAGAGAGAAAGAGAGAGAGAGAGAGAGAGAGAAGGGGGGGGGGATAAAATGTGTGTATAAGAGAGAAAGAGAGAAATGGTGTTAGAGAGAGTAAAAGATATAGAGAAGAGAGAGAGAGAGAGAAATGGTGTTAGAGAGAGTAAAAGATATAGAGAAGAGAGAGAGAGATAGAAGAAGAGAAAAGAGAGGGGGGGGAAAGAGGGAAGGAGAGAATATGTGGTAGAGGGAGAGAGAGGGAAGAGCGAGGGGAGAGGAAGGGAGAGGGTGTGAGAGAGAGAGTAACAGTAGTATAGAGAAGAGAAGAGAAAGCAAGCGAGATATAGAGAGGAAGAGGAAGAGAGAAAGATAGAAGGGGGGGGGGGGGAATTTTTAAAAATCTTATATTTCAAACATTCTCAAACCAAAAAATCTAATATTCTGAAATTAAAAATATTTAAAGATTTTAGTATTGAAGTTGCAAAAATAATCAAATATTCAAATAATAAAATATCAAAAATAAATAAATATGGAAATATTCAAAACCTTTTTAAGCTAAATTATTAAATTATTAAAATATTAAAATATTAAGATATTAAAATATTAAAATATTAAGATATTAAAATATTAAAATATTAAAATATTAAAAAATTAAAATATTAAAATATTAAAATATTAAAATATTAAAATAATAAAATATTAAAATATTAAAATATTAAAATATTAAAATATTAAAATATTTAAATATTTAAATATTAAAATTTTAAAATATTAAAACAATAAAATATTAAAATATTAAAATATGAATATATTAAAATATTATAATTTTAAAATATTCAAATCTTTAAAAAAATATTTTTAGGTTAGATTTGATGGTTAGAGCATTTATAAAAAAGTTGATTTTATGTAAATAAAAATATTATTATATCATTTAAACCATTGTTTTCTTCTATCTCTTGAATAATATCTAATTTGATCTTTGATTATTCCTAAATATAAGTTTTTTTGGATTCCTTACTTTTCTAGAAAATAGGGGTTTCAGATCTTCAATCTTTTGAATGCGTTGGAAAGGTCTTTCAAATACCTTTCTAACAATATATAGCATTTCTCACAAAAATCACCCTTTTTTATAATATTTCAAACTCTAGCCAAATCGTATTTTTTGCATAACTTCTGAAGTACTTTTCTAAACTTCATAATATTAACTAGGGTCTTGTGGGACCCCAAGACGAGTTGAGTTTTATGTAAATAAAAATATTATTATATCATTTAAACCATTGTTTTCTTCCATCTCTTGAATAATATCTAATTTGATCTTTGATTATTCCTAAATATAAGTTATTTTGGATTCCTTACTTTTCCAGAAAATATCTAAAATTTAGGCATTTATGCCTAGAATTTAGTAATAATCAAGGTCCGCCATCTTGAATTATACCAGAATATCAGTAATTTTGGATCCCTTACTTTTTCCAGAAAATACCCCAAATTTAGGTATTTATTCTTAGAAATAAGGAATATTCGTGGTCCGCCATCTTGGATTATACCTAAATATCAGTAATTTCGGATCCCTCACTTTTCCAGAAAATACTTCAAATTTAGGTATTTATGCCTAGAAATTAGGAATAATCGTTGTCCACCATCTTGGATTCTTCCTGAATATAAATAATTTTTGATCTCTCACTTTTCTAGAAAATACCTGAATTTTAGGTTTTTATGCCTAGAATTTAGTAATAATCATGGTCCGCCATCTTGGATTATACCTAAAAATAAGTTATTTTGGATCCCTGACTTTTCCAGAAAATACCTGAATTTTAGGTTTTTATGCCTAGAATTTAGTAATAATCATGGTCCGCCATCTTGGATTATACCTAAAAATAAGTTATTTTGGATCCCTGACTTTTCCAGAAAATACCTGAATTTTAGGTTTTTATGCCTAGAATTTAGTAATAATCATGGACCGTCATCTTGAATTATACCTAAAAATAAGTTATTTTGGATCCCTGACTTTTCCAGAAAATACCTGAATTTTAAGTTTTTATGCCTAGAATTTAGCAATAATCATGGTCCGCCATCTTGAATTATACCTAATTATAAGTAATTTTGGATCCCAAACTTTTCCAGAAAATGCCTAAAATTTAGGTATATTGGTTCTTCAATTATACCTAAAATTTAGGAATTCTCGTACTAAAACGCGACTAGTAATTTTATTACTAATAGCCGATTAGTAATAAAATAACTTATTGCAGTCAGGTTCGATTATACCTAAAAATTAGGAATTTATACCTAGTGTCCGTTTTGCGTGAAGCTTGCCACCAGTTTGGTTTTCACCGATTTAAAATTGTCTTGCTAGATGATCTGAGCATTTAGAAAAATCAATATCTCATTTTCATCGAGGGAATAACTAATTTGTGATTAAAGAAAAAAAAACCTTTTTACATACAAATTGATTGGGCAAAAATACAATTTTTCGAAGTTTTAAAAATAATATCCAATCTTGTTTTGAGAAATCATGCACATCAGTAAAGGAGTTTCATAACAACAACATTTTCTAGCACTAAAATCATATGAAACACAATAGCTTAAACGACCTTAGAAAATTAACTCTTGAACTATGTTCCTTCACAAAATACGGTATGATAACCGCTCTATTAAAGTATTCATACTCACTTTGACCAACAAGAAGTTTTAGCGCCATGATGAAAAAGTATTATCGACGACTTTGTATGGCTTAGATTTACACACAACTGCAGATGATCAGTGTCAGATTTAGACCATTCAACCATCACACGGAAAACCGTGATTAGTCTTTAAAGACTTATTTTTAATCTTTTTTTTCGAGTATGGTGTGCATGTCAAAATTAAGGCTAAAATTTAGCCTTTTTTTGGGTCTTAATTTTAGCCCTTTTCAGAACTTGGGGTTAAACCTAGGAAAAGCCCAAATTTTAGGCTGTTCTGTACTATGAAATTTTGCTTCCTGATTTGACATGTCAAATCAGAATTTGTTGATCCAGGTCGGTTGTTGTTGGTGCTAGTTGGAGTGCGGGAGAAATTCGACCAGGTTGGCCAGGTGCAAGGTAAGTTGTTGTGCCTTATCTGCCGGGAGAACCGGTCAAAGTGAATGAGCTAGCGGATAAGTGTTTCCGCTAGAGAACCTGGAGCTTATTAGAGAACGGCCATCTCAAACCAAAAGTACCAATCGAAGCACGAGAACTGTCAAACGGAGGTACCAATCGAGCAAAATCCTGTCTTTTGCTCGATTTGTACCTTCATCTGACAGTTCTCCAGGTTCTCTAGTTTCCGCGGTAGATTGCGCCCACTGAGAATTTTGGCTCGAGCTCGATTCAGGCTCGATCTCGAAAATTCTTAGTAGGCGGTCCAAGGGGGTACACTCAGCCAAAACAAACTATAAATATAGTTACACAAATCTTGGGGACAAGATTTCGGAGTAAAGAATGGTCCTACACGGTCAAGTGTCAGAGTTCTACTGATTTGTTTATTTTTAGAATTTTTCTTAAATACTAGCTAGAAAGTTCTAGAATATGGTTCTGGATGAAGAGGCCTCGTCACGTACTTCGGTGATAATAGGTCGTAACTTATGACCTGCCGGGAAGGGATGTGCAGTTGATTTTACATCGTTGTACCTCCTCCTGACCTTCGGGGTCCGTAGTGTCGTAAATTACAAAAGGTGTTGCGTGGGAACGTCTGTGCGTGGCTGGTGTGGTCTATGCGTACGTCGGTGACAATAGGTCATAACTGACGGGAAGGGATGTGCAATTGATTTTACATCGTTGTACTTTCTCCTGTCCTTCGGGGTCCGTAGCGTCGTAAATTACATGAGGTGTTGTGTGGGAGCGTCTGTGCGTGGCTGGTGTGGTTTATGCGTAACTCCTCCCTCCTTAAGTTCGTCGATCCTCCGACGAAGGCTGTCCTGAAGATGGTAACATAAGCGGTCCTCTGGCGTCGACCATCTTGATGTTGATGTTTGCTTTACGTTTCCTCTTGATGATGCTGGTGCCTTTGACTACTGCGGTTATAATCACTATCACTGCTGCTCCTGATGATCCATATATCCATCCGGAGGAATAGTTGAATTGTACTGCTTGAAGGTGCTTTCGTTCCGGTAAGGTGAGATTCTGGAGGTATTCTGGTGGAGAGTCGATGATACCGTTTTTCGATGACACGCACTCCAGTTGTGGGTGTGTATGGCCTTCCGCTAATAATTAGTTCATGGTTATCGTAAGCTTCGCCATTGACCAGGATGTTGCAGTTCTCGAAGTGGATGAGGAATGAGCCGTTAACGATCTGGGTCATGTTGCTACAGCTGGAATGTGTTGTGGACAGCACCACTGAGGGAGTGTCCACAGAAAGCCCGGGTCTATTCGGTGTCACCTCGCTCTACGTCCGGATACAAAAGAATGTATCTCTGCTAGTGCGTTATTCACCAATAGGATGGCTTCACTGATGCGTTTGATTATTCCTCTCGAGTACACTTTCTCCATTGTGCAGCTAGAGGTCCTGCCGTGGAGTAGATGGTTGATGCATTCTGTTGCTGGGGTGAGTGATGAGCTATCGCATGTGTATTGCCCGTTGTGACGATTACATGGTTGGTCCAATTCATACGTCTCTTCCTCGTTTAGTACGGTACGCTGATCGGAAGGAACGCGGTCAAGAAATGTTGCGTGTTCTCTTCGTGACCCCCCCCCAAGAAAAGTTGACAGTTCGGTACACTGAAAATACGCCACCCTTTTTTTCCAAGTGCCCAAACACTTGAATGATTCAATTAAGCCGCATATTAGATCTAATTTGTTTGTGTTCCAATTTCAATCAAATCCATTATCAAATTGAAGTGTTTTGGCGATTGACTTTTTGGTATTTTTTGACACCTTATTTTTATTCGGGTGGCTCAAATTTTTCAAGTGTTTTGCTCATGAATTTTCCCCACTGTGTTGAACTATTCAAAGTGATGAGGAAAACACTTGAAATTGATCTTGTTTTGATTTGAAATGCAGTTTCGCGACAGCTTCATGAGACTTTGCTTTGTTTCCTCATTTGAAAGTTTTGGCAGTCCGGTGTGTTCGTTTTTCGCAGACCGCGTGAGTTCGCTGCCGCCATGTTCCAGTCCAGTAAATTGCCTGCCCGGTTTGTGACCGCGAAGATGAGCATCTCCACAAGGCTGCGTCCTCGGGCTCGGGCTCCGTATGGCCAACGGAAGGGCTTGGTCTCCCGGATACCCGGATAGAAGCCAACTTTTGTGATAAAGTTCCTTTCCGGACCCATTTGGTGAGTGGGGAGAGATTTTTTTTTGTGGGGTTTAGTTTTGATTTTTGAATTTATTTTGTATGATTCACAGGAAGGATGCGAAAGAGCTGCAGATGCCGTACCAGGAAGCGGTGCCAGTGAGAAGCAAGATTCGGAGGTCAAGGCACAGTTTGAGTCGATGAACCACCGAGGTTCCGCCAAAGAGAATTCCGCATGAACAAAAAGATTCTCCAGGGGCCTCCATCTCCGCCGGCACCGGGGCTTCACTCGCCGATGCTGAGGAACCTACAGTGGGGGCGAACAAACCGAACCTGACCAGGAACACGATCGTGAAAGCTGGATGAAGAAAAAAATACAAAAATTTTACACGCCAAGTTGTTCTTGAAGTTGTTAGAAAATAAAAGCAGCCAAAACCGAGGCCAAAACATTTAATTGCGCAACATCTTCTTTATTTAAAAAAAAACAAAATCCATTTCTTTTACATGCATACATGCATTGATTATAGAAAGAAAAGCTATTTAAAACCAATAAATATAATATAGTATTTCATGTGACGCAACACGTCAAATTCAAGTGTTTTGCTATTGAATTGACAGTATATTTTGGTGCCCAAAATTCAAGTGTTTTGCGATTGAAATTTGAGTGCTCTGTACAGCAGGGTCAGATCATGTGTACAACACTTCGATAAGCCGTGGGATTGACGGTGTGCGCGCTTGAGGTTCTTTCGAGGAAAAAATAAAAAGATTAAAAATATTCAAAACTTAAAATTAAATAGATTAAAAATGTTTATTCAAAAATTTAACTACAATTATAAACAAAATTAAGAAATCAATAAATAAAAGCAAATTTAGAAATTCTTAAATTCTAAAACAAGAAAAAACAGAAATTAAAAAATATGTACCGTAAACTGGGGTGCCTTTGATAGCCCGGGGTGACTTTGATAGGTTTTTCGAATGCCCGTCAAATTAATATCCAAACATTTTTGAGAATTTTGAGTATGTAAGCATTAAGGGATATCTTATTATCAAACATATATGCAAAAATGTGACTGTTACATTGGATGTATCAAAATTAGTGCCCAAATCAAATTTCTATCAATGTCACCCCGGGCTATCAAAGTCACCCCAGTTTACGGTAATTATGAAATAAGGAAATTAAAAAACTATGTAATTATGAAATAAGGAAATTAAAAAAAATGGAAATTAGGAAACAAGGGAATTAGGAAATATGGGAATTATGATATTAGCAAATTAGTAAAATAAAGAAAATAAGAAAATTAGGAAATTATGAAATTATGAAACAAGGAAATTAAGAAATCAGAAAATTAATATGTAAGGAAATTAGGATGTTAGGAAGTTAGGAAGTTAGGAAATTAAAAAATGAGGAAATTAGGTAGTTAGGAAATTAGGAAATAAGGAAATTTTTAAAATAAGAAAACTAGGACGTTAGGAAGTTAGGATATTAGGAAGTGAGGAAGTTAGGAAATTGGGAAATTAGGATATCAGGAAACAAGGAAATTAGGAAGTTAGGAAATTAGGATGTTAGGAAATTAGGAAGTTAGGAAATTAGGAAACTAGGAAATTAGGAGTTTAGGAAGTTAGGAAGTTAAGATATCAGGAAATTTGGAAATACGGAAATTAGGATATTCAGAAACTAGGAAATTAGGAAGTTAGGAAATTTGGAAATTATAAAATAAGGCTGGTACAAATGCTTAATTTTTATTCTGGAATTCTTAAATTCTTGAATTTTTAAATTCTTAAATTCTTAAATTCTTAAATTCTTAAATTCTTAAATTCTTAAATTCTTAAATTCTTAAATTCTTAAATTCTTAAATTCTTAAATTCTTAAATTCTTAAATTCTTAAATTCTTAAATTCTTAAATTCTTAAATTCTTAAATTCTTAAATTCTTAAATTCTTAAATTTTAAATTCTTAAATTCTTAAATTCTTAAATTCTTAAATTCTTAAATTCTTAAATTCTTAAATTCTTAAATTCTTAAATTCTTAAATTCTTAAATTCTTAAATTCTTAAATTCTTAAATTCTTAAATTCTTAAATTCTTAAATTCTTAAATTCTTAAATTCTTAAATTCTTAAATTCTTAAATTCTTAAATTCTTAAATTCTTAAATTCTTAAATTCTTAAATTCTTAAATTCTTAAATTCTTAAATTCTTAAATTCTTAAATTCTTAAATTCTTAAATTCTTAAATTCTTAAATTCTTAAATTCTTAAATTCTTAAATTCTTAAATTCTTAAATTCTTAAATTCTTAAATTCTTAAATTCTTAAATTCTTAAATTCTTAAATTCTTAAATTCTTAAATTCTTAAATTCTTAAATTCTTAAATTCTTAAATTCTTAAATTCTTAAATTCTTAAATTCTTAAATTCTTAAATTCTTAAATTCTTAAATTCTTAAATTCTTAAATTCTTAAATTCTTAAATTCTTAAATTCTTAAATTCTTAAATTCTTAAATTCTTAAATTCTTAAATTCTTAAATTCTTAAATTCTTAAATTCTTAAATTCTTAAATTCTTAAATTCTTAAATTCTTAAATTCTTAAATTCTTAAATTCTTAAATTCTTAAATTCTTAAATTCTTAAATTCTTAAATTCTTAAATTCTTAAATTCTTAAATTCTTAAATTCTTAAATTCTTAAATTCTTAAATTCTTAAATTCTTAAATTCTTAAATTCTTAAATTCTTAAATTCTTAAATTCTTAAATTCTTAAATTCTTAAATTCTTAAATTCTTAAATTCTTAAATTCTTAAATTCTTAAATTCTTAAATTCTTAAATTCTTAAATTCTTAAATTCTTAAATCTTAAATTCTTAAATTCTTAAATTCTTAAATTCTTAAATTCTTAAATTCTTAAATTCTTAAATTCTTAAATTCTTAAATTCTTAAATTCTTAAATTCTTAAATTCTTAAATTCTTAAATTCTTAAATTCTTAAATTCTTAAATTCTTAAATTCTTAAATTCTTAAATTCTTAAATTCTTAAATTCTTAAATTCTTAAATTCTTAAATTCTTAAATTCTTAAATTCTTAAATTCTTAAATTCTTAAATTCTTAAATTCTTAAATTCTTAAATTCTTAAATTCTTAAATTCTTAAATTCTTAAATTCTTAAATTCTTAAATTTTAAATTCTTAAATTCTTAAATTCTTAAATTCTTAAATTTTAAATTCTTAAATTCTTAAATTCTTAAATTCTTAAATTCTTAAATTCTTAAATTCTTAAATTCTTAAATTCTTAAATTCTTAAATTCTTAAATTCTTAAATTCTTAAATTCTTAAATTCTTAAATTCTTAAATTCTTAAATTCTTAAATTCTTAAATTCTTAAATTCTTAAATTCTTAAATTCTTAAATTCTTAAATTCTTAAATTCTTAAATTCTTAAATTTTAAATTCTTAAATTCTTAAATTCTTAAATTCTTAAATTCTTAAATTCTTAAATTCTTAAATTCTTAAATTCTTAAATTCTTAAATTCTTAAATTCTTAAATTCTTAAATTCTTAAATTCTTAAATTCTTAAATTCTTAAATTCTTAAATTCTTAAATTCTTAAATTCTTAAATTCTTAAATTCTTAAATTCTTAAATTCTTAAATTCTTAAATTCTTAAATTCTTAAATTCTTAAATTCTTAAATTCTTAAATTCTTAAATTCTTAAATTCTTAAATTCTTAAATTCTTAAATTCTTAAATTCTTAAATTCTTAAATTCTTAAATTTTAAATTCTTAAATTCTTAAATTCTTAAATTCTTAAATTTTAAATTCTTAAATTCTTAAATTCTTAAATTCTTAAATTCTTAAATTCTTAAATTCTTAAATTCTTAAATTCTTAAATTCTTAAATTCTTAAATTCTTAAATTCTTAAATTCTTAAATTCTTAAATTCTTAAATTCTTAAATTCTTAAATTCTTAAATTCTTAAATTCTTAAATTCTTAAATTTTAAATTCTTAAATTCTTAAATTCTTAAATTCTTAAATTCTTAAATTCTTAAATTTAAATTCTTAAATTCTTAAATTCTTAAATTCTTAAATTCTTAAATTCTTAAATTCTTAAATTCTTAAATTCTTAAATTCTTAAATTCTTAAATTCTTAAATTCTTAAATTCTTAAATTTTTCTTAAATTCTTAAATTCTTAAATTCTTAAATTCTTAAATTCTTAAATTCTTAAATTCTTAAATTCTTAAATTCTTAAATTCTTAAATTCTTAAATTCTTAAATTCTTAAATTCTTAAATTCTTAAATTCTTAAATTCTTAAATTCTTAAATTCTTAAATTCTTAAATTCTTAAATTCTTAAATTCTTAAATTTAAATTCTTAAATTCTTAAATTCTTAAATTCTTAAATTCTTAAATTCTTAAATTCTTAAATTCTTAAATTCTTAAATTCTTAAATTCTTAAATTCTTAAATTCTTAAATTTAAATTCTTAAATTCTTAAATTCTTAAATTCTTAAATTTAAATTCTTAAATTCTTAAATTCTTAAATTCTTAAATTCTTAAATTCTTAAATTCTTAAATTCTTAAATTCTTAAATTCTTAAATTCTTAAATTCTTAAATTCTTAAATTCTTAAATTCTTAAATTCTTAAATTCTTAAATTCTTAAATTCTTAAATTCTTAAATTCTTAAATTTTAAATTCTTAAATTTTAAATTCTTAAATTCTTAAATTCTTAAATTCTTAAATTCTTAAATTCTTAAATTCTTAAATTCTTAAATTCTTAAATTCTTAAATTCTTAAATTCTTAAATTCTTAAATTCTTAAATTCTTAAATTCTTAAATTCTTAAATTCTTAAATTCTTAAATTCTTAAATTCTTAAATTCTTAAATTCTTAAATTCTTAAATTCTTAAATTCTTAAATTCTTAAATTCTTAAATTCTTAAATTCTTAAATTCTTAAATTCTTAAATTCTTAAATTCTTAAATTCTTAAATTCTTAAATTCTTAAATTCTTAAATTCTTAAATTCTTAAATTTTAAATTCTTAAATTCTTAAATTCTTAAATTCTTAAATTCTTAAATTCTTAAATTCTTAAATTCTTAAATTCTTAAATTCTTAAATTCTTAAATTCTTAAATTTTAAATTCTTAAATTCTTAAATTCTTAAATTCTTAAATTCTTAAATTTTAAATTCTTAAATTCTTAAATTCTTAAATTCTTAAATTCTTAAATTCTTAAATTCTTAAATTCTTAAATTTTAAATTCTTAAATTCTTAAATTCTTAAATTCTTAAATTTTAAATTCTTAAATTCTTAAATTCTTAAATTCTTAAATTCTTAAATTCTTAAATTCTTAAATTCTTAAATTCTTAAATTCTTAAATTTTGAAATTTTGAAATTTTGAAATTATGAAATTATAAAATTATGCAATTTTGAAAATTTGAAATTTTGAAATTTTAAATTTTGAAATTTTAAAATTTTGAAATTTTGAAATTTTGAAATTTTGAAATTTTGAAATTTTGAAATTTTGAAATTTTGAAATTTTGAAATTTTGAAATTTTGAAATTTTGAAATTTTGAAATTTTGAAATTTTAAAATTTTGAAATTTTGAAATTTTGAAATTTTGAAATCTTGAAATTGTTTAATTTTTTAAATTTCTTAATTCTTATTTTTTTTTGAATTTCTTTATTCTTAATTTTTAATTCTTGATTTTTTTAATTTTGGAAGAAATAGAGTGTTTGGTCGAGGTTTTCGTAAATTTGTATTTACGAATTTCTATATTTCCGATTTTTAAAACTTTTGGAATTTCGACTTGTACATTCGTTTCGAATTTTAACATTTTTGATCTATTGAATTTATAAAAACGTTAAAAAATAAAATTATTATTCAATTCTGCATATTTTTAATTTTCAAAATTTCTGATTTTGTTGAAATTTTCTTTATTATTTAAAAAAAATGTTATTTGAAATTTCTGGAATGTTTGTTTTTTTTCTTCATATTTTTGAATTTGTTGTTTGGTTGGATTTCAAAATTTCAGATTATTATTGTATTTTCAGTAAGAACATAGATATTTGTATGATTATTGTCAAGTTTAATTTCACACTGATTTACTTCATTTTGGTCCCGCGAGTGTGGGTAAATCGGACTTAAATTCAGAGGTAGCTGGTTCCCACTGAGAATTTTGGCTCGAGCCTCGAGTCGATCTGGCTCGAGATCGAGCCTGAATCGAGTCGAGGCTCGAGCCAAAATTCTCAGTGGGTTGGTACTAGCAATAAATTGTTGGTGACACGATGGCCGACATCTATAAAAACAACTTCTTTTTTTTACTCCATTTCGACCAAAAAACTAAATCTCTCCTTTTAGTTTCAATATTCTGCTTTTTGAGATTCGGCGGGAATTTTAAATATTATTATATCCAATTCAAAATTATTAAAACGTTTGTAATTATCAGTCGCATTCAAAAAGAAAAATTACAATTCATTGATTTTTTCATCAAAACATATTACAAACAAGCACCGCGCGAATAAACGTCAAACGCAATCTTTCCGTTTCTGTTACTTTTCAGCTGCGTACCGCTTAAGAAAAATCTTTTCGTGACCCTTTCCTTGACCGTTTCTTGAGCGTTTTTTTGTATGGAGTTTTGCGTTCCTTCCCATCTGCGTATCAGCCTATAAAGTTTATTTGTCACAAACTGCATCAGTCCAAGTTCCTCGGGGTATGTTTCGTCGAAGGGACATTATCGGCAAAAATAAATAAATAACAAATATTGAAGCTGAAAAAGAAATTTCAAATGATCATAAGTTAATTATATCGGCACAAATAAATAAATAATAAATATTGAAGTTGAAAAAAAAACTCAAATGATCATCCATCCACAATCCACAATTTAAATTAATTCGAAAAATAAATTCAATGTAGGGTAGAGTAGTCATCAATAAGACACGGGGAACAATGATAAAATGGCTCTCACAAGTCGTAGTTTCAACCAATCAGGCTCATATTTTGAGGAAAGGTGTGTCTACTGGATACACGTCTGCCATAATAGTGGCTTTGGTTATGGACGCTCCCTTGCAATGTTATTCATATTTTTTGATTTTGGGGTGTAAAAGTAAATTATGACTGAAAATTACATTTTCGCTCATAGGCTGCCAATAATACAAAAACTAATATTTCTCAAAATTTACTTTCGTCATTTCATAGGTCATTAGTTGGGCTACAATGGCCTTTCATTAGATTTGACCAAAATTAAGAATAAACCCAGACTCCAGGGCTGTCTCATTGTTCCCCACTCTTTTCAGCCCATGGGTAACAATGAGACACTTTGATTTTTCTTCATTAAACTTTTTAAAATCTATGGAAATTCTTCAAAACATGAATTGGAAGTGATTTTTGGCATATTATTTGAGTTTTGACTTTATTTAGCCAAAAATATAAAGTTATTTGGTACAAATAAATGGATTTTACTAAATTTAAATACTTTTTAGTATAACTTTTGTTAATTAAAGTTTCAAGTTGACAAAAAAGGGTTTAAAATGTTCAAGGCAAGTCACCTGCAATGGAACATTACAAAAACATGATTTTTTACTAGAAAAGTATTGATTTTCGTAGAGTGTCTCATTGTTCCCCACCTGTCTCATTGTTCCTGCCAAGTGCGTCTACAATGAGACAGTTGGATATCTCTGGCTGTAGAGGTCGGATCGATCTCATATTTTGGTCAATGTTAGAACACATTAAAAGAATGAAAATGCAACAAAAAGCTCATTAAAACATGCTGATGAAAAAAATACAAAAATCGTTAAAAGTTAAAAACCAAAAGTGTCTCATTGATGACTACCCTACCCTACCTTCAACAGAACATTGCCAGGGGAACCCGGAACCATCCAAATTGTGGCCAGTTCGTTCGTGTTTTGAAAATCGTGAATTTTGACTCCAATGTTGCCCATATTCATACGGTGCCGCCAATGTCCGCTCAACGGAACATCCCCGTGGGAACCCGGACCAATTCAGATTGTGGCCAGTCCAGTCACAATGTCCATTTTCGTAATGTTAATATGTGAATTTGAAAATCGTGAAGTTTGACACCAATATTGCCCATATTCATCGGTGCCGCCAATGTTCCTCGAACGGAACATCCCCCGGGGAACCCGGAACCATCCGGGTTGTGGCCAGTCCACTAAATATGTCCATTTTCGTAATTTTCATACGTGATATTTAAAATCATGAATTTTGACACCAATATTGCCCATATTCATACGGTGCCGCCAATGCCTGCTCAACGGAACATCCCTGGGGGAACCCGGAACTACCTGGGTTGTGGCCAGTCCACTAAAAAAGTCCATTTTCGTAATTTTCATTTGTGATTTTGAAAATCGTGAAGTTTGACCCCAATATTGCCCATATTCATAAGGTGCCGCCAATGTTCGCTCAACGGAACATCCCCGGGGGAACCCGAACCAATTCGGATAGTGGCCAGTCCACTAACAATGTCCATTTTCGTAATATTAACATGTGATTTTGAAAATCGTGAAAATGACACCAATATTGCCCATATACATCGGTGCCGCCAATGTTCCTCGAACGGAACATCCCCGGGGAACTCGGAACCATCCGGGTTGTGGCCAGTCCGTTTAAAATGTTAATTTTCGTAATTTTCATATGTGACTTTGAAAATCGTGAAAATTAACACCAATATTGCCCATATCCATACGGTGCCGCGAATGTCCGCTCAACGGAACATCCCCGGGAGAATACGGACCAATACGGGTTGTGGCCAGTCCAATTAAAATGTCCATCATCAATGTCCAGTTCCGTGGAACCATAAAAAGACCAATTTTTATTATAAATCATGATTCTCCTTTCACTTCAAGCAGATGTCAAATATGTTAACAGTGTACTCTGTGTTCTGATTTTACACAATTGATTGGGTTTCTTTTATACGTGTACATATAGTACGTCAAATATATTTAGTCTGTTCTGTTGTCTGTACAAAGCAACACGTTGTTTTTATTCACGCCTCCGACATTAAAAGGTTATGGGCCCAGATAAGTTCACATAACCACGTTGATGAAAAGTTTCGGTTTTGTACTCGGTAATTCGGAGTAGAACCGGTAGAAGAACGCGCGCGCGATGGAGGAAGACACGAAAACTCTCAAGATCCGGTCGTTCGACGGCACAAATTTCAACAACTGGTGCTTCCGGATGAAGGTCTACCTCGACCAATTGGAGGTTATGCACTGCATCGAGACGGCAGCTGAAACGGAGCCGTTCTGGGAGATCCCGGAGGGCGATGCGGCGGACAAGAAAGCGGAGAAGGAGCTGCTCAAGCTCAAACGCGTTCGCCAGGACAAAAAGTGTCGGTCGGTACTGGTCGAGTCCATCGCCGACAACTACTTGGAGTACGTGAAGGACAAAAAGAGCCCCAAGGAGATTTGGGACGGACTCCACGAGGTTTTTGAGCGCAAGAGTATTTCCAACCGTTTCATACTCAAGCGCAAGTTGCTCTCCATGCGGTTCCGGGAAGACGAGCGGCTGGAAGAACACTTCCTGCGGTTCGACAAGCTCGTGCGGGAGATCAAGGGGGCGGGCGCCAAGATGGACGATGAAGATGTTATATGCCACTTGATGCTGACCATGCCCGAATCGTACGACGCCATCACGACAGCAATGGAGGCCGTGACGGAAAAGCTCACGATGGATCTCGTCCGGAAGAAGTACCTCGACGTGGAGGCGAAGCGGAAGAGTATGCTGCAAGAGGCGGATTCCGAAGGTGCTGCGTTTGCCGGGAGGACGCGGGCCAAGCTGAGGTGCTACAGTTGCGGGGAAGTTGGGCACAGGAAAGTGCACTGCCCGAAGAATAAAGACCACCACAAAAGTGCTTCCCGTTTCCAGCCGAAGAAAAGTGCCCCGAAGGCGAACGTGTCCAAAGCCGTCACGTTTGTGGCCACCGAAGGGAACGACGACGCCATTGCTGCAAGTACGGTTACCTCATCAAAGTGGTATCTAGACAGCGGTGCGTCGGAGCACATGTGCAATGACAGGTCGCTTTTTGACAGCCTGGAGAAGCTTGACAAGCCGGTGACAGTTCAAACAGCAAAAAGTGGGGTCACGCTGTCGGCTTTTCATTGTGGTAGTGTAGTCGCTTTTACTGCAGTGGACGGCGCGAGTGTCAGGATAAACATCGAAAAAGTGTTGTTTATACCTGATCTGTCAGTCAATTTGCTGTCACTGCGAAAGATGGGAGAAAGCGGTTTGAAGGTTGTGTTTTACAATGGAACCGTGATCGTCGAAAACGCCGGCCAGACCGTGGCCGTTGGGAAGCAGTCTGGAAAGCTGTACTGCATGGATTTCGACTTCAAGCCCCAGCGAAGCGACAGAGCGATGGTGACCGGTCAGGTGGAACAGCAAGTCGGACTGTGGCACTTGCGCTACGGTCATCTTGGAAACGACAACCTCCTGAAGCTGGCGAAGAAAAACCTAGTCAGTGGCATGCAGATTGACGACGCAGGACACGAGCGACTCCTGTGTGAAGCGTGCATAAGTGGTAAGCTGACGCGCCTGCCGTTCCCGGCCCGAAAGCAGAAGCATTCCGGCCGGCCCCTGGAAATCGTGCATAGTGATGTGTGTGGGCCAATCGATCCCGTGGCGTGGGACGGTAATCGCTATTTTGTTACCTTCACGGACGATTACACTCACCTGTCGGTTGTGTACCTGTTGCGGTCAAAGAGTGAAGTTCTAGAGCGACTGCGGGAGTACGAGGCCATGGCCACAGCACACTTTGGCACGAAGATGTCGCGCCTCCGGTGCGACAATGGTGGAGAATATACGGGCGAACAAGTGAGGCGGTTTTGTAAACAAAGAGGAATTCGGCTGGAGTTTACGGTTCCCTACACACCGGAGCAAAACGGGGTCAGCGAGCGGCTGAACCGAACAGTGATTGAAAAAGTGCGTGCGATGATGGAAGCCAAAAATGTCCCCAAGTTCCTGTGGGGAGAAGCAGTGATCACCGCTGTGTATCTGCTAAATCGCAGCCCGAGCGTCGCCGTCGCCGGTGACGTCACGCCGTTCGAAGCCTGGAGCAGCCGGAAGCCGGACGTTTCGCATCTACGGGTGTTCGGAAGTGAGTGCTACATCCACGTCCCGAAGCAGCTGCGGAAGAAGCTGGACGTGAAGAGCGAGAAGGTGCTGTTCGTTGGCTACGCGTCGAACGGGTACCGCGTCTGGAACGGAGAAAAAGTGATTTTGGCTAGAGATGCGATCTTTAACGAAACGGGGATGCGGCCGTGCACGGTGACCAACTGCAAGCGTTCGGTGACCATTACGGAATCGGTGTCCGGCGAAACGCAGTTGCCGCAGAAGCCCGAGGAAGACGACACCGGAAGCCGAGAAGAGCAGCCGCAGCAGCCGGTGGTTCCAGAAGGAGGGGAAGAAGAGAACGACTCGGAGTACTTCACCGAAGGCAGCGATGCGGATGATGCGGCTAAAGAAGAAAACAGTGAACAAAACAAAGAAGAAAGTGCACCTACCGATAAAAGTAAAAGTGGAAGACCGATCATTCCTCCCAGTTGGCACAAAGACTTTGACATGGACATGTCGAGTTACGCGCTCAGTGCTGAAGAGTTCATAGACAACATTCCGAGTGACATTTGTGAACTGCGGAAAAGAAGTGATTGGCCGTCTTGGGAGGAAGCGATCGAGGAAGAGCTAAGTGCACTGAAAAAGAACAAAACGTGGCATCTAGTGAAACTACCTAAGGGTAGAAAAGTGATCGACACCAAATGGGTGTTCAAGCTGAAAAGGAACAGCGCCGGCGAAATCGAGCGGTACAAGGCCAGGCTGGTGGCCCGTGGCTTTACGCAACGCCAAGGTTTCGACTTCACGGAAACCTATTCGCCGGTTGTACGGATGTCCACGGTACGGATCCTGCTGGTGCTTGCGAACCGTGAAGATTGGCACGTCCACCAGATGGACGTGAAGTGTGCATTTCTCAACGGCGGTTTGGAGGAGGACATCTTTATGCGCCAACCTGCCGGGTTCGAAGAAGGAGACAAACTGGTTTGCAAACTGGACAAGGCCATCTACGGTTTAAAGCAAGCCTCTCGGAATTGGAACAAGCGGTTTCACGAGTTTGTAAGCGGTCTGGGTTTTCAAAGAAGTGAGCACGATTTCTGTTTGTACTTTCGTGTCACTGGCAAGCTGGACATGTACGTAGTTATTTACGTTGACGATATTTTGCTCGTGAGCAGTTCGGAGGACGCCATCCGAGATCTGAAGGAAAAACTTTCTGACGAGTTCGAAATGAGGGATCTGCAAGAAGTGCAAAGCTTCTTAGGGCTGAACATCCGGCGCGATCGGAGTTCGAAGCAGATGACGATTGACCAGCGCTCGTACGTGCAGAGCGTACTCGACCGTTTCGGGATGGCTGACTGCAAGCCCTCGGCCATTCCCATGGACCCGCACCTAAAGCTCGTGAAAGGTGACCAGCAGCAGCGCACGGAGAAGCCGTACCGGGAACTTGTAGGATGTCTGATGTACCTCACGGTGACGTCACGTCCAGACATCTCTGCGGCGGTGAACTACCTCGCCGGTTTTCAGTGTTCCGCAACCGATGAGCACTGGGTAACCGTCAAACGTGTGCTGAGGTATCTCCGGGGCACACTCGATTATCGTCTTGTTTACCGTTCGGCCGACTCAACGGAAGCTGTCGAAGGCTTTGCTGACGCCGACTGGGGTAACGACCTCAACGATAGACGATCCGTGTCCGGATTGATCGTGAAGCTGTACGGATCTACCGTGATGTGGGCAACAAGGAAGCAGCAGTCCGTCGCCTTGTCTACAACCGAAGCTGAACTGATGGCCCTCTGCCAGGCCAGTTGCGAAGTCCTGTGGGTGGCGAACCTGCTGAGTTCCGTTGGGTGGCGTGTACCGGAACCGATCAAGATGTACGAGGACAATCAACCTTGTATCGCCATCACCAAGGACCCACGCAAAGCGAGACGAATGAAGCACATCGAAATCCAGCATTTCTTCGTGCGCGACTTGGTGGACAAGGGCAAGCTGTGTTTGGAGTATCTGCCAACGGAGGATCAACTGGCAGACGTGATGACGAAAGGACTGGCCGCTCCGAGGTTCCAGAAACTTCGGGCCATGTTGGGAGTGATCAATTGAGGCGGGATGTTAACAGTGTACTCTGTGTTCTGATTTTACACAATTGATTGGGTTTCTTTTATACGTGTACATATAGTACGTCAAATATATTTAGTCTGTTCTGTTGTCTGTACAAAGCAACACGTTGTTTTTATTCACGCCTCCGACATTAAAAAAATATTTGTGCGCGCTACTAGCGGGCGACTAAATTTGGTCACCCGCTGTTCACCGAGGGTCAAGTTGCTATTTTATGAGCGCGTTTATGAGCGACCGGTGTGGGGAAGAGTGATAGTGGAGCGCTTCCAAATCCTTACTGCGCGCGCCCGGTGAAGATGGTCTTAGGACCAGGGATTTGACACGCATGCAGTTTCCTGAAGTCCCCACCAGAGGCGCTGTCAATATTGTTTACGTATGGTTTTTGAAAAGGTCGTATGAAATAAATACATAATAGCTTCAGTTTCCTTGAAACAAAATGAAATTTTGTTTGATATTTCCTGTCCGTTGTATTAACATGAATTACGCTTTTAGAATACTAACTAAATTTCGGTCGAAAAAGCTTTAAACTAGCTGTACCTGAACACCAAAGTGCTGATATTCTTCAGGTAAACTTATGTCAAAAACAAAAACAATGACTTTTATATCCCGCCATCTGACATGCATGATTTTTAAAACCCGCCAAACAAATCGCAGCAAACTGGGTTGAAAAGATAAAATTTCCTTGTCAAATAAAATTATTTGTTGTGGACGAATCACGAATCTCTGCCAGATTTTTAAAATAATAAATTCGATCCACCTGATTCTAGATTTAGTCAAGGAAGGTTAGTATGAGTCCAAAATAAGGGCTCCATGCGTTTAAAATGATATCATTATTTTTTCAGCTTTACTCCGCTTAGAAATGCCTCAACATGACATTCTGTTTGGAATTGCACTAGGAACATGATCCGTCAGGAGTTGAATCCCAAGCAGGTACAGCTTGTTTCTTCGGTTTATCCAGAGCTAACTGGCCTACATGCATGCAGCTCGATTGAAGTAGAATAATGTGTCCAAATCATATTTTTTAGCTCAGCCAACGGTAGATGAAACTGACTACGGTAAGCCAAATGATGCTCTACCCAAAAGACTCGTTCGTACGAATTTTGGTGGTTCCAGTATCAGGACTATGTCGATGATTGAGCGTCCTCAGATATTTTAAGAATCAAACAAAAATGAATAAATCATAATAAAAGACAAAGCAAAAATATGAAACGTAGTTTTATTATTAAAACACAACTTATCACGCTTATCAAATAGGTAGAGCACAACATTACAAATAAACATTAAAAAAGTGCTTCAGCAGAATGGCACACTGGAAACGCGCAGTTGTCGCCGATTTGTTTGGGAAACCAAGACTGATTCATGCTCGATATTCTAGGAGCTAAAATAGATCTTAAGGACATTTGGCGCTTGGTCGAGCGAGGCAAGAAGCATTTTCCAGGGCACTTCCAGAGCCTTTTAAGATGAAATTCGGAAGACGTTCGCCCAGTGGTCTGGTTGTTTTGTGCTCGGTGACGGCACGAGCTTCCAATGGCTTGAAGCGAAATCATTTTGAAAGCTGTAGAGAACGCGGTTAGATTAATGAGGAAAACTATTAAATAAATAAAAATCAAATATGTACTTTTTAACCGATTCTTGAACCAATCGCTTCCACGCCCGTCAAAAATTTTCACCAAACTGAAAAATAGGTTGACAACACCCAGTTTGCTGCGATTTGTTTGGCGGGTTTTAAAAATCATGCATGTCATACGGCGGGATATAAAAGTCATTGTTTTTGTTTTTGACATAAGTTTACATGAAGAATGCCGACATTAGGTTCTCGATGGAATTATATGCTGTTCCCCTAGTTCAAATTTGAGATAAAACATAAATCTTTCTATAGAAAAAAACGGAAAAAAGTTTTTATTTGTGTAATTTATGTCCGATGCGCATAAGACCTTTTCAAACGCCACGCGCTAAAAACTTGGTTCGATCTTGGTTCGATTTTGACTTCACTCGCTTTGTATGTGGATGGCAGTCGTGTCGTAACCTGTCGTAACCGTGGTTAGGACCCATGGCTTTCTACCTAAGGTACTCGCGATTGAGTGTGTAGTAGTGCGGTTGTCAAAATCGTTATCTCTGACTCTCTCACTCCACTGACACTGACTTTGTTTTTGTTTTGGTTTTCCTGGCACGGCCCATTGTTTGTTTGTTATTGTTTTGGTTTTAGTGGCACGGAGTCATGCACTCACACTAATGCAAAGCAAGATCGCGAGTACCTATGATATACAGCCTTGGTTAGGACCCTACTAAGCATGTGATTTTATTGTGTGGGTTTTTGGAGCAACTCACGTGAAAAAGCATTTGATTTTGCTATGTTGGTTTCTTTCAGTGTATAGGATTATACCGCGGTTGTGTAAAAGTAAACTGAGCAATGATGAATGCTGGTTCTCAGTGTAAAACTTTACCTTTACATATACGCTTCTTGCAAATCAATAATATTAGGCTCATCAGTGTAGAAATTTGGCGAATGTTAATTTAAATAGAAGAATCAAATGTGCACATAGTAAACTAGACAATTAATAAATTAAAACTTTTAAATTTAGTTATTTAAATCTATCTACGTTGTAAAACATGGATTCACTGATTCCGATTGTTAACAAGCTGCAGGATGCATTCACCCAAATGGGTGTACATATGCAATTGATTTGCCACAAATCGCAGTTGTAGGTGGCCAATCTGCTGGTAAATCATCGGTTTTGGAAAATTTTGTTGGAAGGTGAGTAACTTATAGATAAGCAATGACCAATTAAGTCTGAAGATTTTGCTGACATTTTCAAATGCTAAACAAAAACAAAATTCTGTTTATGTTTATGATGATTGATATCTTGATTTTGGTGACATGTCATTGTAGTTCGTAATCACATCAGCTACAATGTTTTGTTTAATTTGTGAAGAAAATATGACGTTTTATGAGTAGCCTCTTTTCCTCAAATTTTATATAAGATCAAAAAATATATACATACAGAAAAAAAAATATATAATATATATTTTTTTCTGTATGTATATATTTTTTGATCTTATATAAAATTTGAGGAAAAGAGGCTACTCATAAAACATCATATTTTCTTCACACATTATACATCAATTCCCCACGAAAACAGCATGGAAAAAAACAAAAGTGCTCGGATTGGGCTCAAAACGTTTCTGGGGGTTCCCTGGCCGAAATAATCAGACCCGTATTTTTTGTTTGGCCATTAGAGTGACCAAACAAAATGTAGCCTAACATATGAAAAGGGCATATGAAACTTTATAATGCCGTTTTAACGGTGTCTGGACCAAAGCGCCTGTGTCTGCAAATCAAGATTTTTTTTTTTTTTTAATAGGTCCTATACTGCCGTTCTACGCATAATTCTGGAGCAACATTTGAAAGGGGCGGTACGACATTGCTCTTACGGCCTTTCGCCCCATTTAAACGCGTGTAATGAAAGGCCGTAAGAGCAATGTCGTACCGCCCCTTTCAAATGTTGCTCTGGAATTGTCCCATGTTCAAAAAAGTGCAACAGAGAAAAATGCGATTGAAATTATTCGTCGGATTTCTGTGTTTCTACGCATAATTGTCCCGTGGGTTCCTATTCGCCCTATGTGTCCCTAATCGCCCCAGTTAGCAGTTTATCACCCTTATTTGTGATCCTCTTGCTATACAACAGGTAAACAAAGCATTATGCTTAGTAAAACTAATGATTCCGTGTAAGAAAATACTTAGTGGGACAATTATGCGTAGAAGTTCAACGATGGGACAAACAGACTTGGTGTCGTTTTTATGAGTTTCCGAACAAAGTACCCGATTTTATGTGTTTTTCTAAAGTACACATCAGACTAAACTTAATAATGGCATAAAGTCAAAATCGTCAAAAACTGACATAGGACAATTATGCGTAGAACGGTAGTATAAACATATGAAAGACATTAGGTTATAGGACCTTCACAAGATCCTCTGTAATTATTAAGTCAAATGTAATTACAAAAGCCGACTCGGTCCTAACCAGGTCCCAGTACCGAAAAGGACGTAATAAAAATAATTTTATGAAAAAAAAATAGATTATAGGACCTTTTCAAAAAAAACTCTGGAAATATTTTTATCGGATTTTGGATTAGTGCGCTGATCACGGGGACGCGTTGTCTTGTTTTTGCATGCTCATTTTCATTTCTTTTGTGTCGCTGTTTGTGTGCTTGGGTGCTTGCTTATTATAATTAAATAATGGCATCATTAGTGCGCTGACCACGGGGACGCGTTGTCTTGTTTTTGCATGCTCATTTTCATTTCTTTTGTGTCGCTGTTTATGTGCTTGGGTGCGTGCTTATTATAATTAAATAATGGCATCATTAGTGCGCTGACCACGGGGACGCGTTGTCTTGTTTTTGCATGCTCATTTTCATTTCTTTTGTGTCGCTGTTTATGTGCTTGGGTGCTTGCTTATTATAATTAAATAATGGCATTATTAGTGCGCTGACCACGGGGACGCGCTGATTTGTTTTTGCATGCTCATTATCATTTCTTTTGTGCCGCTGTTTGTGTGCTTGGGTGCTTGGTTATTATATATAGGTGAAGGGATTTTATTAAATGATCATTATATTGCATTATTATATTTATTTGATTATATAACCACACTATATTTTACACTTAACACATCATACAAAACACATATGAAACTGTAAACAGGAGCGTTTGGTACGGTATGTCCACGCATCCTTCCTCCCCTGTAGATTCTGTGAAATGTGATCCATTCTCAGAATCCTCTCTGCGGTAAACACAACGTAGTAGGGCTGGCCGCTTTAATTTTTGCAATACATTTTCGGGTGTTCTCGGATGTACTGCAATTATTAATAATGACAAGAAAAGTGCTTGGGGCGTAATCTAATCACAAGACTTTCCAGCATGCTTTCATCGGACTGGCTGCGTTTGTGTTAGATTAGATTAGATAGATTAGGAAATATTTTTATCGGATTTTGGTAAGAAGTTTTGAATTTAAATGGTTTTTACATTGTGGTTTTCTATAATTAGCTAGCTTGCGAAAAAAAATCATAACAAACTTGAGGCGTAATCCAACCACAAGTTTTTCCTGGAAGACTGACTTCTCTTATGTTCGATTAGATTAGATTTGATTATAATCCCGAAACCGCGTTCACTAGATTCCTGATAAAAAAAATAGTCCGTTATACAGTAGTTGTTCGGTAACTGGGCTGAGAACGTAGCCCAGTCACCGAATGCTGCTCGCTAACTGGGCTGAACAAAAAATAACGAGGGGACCACCGACGCATAATATTTTCATGATGAAATATAAAAATAAAAGTTAATCAAATTTATTTACAGTGCTTTCTTTTCATATTTATTTAATTGTGACTTGAAATTAAATAAAAATTGAAAAAAAGATTTTTAATTTATTGAACATGATTTTTGCATCCATTAACTCCTCGGTCATTTCGGATTGTTTTGGTTTTTTGACGTTTGTCTGCTTTTTAACAGGGCTACGGCCCAGTTATCGAGCGCCCAGTTAAAAAGCAGCCCAGTTAAACAACACCCAATTACCGAACAACTACTGTATTCCGTAGGCTTGGTGACGAAAGCTAGCCTAAAAGTCTTTCCGCTTAGGGACGATAAGATTAGTTTTCCCGGATCCTGAAGGTCGACTGGATCTTGGCAGCCTTATGGCGCGTGCCACCGGTTGGTCGATGGTACAGATTGTCAAGTCAAACAGATTGGCCGATCGATTTTGAAATATCCAAACGCGCTGGACACCAAAGGCGCTGAGCAACGCGTTATGTTTCTTACGGTGGGAAAAGATGAGAAGTATTGTAACTTCAATATTGTTTTAATTGATTAAATTATTAGTACATACAATTTAACGTTTTAGCACACAACATTTCTAGAAAATTTTAAAATATAAATAACATTTGATTTTTTTTCTTATTTAAGAGTAATGCATTTTTGGATCACGGGTCGAGATTTTTTTTACGAATTTTGGACAATTTCAATTCCCTGGGCCTTGTAAAGTCAAGGGGCATGATTTGATCCTAGTGCATTAGTTAAAATTTTGGTATACATTCTTTTTTATAAGCACTATGGACACCACTTCATGCTACGAGAACTCGCTTTGCCGCAGCCCCAGGGCTTAGGGAGCGTTCTTTTATTACGTAACGCAAAATTTGGGATTTTTGACCCCCCTCCCCCCCCTTTGTAACAAATCGTAACAGATGAGCCATCCCCCCTACCCCCCCTGTAACGCGTAACGCAAGGTCTTTTTGCAAATTTTTATGAGTGCTTATATGAAAATTTTGCGTTACGTAACAGAATTTTTCAGCACACCCCCCCTCCCCCAATTTTCGTAACATTTCGTAACAGACACCGACACCCCCTCCCCCCCCTAACTGCGTTACGTAATAAAAGAACGCTCCCTTAAGTGTTGACCGATAAGCTGTCTTCGTGAACTAGGTAGTTCTCCGATAGTGAAAATATCACAATTGCACAAGACACCGCTGCTTCTGTGACTTTTTCACTATCACGATGTGGGATTTAGGTGGGACTTTAGGACAGTACAATTGATTTTTTGCTTAGCATTAACATTTAAAATAAATCTGTATGCTTTCCAAATCTTTTTGATGATAAATTTAGTTGCAATTGTTAAGTTAGAGTAATGCTGTCAATAAACTTTGATTGATGTAGAATACTAGGCATTCTTTTATGTCAAATTGTCCATAGAGTCTCGATCAATCAATAATGTAATGATATCGGACAAAATTCGTTGATCTGTTGAACTAACGGTTTTCGGATTATGGTTGTATTGACCATTGTTGCGAATCGAGAAACTACGGATCTTTTGACGTAAATGGTCATTTCTTTTTCAAATCGCGATTTCTATCATATTTGTATATCAGTTCACAAATTTTCATTGTTTTTTTGATAGAAGTAGTACTACAACAGTTAAAGGAACGTTTAGTTTTGAACATTAAGTTTAGAGGATTTTAGATTAAAATTTAGATTTTCAATCCAAAGTAGTTAGCAAATGAATATTTGGACTTAAATGAATAATTGAATAAGTTGGACTTATGAATAACACACAACTGTGCATTTATTCTAGAGTCAGATCCATACAGCGTCAGTGTTTATTTGGTCGAAGTGTACTAATTCATTGGCAGATCTGATTCTAGTTGTAATGTACGACAAGACTACTGACGGACGTGACAGGACGAGGGCCCAGTTTAGAGGTTTCAACATCAACAATGTGCGGCTGGACCACCCTCACAAAAAAAAAATGTTAGTCTATTTTCGGAAGATACTGCTGGCTGTCTTTTTTTTTGTTCTTTTCTAATCATTTCCAGATCAATGGTCAAAATATAAAACAAGAACCACCAAAGAAAGCAGCTTAAACCACAAGGAAGGAAGACGAACACTAAAAGGACGATTAGAAACTACGGCGTCTGCGTGATGCTCCGGATGCGGCTGTAAGCGATTGAAACTTCAACTTGGGGATCGCCAAGGCATGTAGGCCATCAAGTAATTGCAGCTCCCGCAAAAAGTACCTTTTTCTAGTGAGCGGTAAGATGGGTATTACCCAAGGTATTACCCATCATCAGGTATGTGACTTTAGTTGCCTTTATTATTTACAGTCGGCTCACTGGGTGTCAATCTCTCTATGTATTCCTCCTGCTGTAGAAGATTTATTTAGTTCTTCAAATTTCATATTTCGATGCTTTCTTTTTTCCATTTCTCTTTATCCCAACTTTTCTCTATTTTTGACGGTCCATCTGATTTTATTTCAACATTCTTTTTGTTAATTTGAACTCCCCTGGGCTTTGTTATAATGAGTGTCATAGGTTTGATGCTTGTTTGGCAAAGAGTATGATTTGATTCGATGTGGAATTAAAATCGAAGTGTTCAGTATATTGCTGAAGCTTCCATTTTTACACATGGACACCACTTCATGCTGCGAGAACCCACTTTGGCGCAGTCTCAGGGCTTAATCGATGGCCGGTAAGCTGTCATCGAGACAAGGAGGTTCTCCGATAGTGGAAATATCACATTTGTACAATGAACCGCTACATATGTGATTTTTCCCTATCTTAATGTGGGTGTCAGGTTAAGATGCGGGTTTTTTATTTTATTATTTTTTTTTATTTAGTTTTTTAAATTTAGTTTTTGTAGAATTTAGGATTTTTACTATAAATATCAACTTGTTATACTTTGCCTTTACCCTGGGCATGAGTAGAGATCTCAACGCCGTTAGCAATGTTGGCTTAAAAATAAAATTCATTGGATAATATCACCCTCCCCCCAGCCAACATTTTTGCCATGCGAAGCGGGCCTCTAACACTATGTCTAGGTAACACCTAGCTAGGAGCGATCAGTGGACAAACACAAGAGGTGATCTCAGGGTCGATTAGGAGTTCATGAAGCAAATTAGTCGTCTCCCACCCCTTTTAAATTGAAAAATGAACTCTGAAACCAGCGTCTACTCACAACAACAGAAACCGAGGCCTCTTCTAGGCATTGTAGGGTCTAATTACTGTTTGCCATACAATTTTGAAAGCAATGATTAGAGTATTAAGAATTAATTATTTTCAACATTACAATATTTATCTGTTTGTTATCTCCACATACAGTATGTAAAAAAAGTATTTACACCCCTTCGGCACTATGCACATTTTGTGATGAAACAGGTAAACAATTTAATGTTGACATAAACCTAGTACTACGTTTTGTTCAGAAACTCATGCCGAACATTTTGATGCAAAAAAGCTCATGAAAAGATGTTTTCTATAAAAAGTTATATAACAAATACTATTACAAAAATAAAAAAGGTCCAAAAAAAGTTTGTACACCTTTCGAAAAATTAACATAAATAAAGTTATTTGTTGACAAATCACCATAAATCCAGTCTCCCAACTCCAAATAGGCATCCTTGACTGATTAAAAAAATAATTTGGATTGAATATAAAGTTTACTAATTACTTAGTATAAAAGTTTATATAACTCTGGAAATTCTAAATAAAACTTATCTAAACTTAATTTTGCAAACTTTCAATTTAACTAAATGTCAATATATTACCATAGAATTGCTAAATAAACATTCTGGAGTGGGTATAACACCGTTTTGGGGGTATTTGTATCGTTAGAATAGATTTTTCGTTTGAATTTTGTACCAACCCGGAATTACGTCGTCGGAAAATCCACCGGCATTCGAACCGGTCCACAATTAACAAGTCAACCTATGTGGCATCGGAAAGGGCATAAAATTTCCGATCTTTTGATACCCAGACATCTAGGTTTTCTATAAAACCCACGTTTTTAAATACCTAGGCAAAAACGTTGTTATGGTTTCGTTTGAGCAACCTGCCAAAAATGTATGGAATTTCGTAATTTTTGTTCTCGTGGATCAAACTTACTTTTTGCCCAGGTATTTAAAAACGTGGGTTTTATAGAAAACCTAGATGTATGGGTATCAAAAGATCGGAAATTTTATGCCCTTTCCGATGCCACATAGGTTAACTTGTGAATTGTGGACCGGTTCGGATGCCGGCGGATTTTCCGACGACGTAATTCCAGGTTAGTAAGAAATTCCAACGAAAAATCAATTCTAGCGATACAAAGACCCCCAAAACGGTGTTATACCCACTCCAAAATGTTTATTTAGCAATTCTATGGTAATATATTGACATTTAGTTAAATTGAAAGTTTGCAAAATTAAGTTTAGATAAGTTTTATATAGAATTTCCAGAGTTATATAAACTTTTATACTGAGTAATTAGTAAACTTTATATTCAATCCAAATTATTTTTTTAATCAGTCAAGGATGCCTATTTGGAGTTGGGAGACTGGATTTATGGTGATTTGTCAACAAATAACTTTATTTATGTTAATTTTTCGAAAGGTGTACAAACTTTTTTTGCACCTTTTTTATTTTTGTAATAGTATTTGTTATATAACTTTTTATAGAAAACATCTTTTCATGAGCTTTTTGCAGCAAAATGTTCGGCATGAGTTTCTGAACAAAACGTAGTACTAGGTTTATGTCAACATTAAATTGTTTACATGTTTCATCACAAAATGTGCATAGTGCCCAAGGGGTGTAAATACTTTTTTTACATACTGTAACTTTATATAATAGGTTTTAAAAAATACTTTCTGTTGTTACCTAAGCATTTTGCTTGTTCAACAGACAATTTAGAAATGTTAGGTGTTAAGCGGAATTAAGCTAGACCATTTAGAAATTTAGAAGTGCATTTAGGTTTAGGCACACTTATTTTGACCATGAGCTTCAGTTTTATTTTTGTTATTATTTATAGAAGATTTGTAGGGTTTATTCTTCCTAATGAGTTCTTCGTTCCTCAGAAATTCTGACGGCGGTTGCGGGGTCGTCCTCTTAAAAGCTAAGTAACAAATCATTAAGGTAATCGTATTACAGGCCTGCCTATTATGGTCATGTTGAATACGATTAACTACAACACTAACCATTTAAACTTTCAGCAAACAAGACTTATGACGGACGTGACAAGACGAGGGCCTGCTAAGCTGTTAAACATTGTTTTCTGTTGTTTTCTTTGCTTCTGGGAATTAATTACTTTCGTTGATTGATTGTAAACCTCAACATATAAATTCATTTTGATAATTTTGCGTTTGTTGGGATGGTTTAATGATCGGTTAGTAAAGGTCCATTTGTGCGTGGATAGTGTACTCCGTTCGCTAGGGTTCCTTGGAGTCAGTTCTGTGGGGTTTAACAGTATCGACAGTTGAAACCTATAGCGCTGATTTTGGGAAGCTCGTGCGAACGGGGTTTTTAATGAACATTGGGGGCGGCGATTGAGCACGAAGTTTCGATTTAGCTTATTTACACCATAACACAATTACATACTCTCACAAACACAATCTCATTTTAACCTACCCAATCATGTCCTCAATCCCCGCTCCCATGGAGTGCGAGCGATCCGCATGTGATTGACACGACCATTACCGTTCCTTTACACAACCGGACTTGGACTGACTTGATCCTGGCTATCCCACCTCGTTCCGCAAAAAAAAAAAAACTTGTTATACTTTGCCTTTAGTTATTTAGGGACAAAATTAGTAACAGTGAATTTAGTGATTCTATCAGAATCGGTGATTTTCATTGAAGTAGCATAAAAACCATTATGATTTGTCAAAATTTTCGTAGAGTCTCGATCAATCAATAGTGAAATGATATCGGACTAAGTTCGTTGATCTGTTGAACTAACGGTTGTCGGATTATGATTGTATCGACCATTGTTGCGAATCGAGGATCTATTGGAATTATGACGATCAAATGGTCGTCTCTTTTTCAATTCACGACTTGTAAATGTGAACTGTTATTAATTTTTATTTGTTTTTTAAAAGAAGCCAGACAGGTTTTACAAAAAAAAAAAACGTTTTTTTTTGCTATTAATTAAAATGTCGGGGATTTGAGACCGGCCCGTGGCTTAATGGCTACGGCTCCCGCCTCATAAGCGGAAGGTTCCGGGTTCGACTCCCGACCGGTCTCCTTGAAATTATTCGACTATAACTGAACTTTGAATATGAACAAAAAAAAACGCATGAAATCAGGTGGGATTCGAACTCACACCTTTGGATTGGTAGTCAGATGCTCAAGCCACTCGGCCACCGAGGGGTTGACACCCCTTGAGTGAATTAATCCGTAGTGGTGAAATAATGTCACAAGGTCATTTACTATACCATACAACAATCCCTTCCCCAACGATTCCCCTACACACACTACACACCATAATCTAAAAATAACTCGAAGTGGTTGGTACGGTACGTCCTCACTTCTTCTACTTCCCCTGATGGTTCCATGAAATGTGGGTTCCGTTCATAGAATCTGTCTCTTGCGGTTAATGCAACGCAGTAGGCCGGGCCGCTTTAGTGAGTGTAATACATTTCGGGGGTTCTCAAAAAGTACTGCAATCATTAATAATGACAAGAAAGAACTTGAGGCGTAATCTAACCATAAGTTCTTCCCGGATGCTTTCTTCGGACTGGCTGCGCTTGTGTTCGATTAGATTAGATTAGATTAGAATTAAAATGTCGGGGATTTGAGATAAGCGTAGCTTTCGGATATGTTACTTTAAATCTTGTATTCAATTCAAGTTAGGTAGTTATCCGCAAATGAAAATTTGGACTTATATGAATAATTGAACATTTTGGACTTACGTTTTTTTTGCTATTAATTAAAATGTCGGGGATTTGAGATAAGCGTAGCTTTCGGATATGTTACTTTAAATCTTGTATTCAATTCAAGTTAGGTAGTTATCCGCAAATGAAAATTTGGACTTATATGAATAATTGAACATTTTGGACTTAAACACAACTGTGCATTTATTCTAGAGTCAGATCCATACAGCGTCATTGTTTATTTGGTCGAAGTGTACTAATTCATTGGCAGATCTGATTCTAGTTGTAATGTACGACAAGACTACTGACGGACGTGACAGGACGAGGGCCCAGTTTAGAGGTTTCGACATCAACGATGTGCGGCTGGATCACCCTCCCAAAAAAAAAAAAAAAAAATTACGCTTGGATCCAAATTATTTGGATCCAAATTTCGTTTAGATAGTTTTTGTCAAGCCTCATTGATTTCTTTTATACATGGTTGTGTTGGCAATCAAGCTTTCAAAAAAAACTTGCAACGACCAGTTAAATTTGAATGTTTTTGCCATTTTTTTTACTAATTTTTAAATTAATTATATCAAGGTATTGAATAGCAATCTACAAAACCAATAACAATAAATGAAAAAAAAAACTAAATGAAAATAAAAGTGTTCCGGATCGAGCCCTTCAAAAATAGTGGACTGTATGGGGGTGTCTTCTGCTCGTCCAGAGCACACTTTCGGGAGGTCAATGACCTCAACTTCAAAACACGGCTTGTAGCGCGCACAGAACTTTATTTCACGCGATCGCGACGGTACAAAAACGCGGGGCTTCCACGAACCGAGCCAGTTGGGTGTTGGCTAAAGACCTAAACTATATTTCCAAAATGTAAACATTGGACCCGTCGGGCACTCCCGTACGGTCTCTCTCACTCTCTCACACACTCTCTAATCACTCACTCTCTCTCTCTCACGATTCATTCTGAAACTTATCTAATAGCTAGGGTAAAGGGCGCAACTATCGATCTCAAACATGCCGCCCGCCTTGAAACCTGTGGTTTCAACAAATTGAAAAAGAACGCTACCTACTTTCTTACACTAATACTAACAAATTGAATTCTCTTAGGGCTAACTTCACTTCAATAATTCAATACGATCTTCTTCTACTGCTGGTGTAAACAAACTGCTGTTCAGGTTGCTGCTAACTTCGTGGGGTGCATCGTGGACGACGACTTGGTGCATTCTCTGCTGCTACTGCAACTCTCCTCCCTGGAACTCATCTGCTGCTTCGTTGCTGTCTGGTGCAGCCTTCTCGTGGGGGTCGCCGCCGAGTAGCGGTCGTGGTGGTGTGGTTGCTGCTCTTGCAGCCTCAAACTTCTCGTCGTCAGTGTTCGCCAGACCGGTGGCCGTGTGCCACGATCGCGAACCGTGCTGTGCTTCTGCGGCAGCCTCGCGCTGCGCTTCTTCGATGTGGGTGGGGGGTGATGCTCCAGCGGAACATGTTCTGCTTCGGGTGGGACCCATGGTCGACCACAGAGTGCACACGGTGTGCAGTTGCATCGGTTGATGCCTTCTTCTTCTTCTTCGGGTGTATGTCATCTTGTTGATGTTGTTCTTGTTGCAGGTTTCCTCGGGAGAAATGCGATGTAGTGCGTGTAGAGAAAAATGTAAAAACCGGAACAACTTACCCAGCCAGGTAACGATGATGCTGGGCCCGCAGGCCATAAAGGTGTTACGCTGGGGGTGTGTCGTTCGCCGGTGTGCTGCTCGCCGCTGTGCTGATGCGGACGTGGATGCGCTTCGTGCGGGTGGGTTTTCGGACGTTGCTGTAGGTGGTTGAGTTGGTGGTGTGCCTCGAACAAAACTTGATGTAGTAGGTGTATGTAGCGTGCGTAAACTGGAACAACTTACCCCACCAGGTGAATTCTGGTGCTCGATCCGCAGATCATGGTTGAATTCCTGGGGGCGTTGTTCTTCTTCGCTGGTTAGGGATGGACTTCGACTTCGTACTGCGTGGTGACTTCAAACTTCGTGGTCGGGATGTCGATCGGCGCGTGAGCTGGCCAAGCCCACAGTCGAACGAGCAGCCGAGACCGACTGGCAGGAACCTAGGTTTCCTCCAGTGAGATGTGGTAGCGTGGGTGGGTGTGCTACCGATGACACGGGTGTGATTAGCGACATAACTTGACATGCAATCCCATAACCAGGTGAGCGCCTTGTGCGCTGAGCTCGGACAGACAGGTGTCTACCGAGTAGCGAAACTGGACAGCGTCCAGCGAGCTTTCTTCAACAACAAACATGCACACATACAGACTACAAACACCAACTTAAACTTCAAGAAAGATTGACGCAGCAGCGTCGGGGCGCACTAAGCGAGTGCTTAATTCGAAGTTTGAACAAATTCTTGTTTTTCCCGGAAGGGAAGCGTGCAGACCTTCGAGATTGCTCGATCGAAGCGTCCGTTTGCCGTGTGAACGGTCACAACGCGCACGTTGCCGTTCGCTCGCTCGTCTTCTTTGTACGACTTTGCAGGTTGGAAAACCACTTCGTACTCCAATTCTCCTACAACTGCTGGGTGAAACGCTGTGCAATCTGCCAAGCGTGGGATCTTGACCTTCTTCTTCTTGCGGTTTGGGTTCTCGAGCGGAGCCACCTTGGCCTCGACCATGAGCTGTCGAAATGTGACGGAACCGTCAAGCGCAGTGCAGCGGAGGTAGAGACTCGCACCGTACGCTCGCTCTGATCCGTAGATCTTGTTCTCGACGTAATCGTTGCTGAACCAAATCCAGCGCGGCACCTTACTCGTCGCGACCGCCGTCAAACTTATCAGAACTCTCCACAGCTGCTGCAACGATTCGTCCAACGGTTGACTCCGATCGTTCTTGACTCTCCACAGCTGTTGACACAAGACACAGGCGTGCACAACACTATGCAGCGTGTTGAGCGTGCTACGCTCGTCCTTCAGGTGCTTCGGGAGCTGCTTGAGCAGCTCTGGGCAGTGGGAGATCCACTTCTTCACCGCGTGCGTGTCTGCTTCTTCAATGCTTCCATCCGCATCTCGCAACGTCTTCTTCTTGACCAGGTCTTCGCCGGTGGACTCCTTCACAGGGTTGTCGGCGTGACTCGCCTTCAGTTCGTAGAATTCCTTCAGGTCAACCGCTGAGCTGAAGTAGGTTGCCGTGCATGGAATGCTGGGTGACGACACTGGAACTTTCCCTGAGACTATCCACCCAAGCACAGTCTCTTGCAACGTCGGACCGTCCTCGACGATCTTACGACGACCAGCCGCCAGCAAATCGAAAAAGAACTCAGCACCGATGATCATATCAATGGGACCAGGTTTCCCAAAGTGCGGATCAGCGAGAATGATGTCACAGGGGAGCATCATCTGGCTGACGTCAACCGGTGTGACGGGCAGATCGTTGGCGATCTTTTCCAGCACGTGGAACTGCATTTCCTTCGAAAACCTCGAGATTGTAGCCAGCCGTGGCTGGATCTTCGCGCGTACAGCCTCCAGCGACAACGCTGAGCCGTTTCCGATGCCCTGTACCCTCAGTACATCTGGTGTTGTCCGGAACTTCAGCTTCTTCGAAAACGTGTGAGAAATGTAGCAGAACTCGGAACACGAATCCAACAGTGTCCGAGCGAACGAGAAGTTCCCGAACTGGTCTTCGACGCGAACTACAGCCGTGGACATAAGGACTCGGCGGGAAAGTGTGGGTGCATTTTGTGCGGGGAGGGATGCCGCTTTGAGGGTGGTGGTATTTCGAAAGTCTGTGGGTGGTGGTGGGTGAGTGTTTCGAGAAGTGGATTGGATCACGGAGTAGAAACTTGTGGTTGGTTGGGTGGAAATGTTCTGTGTCTGGTCTTGCTGTCTCGTGGGTTGTTGTTGTTGTCCAGCTTCCTGGGATTGGCCTTGCGTACTAGGAACGGAGGATCTTTCTTGACGAGCGCCAGCAGGGGCCGGCGTGTCGTAGTGCAGCAACGTGTGATGTCTTCCGCCGCAGCGGGAACAGGAACCACGCGAACATCCGTCAGCGTAGTGACCAGCAGTCAAGCAGTTTCGGCACAGTCGCCGTCGATTCACTTCCTCCACTCGTTGGGACACAGACATGTTCCTCAGCTTGCTGCAATTGAACGGCATGTGGAACGTCTCTTTACAGAACAGGCAGCGCCGTTGTGATTGCGAGGACGTGTGAGCGGTCGAGACTCTTGAGCGGTTCTGCCGACCGTCTTCTTCGCTGGGCCGGTTGGCCCTGATAGATTGCAACACCGTACACTGACCACGCAGAAACTCGATCAATACCTCGTACTTCGGCACAGCTTTCGAATTGTGGTGTGACTCCCACAGACGCAGCGTGGTATGGTCCAAACGCGCGCAGAGCATGTGGACCAGGATCGTCGACCAGGCTTCCGTTCCTTCACCGAGCTTCTTCAGCATCTGGAGGTTCGTCTCGAACTCGCTGATCAAGTGAGACAGACCGTCACAGCTCTCCTTCCGCAGCGGCTCGATGTCGAAGAGCGCGTCCAGGTACGCCTTCACGATGAGCTTGTGGTTGTCGTACTTCTTCTCCAGTGCTTTCCAAGCAACGTCGTAGCCTTCTGCGGAGAAATCAACCGACAGGATCTCCAGCTGTGCCTCACCTTGCAGAGCGGACCTCAAGTAGGTGTACTTGTCGATGTCCGGCAGCTGCATGTTGGAGTGGATGAGGCTCTTGTTGGTGTCGCGAAACGGGATCCAGTCCTTCAGCGCGCCGCTGAAGTTGGGCAGCTTGATGTCCGGCAACTTAATGCGAGAGGTCGACCGATCGAAGCAGGATTCGTTCAGGTCAGCAGCAGGAGTGGGCTCAACCTTGACTGGGCGCAGCGCGACCAGCTTCGCCTTCACCACGAAGTACCTCTCCTCGACGTCACGAAGAGCCTTGTTGTACTCCATCTCACGCTGAACCACCAGATCAGCCAACCGCTTCTTCCGAGCCTCCTTTGACTCTCCAACAACTTCGTCCTCATCCTCGTCGTCGATCATGGCTTCGATCTTGCGGCGCACCTTGTAGAACTTCCGCATGGCCTCCTCCAAGGTGTCCAGCCGAATCGAGATCTGGTTCTCATGCTCAGCCTTCTTGTACGCCTCAACAAATGCTCCTACACCGTTGATCGAAAGGATTAACTGCCGCTCCTGCTTCTGCAAGTCCTTCAATTCGTCCATTCTTCACCGCCTTCACTCACCGTTGACCGCCAAAAATCTGAACACTGCAACCGCGAACACCGAAACGATCAAATCAACGTTCTACGCAACCCGATTGACAGTGGAGAGAGACAGCCAAGGTGGAGAACCAGCAGTGGACCGACCGACAGAGACCAGAACAATCCAAAAATCAGGGCTTGCGCAGGAATACCCAAACCACAACCCCAGAAATAAACGCAAACGCGTAAAAAATCCAAACTTCTTTATTCAAAACTTCTCTCGAAAAACGCTCATTCACTCAAACCCAAATCGCACACACCTCACCACAGACACACACACACACCTCATGCACCACATGCAAACCCAAACACTTCCTGGTACGCTGCAGCTCCTCCAGGAACCTCCGGTCGATGGGCAGCGTCCAGAACACACACACAATCACTCTCGTTCACAGCTTCCAGCAGCGCAGCTTCCGTCCGCAGATCGCTGTAGCACAGCTCCCAGCAGACCACGATCGCTCCAGCTGCTTCTTCCAATCAGCACCACCTCGCAGACAACATAAAAAAACGCAGCACAAAGCCGCAAATAACTGCGCGATGGCGCCAACTGCCGCGGACTCGCACAGTCCGATCGCGATGGCCACCGTTCCGCGAACAGGCCACTTCACACACGCGCGCACAAAAAGTCCTTTCACTTCGGGTCGGCCACTTCGATCCGGCTCGAAGGACCAATGTTCCGGATCGAGCCCTTCAAAAATAGTGGACTGTATGGGGGTGTCTTCTGCTCGTCCAGAGCACACTTTCGGGAGGTCAATGACCTCAACTTCAAAACACGGCTTGTAGCGCGCACAGAACTTTATTTCACGCGATCGCGACGGTACAAAAACGCGGGGCTTCCACGAACCGAGCCAGTTGGGTGTTGGCTAAAGACCTAAACTATATTTCCAAAATGTAAACATTGGACCCGTCGGGCACTCCCGTACGGTCTCTCTCACTCTCTCACACACTCTCTAATCACTCACTCTCTCTCTCTCACGATTCATTCTGAAACTTATCTAATAGCTAGGGTAAAGGGCGCAACTATCGATCTCAAACAAAAAGAAATAAACACATTTTTCAATGTTTTGATTCTTATTTTCAACACTAGTTTATTCATTTGATTACATGAAAAGAACCTATAAGAATAATTTTATGAAAAAAATGTTTACTTTTTCAATTTTTTATCAAACATTGGTTCCGGCCCGTCACTGCTTCAGAAAAATCAGATCTGGCCCGCAGGGCCAAAAGGTTGGGCACCCCTGGTTTAACCCCTTCCCGCCCAGAGCAAGATCGAGATTAATTTTTTCGTTTTTCTTCATTACTCGTAATTGGATGGACCAAATTGGATGAAATTTTAATGGTGATAAGTTAACATTCTGTGACAGTGCGTGGCCGAATGGTTACGCTGTCCGCTTTGTAAGCGGATGATTCTGGGTTCGATTCCCATCTGCTCCAACCTTCCATCGGATGAGGAAGTAAAACGTCGGTCCCGGCCTTGGTTGTTGTTAGGCCGTTAAGTCATTCCAGGTGTAGGAGTCATCTCCATGCCATAAGTACAAACATCACACCAAACCAAGCCTACTTCGGTGGAATCGCTGGCGGCGGTTGGACTCGCAATCCAAAGGTCGTCAGTTCAAACACTGGGGTGGAAGGTTCCTTGGAGTAGAAAGAGGTTTGGGTGCTCTCCCCATTCAAGCCTTCGGACTCCTAGGTTCGAGCAGAAACTTGCAATAGAGACCACAAAAGACCCGGGGTCGTTAATGTGGATGGTTTGACTTTTGAAGTTAACATTCTATATAAGCTAATGCAGGATGAACAAGGTTGAAAAAATGCATGGTTGCAGAGAAATTTAGTTTTGAAGACAAAAAATTGTGATGCTCTGGAGTAACTATGGGCGTGAGAGGGTTAATATGATCAATCTTTAAAACCATAAGGCAGATTTTGGGGTTTTTGCTGAATGGCACTATTTCGCTACCGCACATGGCAAAAACTCTGAAACCCGTGAGAATTATTTCATCTACTACAGCCAGCTCTACATTTGTTCTCGCTAAAAAAATGATAATGTGGGAAGAAATGAGAAACTAGAAAATATATGAAAATAATAGAAAAATAATAAATTTTAGAAAATTGTATTGTAAAAACTTTGTAGCATTTTCAAATAAATATAAGAAGTTAAAATTTTACTTAATATGGTGCAATGATACTGAGATCAGGAAAAACATTGCATTAAAAATTACCCAATAAATATTCCTTAAACAAAAAATAGATTGATCAAGATTTTCATTATCTCAAAATCGCATAAAATTTTAAAAATAATTCATCTTACAGAACACAAGGTAGTAATTATTGATCAGCACGACTGAGTGCTTCTAGCAGATGCGGCGCGTGTAGCTGATGTGGGTAATCTCAAATACTGAAAACTTTAAAATTCGATATCTCTGGAACGAAACATATTCCTTTCTGTCGATAGGTGATTCTAATGTAAAATTGGACGAGGAATACGATGGTGAGGTCAAATTTAAAAAATAAATAGGGCTGTTTTGAGATACGGCCATTTAAAGTGTTCAATTGCGCAATACAGGTAGAATGGATTCTACGTCCAATTTCCTTCAAAATTGAGTCTAAGACCGACCCTCTAAGATTTCTGGTTCCTGATTTATCGTCGTTTGAAGATAGGGGTTTCGCTCAAAAATTGCCAAAAAGTAGTTATTTTGGGAGGGTACAAAAATGGAGGGGGTGGTCCGATTTGGATGAAATTCGGGATTTTTGCATGTTTTGATAGTCTCAACAGCTCTGCCAAATTTGGGCAGAATCGGAGATGGTAATTATCAAATGCTGTTCCACTTCAGATGAAATTACACAAGCAATCCGAGCAATCCTGATCTTATTTTTCTTAAAATCTTAAAATCTTGAAATCTTGAAATCTTGAAATCTTGAAATTTTGAAATCTTGAAATCTTGAAATTTTTAAATCTTTAAATCTTTAAATCTTTAAATCTTTAATTAAATTTTCAAAACAACCTATCCCTCATGGGTTTCCTATGCAGATAGGGCCTTTTGAAAATTTAATCGAGAAATCTTCAAATCTTCAAATCTTCAAATCTTCAAATCTTGAATTTAAGAATTTAAGAATTTAAGAATTTAAGAATTTAAGAATTTAAGAATTTAAGAATTTAAGAATTTAAGAATTTAAGAATTTAAGAATTTAAGAATTTAAGAATTTAAGAATTTAAGAATTTAAGAATTTAAGAATTTAAGAATTTAAGAATTTAAGAATTTAAGAATTTAAGAATTTAAGAATTTAAGAATTTAAGAATTTAAGAATTTAAGAATTTAAGAATTTAAGAATTTAAGAATTTAAGAATTTAAGAATTTAAGAATTTAAGAATTTAAGAATTTAAGAATTTAAGAATTTAAGAATTTAAGAATTTAAGAATTTAAGAATTTAAGAATTTAAGAATTTAAGAATTTAAGAATTTAAGAATTTAAGAATTTAAGAATTTAAGAATTTAAGAATTTAAGAATTTAAGAATTTAAGAATTTAAGAATTTAAGAATTTAAGAATTTAAGAATTTAAGAATTTAAGAATTTAAGAATTTAAGAATTTAAGAATTTAAGAATTTAAGAATTTAAGAATTTAAGAATTTAAGAATTTAAGAATTTAAGAATTTAAGAATTTAAGAATTTAAGAATTTAAGAATTTAAGAATTTAAGAATTTAAGAATTTAAGAATTTAAGAATTTAAGAATTTAAGAATTTAAGAATTTAAGAATTTAAGAATTTAAGAATTTAAGAATTTAAGAATTTAAGAATTTAAGAATTTAAGAATTTAAGAATTTAAGAATTTAAGAATTTAAGAATTTAAGAATTTAAGAATTTAAGAATTTAAGAATTTAAGAATTTAAGAATTTAAGAATTTAAGAATTTAAGAATTTAAGAATTTAAGAATTTAAGAATAAGAATTTAAGAATTTAAGAATTTAAGAATTTAAGAATTTAAGAATTAAGAATTTAAGAATTTAAGAATTTAAGAATTTAAGAATTTAAGAATTTAAGAATTTAAGAATTTAAGAATTTAAGAATTTAAGAATTTAAGAATTTAAGAATTTAAGAATTTAAGAATTTAAGAATTTAAGAATTTAAGAATTTAAGAATTTAAGAATTTAAGAATTTAAGAATTTAAGAATTTAAGAATTTAAGAATTTAAGAATTTAAGAATTTAAGAATTTAAGAATTTAAGAATTTAAGAATTTAAGAATTTAAGAATTTAAGAATTTAAGAATTTAAGAATTTAAGAATTTAAGAATTTAAGAATTTAAGAATTTAAGAATTTAAGAATTTAAGAATTTAAGAATTTAAGAATTTAAGAATTTAAGAATTTAAGAATTTAAGAATTTAAGAATTTAAGAATTTAAGAATTTAAGAATTTCAGAATTTCAGAATTTCAGAATTTCAGAATTTCAGAATTTCAGAATTTCAGAATTTCAGAATTTCAGAATTTCAGAATTTCAGAATTTCAGAATTTCAGAATTTAAGAATTTAAGAATTTAAGAATTTAAGAATTTAAGAATTTAAGAATTTAAGAATTTAAGAATTTAAGAATTTAAGAATTTAAGAATTTAAGAATTTAAGAATTTAAGAATTTAAGAATTTAAGAATGGTAGAAATTTGGCGAATGTTAATTTAAATAGAAGAATCAAATGTGCACATAGTAAACTAGACAATTAATAAATTAAAACTTTTAAATTTAGTTATTTAAATCTATCTACGTTGTAAAACATGGATTCACTGATTCCGATTGTTAACAAGCTGCAGGATGCATTCACCCAAATGGGTGTACATATGCAATTGGATTTGCCACAAATCGCAGTTGTAGGTGGCCAATCTGCTGGTAAATCATCGGTTTTGGAAAATTTTGTTGGAAGGTGAGTAACTTATAGATAAGCAATGACCAATTAAGTCTGAAGATTTTGCTGACATTTTCAAATGCTAAACAAAAACAAAATTCTGTTTATGTTTATGATGATTGATATCTTGATTTTGGTGACATGTCATTGTAGTTCGTAATCACATCAGCTACAATGTTTTGTTTAATTTGTGAAGAAAATATGACGTTTTATGAGTAGTTTTCTCAAATTTTATATAAGATCAAAATATATACATACAGAAAAAAATATATAATATATATTTTTTTCTGTATGTATATATTTTTTGATCTTATATAAAATTTGAGGAAAAGAGGCTACTCATAAAACATCATATTTTCTTCACACATTATACATCAATTCCCCACGAAAACAGCATGGAAAAAAACAAAAGTGCTCGGATTGGGCTCAAAACGTTTCTGGGGGTTCCCTGGCCGAAATAATCAGACCCGTATTTTTTGTTTGGCCATTAGAGTGACCAAACAAAATGTAGCCTAACATATGAAAAGGGCATATGAAACTTTATAATGCCGTTTTAACGGTGTCTGGACCAAAGCGCCTGTGTCTGCAAATCAAGATTTTTTTTTTTTTAATAGGTCCTATACTGCCGTTCTACGCATAATTCTGGAGCAACATTTGAAAGGGGCGGTACGACATTGCTCTTACGGCCTTTCGCCCCATTTAAACGCGTGTAATGAAAGGCCGTAAGAGCAATGTCGTACCGCCCCTTTCAAATGTTGCTCTGGAATTGTCCCATGTTCAAAAAAGTGCAACAGAGAAAAATGCGATTGAAATTATTCGTCGGATTTCTGTGTTTCTACGCATAATTGTCCCGTGGGTTCCTATTCGCCCTATGTGTCCCTAATCGCCCCAGTTAGCAGTTTATCACCCTTATTTGTGATCCTCTTGCTATACAACAGGTAAACAAAGCATTATGCTTAGTAAAACTAATGATTCCGTGTAAGAAAATACTTAGTGGGACAATTATGCGTAGAAGTTCAACGATGGGACAAACAGACTTGGTGTCGTTTTTTATGAGTTTCCGAACAAAGTACCCGATTTTATGTGTTTTTCTAAAGTACACATCAGACTAAACTTAATAATGGCATAAAGTCAAAATCGTCAAAAACTGACATAGGACAATTATGCGTAGAACGGTAGTATAAACATATGAAAGACATTAGGTTATAGGACCTTCACAAGATCCTCTGTAATTATTAAGTCAAATGTAATTACAAAAGCCGACTCGGTCCTAACCAGGTCCCAGTACCGAAAAGGACGTAATAAAAATAATTTTATGAAAAAAAAATAGATTATAGGACCTTTTCAAAAAAAACTCTGGAAATATTTTTATCGGATTTTGGATTAGTGCGCTGATCACGGGGACGCGTTGTCTTGTTTTTGCATGCTCATTTTCATTTCTTTTGTGTCGCTGTTTGTGTGCTTGGGTGCTTGCTTATTATAATTAAATAATGGCATCATTAGTGCGCTGACCACGGGGACGCGTTGTCTTGTTTTTGCATGCTCATTTTCATTTCTTTGTGTCGCTGTTTATGTGCTTGGGTGCGTGCTTATTATAATTAAATAATGGCATCATTAGTGCGCTGACCACGGGGACGCGTTGTCTTGTTTTTGCATGCTCATTTTCATTTCTTTTGTGTCGCTGTTTATGTGCTTGGGTGCTTGCTTATTATAATTAAATAATGGCATTATTAGTGCGCTGACCACGGGGACGCGCTGTTTTGTTTTTGCATGCTCATTATCATTTCTTTTGTGCCGCTGTTTGTGTGCTTGGGTGCTTGGTTATTATATATAGGTGAAGGGATTTTATTAAATGATCATTATATTGCATTATTATATTTATTTGATTATATAACCACACTATATTTTACACTTAACACATCATACAAAACACATATGAAACTGTAAACAGGAGCGTTTGGTACGGTATGTCCACGCATCCTTCCTCCCCTGTAGATTCTGTGAAATGTGATCCATTCTCAGAATCCTCTCTGCGGTTAACACAACATAGTAGGGCTGGCCGCTTTAATTTTTGCAATACATTTTCGGGTGTTCTCGGATGTATTGCAATTATTAATAATGACAAGAAAAGAGCTTAGGGCGTAATATAATCACAAGACTTTCCAGCATGCTTTCATCGGACTGGCTGCGTTTGTGTTAGATTAGATTAGATTAGATTAGATTAGATTAAGAATTTAAGAATTTAAGAATTTAAGAATTTAAGAATTTAAGAATTTAAGAATTTAAGAATTTAAGAATTTAAGAATTTAAGAATTTAAGAATTTAAGAATTTAAGAATTTAAGAATTTAAGAATTTAAGAATTTAAGAATTTAAGAATTTAAGAATTTAAGAATTTAAGAATTTAAGAATTTAAGAATTTAAGAATTTAAGAATTTAAGAATTTAAGAATTTAAGAATTTAAGAATTTAAGAATTTAAGAATTTAAGAATTTAAGAATTTAAGAATTTAAGAATTTAAGAATTTAAGAATTTAAGAATTTAAGAATTTAAGAATTTAAGAATTTAAGAATTTAAGAATTTAAGAATTTAAGAATTTAAGAATTTAAGAATTTAGGAATTTAAGAATTTAGGAATTTAAGAATTTAAGAATTTAAAAATTTAAGAATTTAAGAATTTAAGAATTTAAGAATTTAAGAATTTAAGAATTTAAGAATTCAAGAATTTAAAAATTTAAGAATTTAAGAATCGCAAATCACAGAATGTTGCGTCTGTAAACTTGATGATTTTTTTTGCCGGAGTTTGATTGTAGATGAGGTGCTGGGTGCTGAATAGTGGTTCGCAAAACGGCCACAACTTTGAACTGTCAAAGTGGAACCAATTTACTGTTGGCCAAAAATAGAGAATATTGTTATCGATCATTAAAAATTGTTTTTTTTTTTTTTTTTTTGCAAGAATGAAAAATGTGTGGTTTAAAGGTTGGAGGCGAGATTTTCGTATTGTTATAATTATTAGGCCGTTGCAAATATTTTTTGAAATTTATGTCCCTCGACTCTGGCCAAAGTCGATGGGGGAGGCAAACAAATAAAAAAATATAAAAATTTAAATTACAAGCCATTGTTTTAACATTTGAATGAAAAAAGTGTTTTCAAATGCATTTTGCACCTGCCCAGATGCTTTGCAATCTATAGTTTTCAAAATATCAAAATATTGGCGAAATTGTCACCCGTAAAGGAAAAAAAATCAAACCGATCGAAACTTGAAAACACACACAATTTTCCATCAAAAGATGACAAAAACTAGACAAAATAGAACACATACTACTGATTATAATACAGCTCATTAACCAGTAATAAAAAAGTCATGCTTGTGCTTGAACAGTCTCCTACTTTGCAGATATAAACAAAGTGGGATCATTCGAAAATCACGTTACGCATTCTCTCTATTCATCACCCAGATGAGGTGCTATAGAAAAAGTACATTGGTTTTAATTTTGGAACAACATACACAGACAGGAATCCCCTGAGCTTTGTCATATTGAGTGTCATAGGTTTGATGCTTGTTTGGCAGAGTATGATTTGATTCGATGTGGAATTAAAATCGAAGTGTTCAGTATATTGCTGAAGCTTCCATTTTTACACATGGACACCATTTCATGCTGCGAGAACCCACTTTGGCGCAGTCTCAGGGCTTAATCGATGGCCGGTAAGCTGTCATCGAGACAAGGAGGTTCTCCGATAGTGGAAATATCACATTTGTACAATGAACCGCTACATATGTGATTTTTCCCTATCTCAATGTGGGTGTCAGGTTAGGATGCGGGTTTTTTTTTGAATAGTTTTTGTAGAATTTAGGATTTTAACTATAAATATCAACTTTTTATACTTTGCCTTTAGTTATTTCGAGACAAAATTAGTAACCGTGAATTTAGTAATTCTATCAGAATCGGTGATTTTCATTCAAGTAGCATAAAAACCTGGGTGCTGAATAGTGGTTCGCAAAACGGCCTCAATTTTGAACTGCCAAAGTGGAACCAATTTACTGTTCGCCAAAAGGAGAGAGTATTGTTATCGATAATTAAAAAATGGTTTTTTTTTTAGCAAGAATGAAATATTTGTGGCTTTTGAGGACCTGAAGTTGAAGTCGAGAAATGTTAATAAAGTTGAAGGCGAGATCGATTGCGGTTGTATCCATCCAGAAGCTGTCTTTATCGTTTTGTTCCGTTTGAAAACCTACTGGTTTAGTGAAAATCTTCTCCGTTTGTTGCCCCGCTCGTGTGGATCAATCACACCGCGCGCTGGACTCACAATCCAGAGGTTGCTGGTTCGAATCCCGCGGCGGGCGCTCATAAATTCTAAATGTAAATATGGGTATCCGGCACCATCGCTCCGTGCCGTACTCAAACGCTCAGGAGCCCAGAGTGGCAAAGTCCTTGCAGTTAAAAGGAAGATACTAGTGGTTGGTACTAGCAATAGTGGCCGACAGCTATATAATCAACCTAGCTTTTGTTGGATCAGCTTCGCTAGAATTAGCGATGTTTATTTGCTGGACCAGGAAGGGCTGCAGGATTCCAAAATTAGCCAGGGAATTTATCTGCGACATCGTAGAATGACACTCTCGCCATAGTTCTTCGTCACCCGTAAAAATGAAAACCTCTTCTAACCGATTAAAACATGAAAACACACAAAATTTTCCAACAAAAAATGTCAAAAACTAGACAAAATAAAACACAACCGGTGATTATAAAACAGCTCATTTATCAGTAAGAAAAAAGTCATGCTTGTGCTTGAGCAGCCCCCTACTTTGTAGGTGTAAACAAAGTGGGATCATTCGAAAATCACGTTACGCATTCTCTCTATTCATCACCCAGATAAAAACCATTCTGATTTGTCAAAATTTCCATAGAGTCTCGATCAATCAGTAGTGAAATGATATCGGACTAAATTCGTTGATCTGTTGAACTAACGGTTGTCGGATTATGATTGTATCGACCATTGTTGCGAATCGAGGATCTACTGGAATTCTGATGATCAAATGGTCGTCTCTTTTTCAATTCACGACTTGTAAAATATGAAATGTTAATCTATTTTATTTTTTTGTAAGAGGCCAAGCAGGTTTTAAAAGAAATATTCTAGATTTTTTGGCTATTAATTAAAATGTCGGGGATTTGAGATAAGAGTAGGTTTCGGATATGTTACTTTAAATGTTGTATTCAATTCAAGTTAGGTAGTTATCCGCAAATGAATATTTCGACTTATATGAATAATTGAACATTTTGGACTTATAAATAACACACAACTGTGCATTTATTCTAGAGTCAGATCCATACAGCGTCATTGTTTATTTAGTCGAAGTGTACTAATTCATTGGCAGATCTGATTCTAGTTGTAATGTACGACAAGACTACTGACGGACGTGACAGGACGAGGACCCAGTTTAGAGGTCCCAGGGGGGCAAAAAGTACCGTGCCCCCCCATAGTCGGCGCACCTGATCCTCACAATACCTGAAAAGTGTTTTCTCAGTAGCAGATTCCGACATAGTAAAAAAAACACACATTCTTTTATTTGTTATTTTTATTTCCTCTTTTCATAATAAAATGTTATGCATCAGTCATATTTCGAGCAGCCAAATAAGCAAGTAGTATGCAGTAATTGTACTACTTTCAAATCATACAAATGATTTCAATTTTAGACCTTAGGTTACTTTGGCCTGCATGTTTACCAGTTTTGGTTTTTTTTTGCAGGGATTTTCTTCCTCGAGGATCTGGCATTGTTACGCGACGTCCGTTAATCTTGCAGCTTATTAATGGAACTATCGGTAATGTATATTTTTTGTGACTTATCCAGCTAAGTATGCTTTTTAATCTACAATGGCGCATTCATCATAAGTCATCAATCCCAGCTAGAATTGCTGAATAATCATTAAATTTGTCAACATGCATAGGGGGATGGCGTCGCTATTTTTAGACCACATTTTCCACTTTTGCTCATCGAAACCGACTACTTTATCGACTTCATTTTGCTGGGCGAGATAGGACGCCGTCTATTTTTAGACGATGACTCAGCACTTTTACACTCTTGCGCTTAAAAAAACCAGGTGGCAGCACGATGTAACGCCACGTCCCTATGGTTTGTATGACACCAAAAAGGTTCGAAAAATCGATAATAATTACTTCGTTGCAACTTCACGGAGTAATTGGTGAGGCAATTGCGAATTACGAATTATGTACAACTATTTATTCAATTATGCCGCATAGACTGTATATGAGCCTTTCAGAAGTCGAATGTTTTGGCGTTTTATACAAGTGCCCTTACAAAGTGTGTACAGAGTACACGAACGCGACTGCCGGTGAGTGAGGGTGTTCCGATTCCGTTTACTATCCTCTGTAATTAAAGATTAACCCACTTTTCAAGGCTTCAAGCAGCACAATGTAAGTAGGCCAAAGTGGATTGGTAAACACACAGTCCATCCTGCTCGTGTTAAATGTAACATATACACTATACACTATAATGAGCAGGATTGACTGCTTGTTAACAAATTCAAATTGGCCAATTAACAGTGTTTTGCTTGAATTTAAAGAAACAAACAGCTCAAATGAGCTTGCGGGCCAAATTTACAAAATAAGATATTTAAAAAAGATACGTTGATTTAATTTTAAAGTCTAGAAAATAAATTTCCAGTTAAAGTTTAAAAAAATATTAATAATATAAATTAAAAACAATATAAAATAATATAATAATATGAATAGTACTGTATAAAAAACACAAAATAGCAGTTTTTTATAGGTATTGTTGACTTTTTTGTTTTAAGTATTTCAAAAAATGTTTTTCACTGAAGGTACTTGTGTTTTCAATAAAAAAAATCAAGTATTTTTATGTTTCGAAAATGGTGACATGTAATCTGCATAATTCATGTAGATGATTTGAAATTTTTATATGTACCTGAAACAGCTGCGGCATAGGAAATACCGTTGCCTATTTTAATGGTAGAAGTATTTTGTCTAGCTCTCTCATTAGAGGGAGATAGCAAAAACGTTTGATTTAAAGTTGCAGGTTCAACCTGACTTTGAGAAAATTTCGGTTTGGATTTTGACTGATGCTTAGCACGAGAATCCAAAACCTTTTTTCTGATGGGGCAATCCCAGAAATTTTATTTGTGATTTTCACCACAATTTGCACATTTAAATTGGGTGACTTCTTTCACGGGACAATTGTCCTTGTCGTGAGAAGAATCCCCGCAAACCATGCATTTTGGAACCATGGCGCAATGATCAGTAACGTGACCGAATGCCTGGGAACGCCGGCACTGGGTCAAATTCTGGCCATTACCGCCATGTTTCTTAAAATGCTCCCGTACATGGAACAACAACTGTACTTTGTACAAAAGTTTCAAATTATTGATTTCATTTCTGCTGAAATGAATCAGATAAAATTGTGAAGTCAAACCAAAGCGAGAAATATCCCCGTTTGATTTTTTCTTCAATGGTATTACTTGGGATGGGGCTAAGCCACCTTAAGTTCGTTTTTGATCTCATCCACCGACAAGTCGTTGGAGAGACCTTTCAGGACCGCCTTGAATGGACGAGCATTCTTGGTCTCATACGTGTAGAAATTGTGTTTGTGGTTTTTCAAATAACCAACAAAAGTTTGGTGTTCTTGTAAAGATTCCGTCAACAAGCGACATTCTCCTCTTCGACCAAGCTGGAACGAAACCTTCAAATTGCAAGTTTCCTTGCAATTCTTCAATTGCGTTCGAAAGCTGGCCAAATCGGAGACGGAAGTCACTACAATTGGCGGAGCCTTTACTCGTTTTACGTAGCCTCCTCTTCTGGATTCGATTGCTTAGTAAAGGGAAGGTATAGTCGTGTGGGCCTAAATCAACAAGTCTGGGCTTGTTGGGAAAGAGAAACAGAGAGTCCGATAATGATCATGTTATCGGACTTGCTTCGGAACATAATTCCTCCGGGGGGTGAAAAAGCATGTCCTCATGCGTTATAATATAAATGTGTTTCTGTTCTTTTCACCTAAATAATCAAGAAGGTTTAGATTACAGTTTTGCTCAGTAATATGTAACATTTAAATATGTGTACTTATCTGATGATTCAAACGATTTCCTTGATTAATGCCAATCGTGCGTTCGCTTTGATTTTGTTTTGTCGGTCGGCTGCCGCCGAATCCTCCAGCACCAGCTGTTCCGTTGTTTCAAGTTCTCCACGGCGCTGAAATGATCAACAAGAAAAATGTAAACAAAGTATCTGGTAAATCAAATGATTTGTTTGAAAATTATACCTGCGCACAAACGTTTCACTTCAGACTGTTTTTGCCTGCGCCAGCCTGCAACGAGTGCAGGTAACGAGCATAGAGAGAAGAGACGAGAGAGCGCGCAAAGTAGAGTAATAATACTCTGCCTGGCGCGCTCTTTCGTTTCTCTTCTCTCGTTACGGTCGTTACCTGCTCTCGCAAATATGCCTTTAATCCAAAATTATCAACTGTTGAAAAATGATTCGCTCATACAATTGAAATTAAGTAACAATTATCACAAACATGATATGCTTAAAATTGAATCGTCAACGAAACTCAAAGGAATTGTATCGCATCAAAAGGAACCGACATTTTCGAGCCTTTTTGTTCTTGAGCTCCTCAGTTTTTTTTCTTTTGTTGGTTTAGATTCTGTCAATTAAAATTGGTAAACTTCGGATTGGCTTTCTTTGGCAGCTCAAATGTGGGTAAAATCCAGCCAAGTAAGCCAAATGATGTCCACATAACTTGGTACTACTGGTGTAGCTGCACGACGAACACTTCACCGTAAAGTGAATGCCTTTACCATATGGTTCACAAACTCTCTGCCAAAGTTGTCATTCTTCGCTTTTATCAGCCCCACCATCGTTGAGTAGATCGTACACTTTGCCGGCAACTTAGTCAGACAAAATCTTGTTCCGGAAGTTGCCCAAATCCGACTCCAGCACAAACCCAACCCCTTATGAAGCTACAGACAAAAAAGTTTGATTCTTTCATTTGAAAACAAAACTTAGTCAAATTTGGTAAACGCTCACTAGGTCCTCACTAGAATTCATATAGTTTTCGTTTATCCGGGACAGTAACTAATAGTCCGATTTACAATGTTAAAATATGAAACATTCGTGAAATTTTCCGATCTTTTCGAAAAATATATTTTCATAATTTTTAAACTAAGACTAACATTTTAAAAGGACGTAATATTGAATGTTTAGCCCTTTTAAAATGTTAGTCTTGATTTAAAAATTTTGATTTTTTTTTCGAAAAGATCGGAAAATTTCACGAATGTTTCATATTTTAAGATTGTAAATCGGACTGAGTTACTGAGATATTACTGAGTTGACTGAGTTACTGACGATATTAGAAAATTGTGGGTTGTTTGAGTGAGACTTAGAAAACATCAATTTTCCTGTTTTTAAACACTGCCATGCCAGCAACTAAGGGTCGACAAAGTTCTAAAAAGCAAAATATAGTGAATTTTCTCAGCTTTTCAAAAAATATTTTTTCAATAGTGGGCAAACATGTGCACTAATTTAAAAAAATTAAAAACTGCGACTATTTCCAATGAAGTTATCTAAAAATGGTTATAACTTGAAAAAGGTGCACTTTATCAAAATTTCACTAAAGTACTTTTTGATTGCAAATTTGATTTTCCACCGAAAAATGAAGTTGCAAGATTTTTTCGACCAATATTACGATTTTTTGAAAAAAATCATTATTGATTAAAAAAAATCATAATTCGGTCAAAGATTTTTTGCACAACCTGGAAATTTCTGAAAAGTTGGCATTTTATGTCCCCTTAAGCAAATAAAAAAATAAATAAAAAAAGTAGTGTTTTTTGCAAATCAAGTTTTAGTGACAAAAAGTTAAATAAAAAATCACCAAATTTTTTTTACCGTGTTTAATTTTTCAATACATCATTTTTGTATGGACAGCTGCAAATTTGCATGGAAAACTATATGGACAAACTAATGATGCAAAATGGCTTCTTTGGGCATACCGAAGGCACCAGAAAAGTTTCAGTCGGATTAAAAATACAAAAAATCGAATGACCGAAATCTGAGAGAACTGCTCATTTTCCCTCCGGCGAGACAGGGGGTTGGTGATGGCTACACGCACCCGCCGTAAAACTCAAGTGCAGAGCGCTCCAGATGCGAGCCGATCCAAGCGCCGACCCGATTTTCGGGGATCCAGGGATTGGAAACTCGGGACGTGGAACTGCATGTCTCTCAATTTCGATGGGAGCGACCGCATTCTTTCCTACGAATTGCGGGTCCGCGGTCTCGAAGTCGCTGCAGGAGGTGTGCTGGGAGGGGAAGGACCACCGAGAGTACGGGGGTTATACTATGTACTGGAGCGGCGGAGATACACACGAGCTGGGGGCAGCTTTTATCGTGCTGGGCGAAATGGCGAAGCGCGTGATTGGTTGGTGGCCAGTCAACGACAGAATGTGCCGGTTGAGAATCAAGGGCCGATTCTTCACCCTGAGCATCATCAATGTGCACAGCCCGCACATGAGAAGCGACGCCGATGACAAGGACGCTTTTTACGAGCTTCTTGACCGCGAGTACAGGAAGTGTCCAAAACACGACGTCAAGATTGTCATCGGCGACTTAAACGCTTAAGTCGGCCAGGAGGAGAAGTTCAGACCGGTTATTGGGAGGTTCAGCGCCCACCAGCAGACGAACGAGAACGGCCTACGACTCATCGATTTCGCTACCTCCCGAAAAATGGCCATACGTAGTACCTTCTTCCAGCACACCTCATTATACAAGTACACCTGGAGATCACCAAACGACACGGAGACGCAAATCGACCATATTCTCATTGATGGTCGGCACTTCTCGGACATAATCGACGTCAGAACCTACCGTGGCGCGGACATCGACTCGGACCACTACCTTTGTGGCAAAGCTGCGCCAACGCCTGTCTGAGGTCCACAAAATCTGGTACCGTCGCCCGCAGTGGTATAACCTGGAGCGACTCAAGGACCATGAGGTCGCTACCCAGTACACGCGGGAACTCGAAGCTGCGTTGCCTGACGAGGGTGAGCTCGCCGAAGCCCCTCTGGAGGCCTGCTGGAGTCATATGAAAGCAGCCATCAACGCAGCGGCATCAAGCGCCATCGGGTACGTGGACCGAGTTCGACGGAACGGCTGGTTCGACGAGGAATGTCAGGCGATTTGGGACGAGAAGAAAGCTACCTGTGTGGACTCACAATCCAGAGGTCGCCGGTTCGAATCCCGAGGCGGACGCAAAAAATTCTAAGTGTAAATATAGGTATTCGGTGCCCTCTCCCCGTGCCATACCTTCACACTTAGGAGACCCGGGAGGCGGAGTCTTGTCGCAAAAAGAACGATACACGCCTGTGGATCCGTTGACGAAACCGCAAGGTTTAAGAGGGCCACATTATAAGGTGTTACGTCGATTCCGTTTTCCAGAAAGCAGCGCGGGACAAGTGGCTGCTGCACAACACCCGTGGGAACAAGGAGTCGTACAAACAGTTGCGAAGACAGCAAACCCATCTCTTTCGGGACAAGAAGCGCCGCCTGGAAGAGTTGAAGTGCCAGGACGTGGAACAGCTGTATCGCTCCAACGAAACGCGTATGTTCTACAAGAAACTCAGCCAATCCCGGACTGGCTTCATGCCGCGAGCCGAAATGTGCCGGGATAAGGACGGAGGCATCTTGACGGACGAGCGTGAGGTGATCGAAAGGTGGAAGCAGCACTTCGACGAGCACCTGAACGGCCCAGAGGCGGAGTACCAGGGCGACGGGGGAAACTACGTTAGCGGTATGGTGGACGGCGAGGACGAGCCAGCACCCACGATGAGGGAAGTTAAGGATGCCATCAAGAAGCTGAAGAACAACAAAGCAGCGGGTAAGGATGGTATCGGTGCTGAACTCATCAAGATGGGCCCAGACAAGCTGGCGGCTTGTCTACACCGGCTGATAGTCAAGGTCTGAGACACAGAACAGCTACCGGAGGAGTGGAAAGAGGGAGTAATATGCCCGATTTACAAGAAGGGGGACAAATTGGAATGTGAGAACTATCGAGCCATCACCATTCTCAACGCGGCCTACAAAGTGCTGTCTCAGATCATCTTCTGTCGTCTGTCGGAGCGAGCAAAGGATTTCGTTGGGACGTACCAAGCCGGTTTAGTGGAGGGGAAATCGACGACGGACCAAATCTTTTTGCTACGCCAAATCCTCCAAAAATGTCGCGAGTACCAGATCCCGACGCACCACCTGTTCATCGATTTCAAAGCCGAGTCGTACGCGTAGGTCGATCGCGAAGAGCTATGGAAGATCATGTACGAGAACGGCTTTCCCGGGAAGCTGATCAGACTGGTGAAATCAACGATGGACGGGGCACGGTGCAGCGTGAAGATTTCGGGAGCGATGTCCGACCCGATCGAATCGCGCAAGGGACTGCGACAAGGCGACGGTATCTCCGGCCTCTGTTTCAACATTGGGCTTGAAGGTGTTATGAGGCGGGCGGGCTTCAACATGCGGGGCACGATCATCAACCGGTCCAACCAGTTCATCTGCTATGCCGACGTTGCTATGGACATTGTCGGCAGAACGTTCGAGGATGTGGCCAGGCGGTACACCGAATTGAAGCGGGAAGCGGATAAGGTTGGATTGAAGGTGAATGTTGCGAAGACGAAGTATCTGCTGGCAGGAGGAACCGAGTCCCTTAGGACTCGCATAGGACCGAGCGTGACGATCGATGGCGACGAGTTACAGGTTGTGGAGGAGTTTGTGTACCTCGGATCGTTGGTTACGTCGGACAACAACTGCAGCAGAGAAATTCCAACCGACGACCGAGTTCAGTGGCAGCGCATCTGGAGACAGCTCATGACCCGGAGGTTGTACGAGCAGTAAAAGTAAGTAAGTATCAAGTTCTTTTATCTTTTAAGTTTATCTTCGTCCTCTTCTTCCAGGGATTTAGAAGTTATCTCACAACACTTTTTCTTATAATATTTTGCTTTTATGACATCTTCATCTTCTTCATCTGTTGTTTCTTCTTCAGCCATCTCTCTTCGTTTTGTTGTTAATTCGTCATCCGCGTCCAAATATGCCTGTAAGCGCTTCCGGTTTTGCGAGTGTGCTTAGAAAGCACGGTCTCGAATCAATCGTTGTCTTCTTCGTCAATTTCACTTGTTTGCATTGCATATAGGTCAGGTTCACTGTTATTGCTTTTACTGCTGCTGCTGTTTGGCTCAGGTTCATTCGGTGATGTATTGCTTTTTTGATTCACCATTTTACTCGAATCCACACATTTTTGTTCTTTGCTTTGAGTTTGCAAAGCGATTTTTTGCCCATAATCGTCACTGCTGCAGCAGCATTGTTTACAGTGATTGATTTCGGCGTTGGCTGTTTCAGCAACATCCGCAGGGTCCGAACTCCATTTGGGATACCTGGGAAGAAGTTAATCCAGCGGTCGTTGGTGATGGTCAAAATTTCGCCGTATTTACTCATCACTTTGACTACGTCATCATTGCTTATGCCTAGAGGTAGGTCAAGCACACGAACTTCCGTAGCGTTGTTGTCTAGGTAAATCGGGGTTTTGCAACCCTGATATACCAGAGGTTTGTCGATGATGGACGAGGCCATTGCTGAGCCGGCGAACTGCAGCACGGCTATTCTTCTTCTATTGCATAATTGCAATGCTCGCAAGTTTGCTTGGTTTACTTGAAGGTCTGCGAGAAATTGTTTTACAAGCTTTGGGCTTGGTTGGTTTTGGAGTTGACAAAAATCCAGAACCACACTGTTTTTGTCTACGGTGCACATTTTAAAAAAGTGGCGACGCGCACACAAACTGCGGACTGGCGTTGAGAAGGCGGTTACTTTGCAACTGTCTCCAAAGTTTTTTTTTAATTTAAGGTGCATGTGTTTCTGAAGACCCCAAAGTCCATGCTTTGAGGAAGCTAAGAACTTAAAAGACTTCAAACAATTTTAAAATGTTCGAATGTTGGAATCGTAAAAATTTAAAATATCTGAATAATTTAAAATGAAATGAAATCTTTGATATTTATGATTTTTTTTTAAATATCAAGAATTTTAAGAATACACTCAAAACCCGATGGTTTGACACCAATTGTTGTCAAACGAAAGGGGTAACTTTTTAGTTTGACACCCATTTTACAGTATATGACAGTTTTCTTGCTATTTCTCAAAAAATACTACCCCCCTGAAAAAGACGCCGTGTATCAAGTTCTTCAAGTTTATCTTCGTCCTCTTCTTCCAGGGATTTAGAAGTTATCTCAAAACACTTTTTCTTATAATATTTTGCTTTTATGACATCTTCATCTTCTTCATCTGTTGTTTCTTCTTCAGCCATCTCTCTTCGTTTTGTTGTTAATTCGTCATCCGCGTCCAAATATGAATGTAAGCGCTTCCGGGTTTTGCGAGTGTGCTTAGAAAGCACGGTCTCGAATTAATCGTTGTCTTCTTCGTCAATTTCACTTGTTTGCATTGCATATAGGTCAGGTTCACTGTTATTGCTTTTACTGCTGCTGCTGTTTGGCTCAGGTTCATTCGGTGATGTATTGCTTTTTTGGTTCACCATTTTACTCGAATCCACACGGAAACCGGCTCCGTGGCTTAATGGTTACGGCTTCTGCCTCCCAAGCAGAAGGTTCAGGGATCAAATCCCGGTCGGTACCTTTGAAATTTGGAATCATTAATTGGAACTTTGAATATGAACAAAAACGAAATTGAATCAGGATTCAAACTCACGCCTTTAGATTGATTGTCTGGGACGCTAAGCAGTCGGCCATCAGAAGGTTTACACTCTAGCAGTGAAATTGATCCGTAGTGTTTGTTCGGAGCGGACTGTATTTTTTCACACAAACTTTCGGCGGACTTGGGGAACCAGTTTTGGGAGGATCGGAAGTATCGCAGGCAACAGAAAACACTAGAATTTCTCTCACTACTTTCTATTTAATAACTATAACTAAATGAAGTGAATAAAACTAGTGTCTCCTCCGACGATCGCGACGCGCTCGACTTGACGTCCGATCGGTTCGGCTGCTTGCGATGAACTTGCTGGTTTCGCGCACGTTTCGTGCGCTCTCTCCTCCTCTTCGGGCGTCATCGCCGATGTGCTGTTGCTAGCCACGCGCACGTCGTTGCGCGCGTTTTCTTCGTTGTTGGCAACGGCGTAGGCTGGGTTGCCAAATTCGCTGCGACTGAGATCGAAGCAACCGCAGTGCTGTCGAAACAAAGCAAAATTTTCTTCGAGCTGAAAGGTTCAGGCTCGAACATCCTCCACCCGCGAGAACTGCCGTTGATCTCCAGGCGATCCAAAGGTCACTCTTTCGTCTTCCACGTTTGGCCGTACGTTGACCAGGTAAGTTTTCTTTTACTTCTTCGTCGGGCGCTCTTGGGATCCGCAAGTCGATGCGAACCCTTTTCGCCCTGTTCTCCAAAACCGGGCTTAACTTCGTTGCATTCTTACAGGATGTGTCGGTCAGCGCAATTGACAGTCGCAGGGGCTGCCAAAAGGCCTGGCCGACCCGTGGGATGTGCTCCAGTGCTTGTTGATGCTTGCCGATTGTAGGAAACCGGCATCTTGCTCTGCTTCTCCATGATCATTCTCCAAGCCCGTCAGGTGTCACTCGCTTCAGTGGGTCGGCATACACCGACCGCTCGTGTGGGTGGGATCTTCCAACGCAGCTCATCTGCCTCGCCTTCGCTGGTGCTGCAACTCCTGGAAACCTCGACCGCTCACCCACCATCAGCTGCATGCAGGCGGAAGCAGCTGTGAACGGCGCTGAGGCCGTCCTTGTACGCACCATCGTCAGCTCCACGAGCCACGATGCGTTCGGTTGCAGCAGGATGCTGCACTTTGTATCTCTTCTTTGGAAACGCTCGGCTTGGCACTCCGGCATCGTCTTCGATGTTTGAGGCATCGCGTGGAACGACAGGTAAATCTTCTTCAGACTCGTTGGATCACTCACACCACTTGCTTCCTTGTAGGCATTAACTTCACGCTCTTCGGTGTGCTGCTCCAACTCGGGTTCGTCCTCAAACGCCGCAGCTTGAGCCCGAAGCGCTTCTTCGCGTGCTTCGCCACCTCCAATCGTGACGTCCAAGACCTGGCTGAAGCTCGTCTCGCGCAGAGCCACCAAGTTGACTCTGACGGCGAGTTGGACTCCAGCAGGAATCATCGATGTGTCGGAACGTGGCTGCATCTGCTCGACGCTAGCCATCTCGTTCGCGTTGTGTCCGGGTTTATTCCGAAAGTCCGCGACGGCTGAAAGCGCGTCGGGCACTAGTTGTCCTTGTACAGAGGAGCTGGCCTCTGGCGTCACTGAACTCGTTTCGGCTTGTTGTGGAGCACCAGGTTGCTCCACCCTTGTTTGTGTTGTCGATTGCTTGGGGTTTCTCCGGTACTCAGCGTGCAGCAGGGTGTGGTGCCGCTTCTCGCACGTCGCGCACGCTCCGGTAGACACACTGCGCCGAGGTATGGCCCGTCCGGAGGCAGTTGAAGCAGAGGCGCTTCTCTTTTGTCTTGAACAGCCGCTCGGGGACTGTCTTCTCCAGGAACTGCGGACACTTCCAGCTCTTGTGCTGGCCTAGTCCGCACACGTCGCACGTCTGCGCTGGCTTGCTTCCGGTGTTCAAGACCATTCGCTGCTGACCCGGTTTGTCCGTTGTGGTTTGTCCGGGTGTCTTCTTGGTGGGTTGTGACGAGTCCTTCTCGTCAGCGGTCTTGATCTTCTCGATGACCTTGGGCTTCTTGATCTTGGTGGTGTTCTTGGAACGTTCACCATGCGGGATGGTAATCTCCGGTCGTACCCGATCTTCCGTGTCCAGCTGCTCTGCCAGCAGCTTCCCGGAACGCTTCGGGGGTTCGTCGATGGTCGTCTCGTTGGCGCATCCGACGATCTTAGCGGTTGTTGGGTTCGTTGTCTCGTCCACCCGTTGTGGTACACCAGGCGTGTACGCGTTTCTTCGTCGTGTCGGCTGGCTCACTTCTAGCAGCTTCTCTTCGATGACCGTCAGGACCTCTGTGTGCAGGTCGTCGAAGGCGTCGTAGAGGGCATCTTGTTCGTCCCGTGATGTTGACGGAATCATGCCAAGGATCTGTCCGTACGCCGTGTGGTACGCATCGTACGCGGCTTCTACCTCCTTCTGACACGTCTTCAACGCTGCCCATGTGAGCGTCGTGGCATCTTCCAAGCTGTCAAGAATAGTGGTGAGCTTACCTTGAGCCAGCTCACGCTGGTGGACGACGTCGTTGAACCGCTCCATCTCCGTCAGCTCCTTTACACTGCTCGCTCCGCAGGGGATCACTAAGTGCACTTAGTGACCGGACTTCTTGCCGATCTTACTCCGGTGTCTTATTCGGTGTGGCCGCCTTCTCCGAGTTCCTCAGCTTCTTTGATGGCTTCCTCGGGCGAAGCACTTTGAACACCGATGCTACAGTGGCAGGGCACTGAGCTCGGAACGGCTGCTGGAACCGTTCGCCTTCACTTTGGGGTTCTTCTACCCGCTTACTTGCACTCTGCGCCGAACTTCCGGAACCACTTTCCAAAACGTTCTGCGCACCTTTTCCGGAACCATTCTTCGCGTTTTCTACCGGAACCAGTTTCGCGAAAGCCTTCTCACTTCGAGCGTCTTCACTTCCGGACCAAGATCGCAGAAGGTTTTCGCTCCTCTTCTTTGGAGTTCACTTCCAGGACCACTTCCCGAAAGCTTCTTCCGACTCTGCCTGTAACCTCCGCTTCTTCATCTCTGGAGTCGACGCGTCCTTACTCAGCGTCGCGCCCGGGAGTTGTTGCAGGCGCCTTAGGGCAGTTTCCGGCACAAGAGGAACACCAACGATCGGACCCAGTGTCCGAACCAAGCACGGAAAACTGCCAAGTCTGTAATCGCGGTACTTGGGGGAACTTTGTGTCCTCTTGGCCGGAACTTCACTACACTTGAACCTTCTTTCCGGAACCTTTTTCCGGCTTCAGAAGGCTCTGGACGCATCCAAGATGGCGTCGCTTAGCACTTTTCACTTTTTTCGGACGCATTTTGGACGTTTCCAAAATGGCGTCGCACTTTGCGCTGGTCACTTTTCCAAAATGACGTTTTTGTCTTCACGAGCACATTTTTTCAGCCAAGATGGCGTCTTCTTCACACTTTTCTTCGCGGCGTCTTTTTTCACTCAGTGGGCCTTGTGCCCACTTGCCGCGACAGAAACGACCCTCCGCCTTGCACTGTCTCCACACTCCCGGTTCACCACATCCGGCTCGTTTGGACCATGTTCGGAGCGGACTGTATTTTTTCACACAAACTTTCGGCGGACTTGGGGAACCAGTTTTGGGAGGATCGGAAGTATCGCAGGCAACAGAAAACATTAGAATTTCTCTCACTACTTTCTATTTAATAACTATAACTAAATTAAGTGAATAAAACTAGTGTCTCCTCCGACGATCGCGACGCGCTCGACTTGACGTCCGACCGGTTCGGCTGCTTGCGATGAACTTGCTGGTTTCGCGCACGTTTCGTGCGCTCTCTTCTCCTCTTCGGGCGTCAACACCGATGTGCTGTTGCTAGCCACGCGCACGTCGTTGCGCGCGTTTTCTTCGTTGTTGGCAACGGCGTAGGCTGGGTTGCCAAATTTGCTGCGACTGAGATCGAAGCAACCGCAGTGCTGTCAAAACAAAGCAAAATTTTCTTCGAGCTGAAAGGTTCAGGCTCGAACAGTGTATAATATCTCAAACGTTCGACAGTGCGAGGGGTAAGAACCGCGGGGAAACCTGCAGGGACTTTCTTTGCATTAAGAGCTATCCAAGGTGTGGTAGACTGCGAGGAGCAGTAACCAGCTCGGAGCTCGAAATAAAGTAGACAAGTCGCCTTGATGTTCCAGCCGAAAAGACTCATTTTTGTTTATTTGAGCTCGGGTATTTATACTAGTCAATTTTTTAAATATGTCTATCTTTATTGAACTTTCTTATAATAATTACATTTCATTTACATTCTAAGCGGTATGGCTACATGCTCTTCATCTTTGTTATATTTTTCGTTTTCTTATTAACTGTTCACATTCATTTATTTACTTCAAATTATTTTACATTTTTGCATTGAATCGAATACATTTGGGTAAAAAAGAAAAAAAATCACTTTAACAACTAATCCTAACTTAAAACTAAAAAAATAAATTCATTGAAATATTCAAAATCATTAGAACGAGTAAACTACGAACTGTATTTTAAGATAAATCCTCCAAGCGTTCTTACTTGTTCCGCACGAGTTTTGCAACCACGCAGTGTTGTTGTCATCTCGATGAAAATGTTCATAAGTTCTTGTGGTGAAAACAGGTCACTGCTGCCTTCATCCGTTGATGCTGGTTGGTTTTCCTCTGTTGCTGACTGAAGCCAGGAGGTGTTGTATTCTCTGCAACTTTTGCCGCTGATTCAACGGCAATGGCTGCAGATTTGGAACCACTCGAACAGATCCCGCTCCAGGTGACGCCAAAGCAGGAAAATCCACGTCCGTGAAAGTTGGTGGTATTTTGCGACGATTTGGTTGGTGCCTCGTCGTCGCTTGCTGCCGAATTTTCACAAACTCAGCACGTTTTGGGCAGCTTCGATTCTTAGTCGAATGGTCGCCGCCGCAATTGAAGCATTTCGCTTCGATGTTCTCGTTGATTGTTTCGCATGCTTGAGTTTTGTGCTCACCTCCGCAGGTTGCACAACGACTCTTGATGAAACAGTTCCTTCCACCATGCCCAAACTGCAAACAGTTCGAACATTGTGTCACGTCACGGTGCACTGGACGATAACGTTCCCAAGTCACGATGATGTTGAAAATTGCCCGAACTGCTTTCAGGTCAGACGGCGTTGTCGATCCTTTCTCGAGATGAACCAGGTACAGTTGATCACGATACTTGATGTCCTTGTTGTGTCTCGTCATCTTGAAGACTTCGATCACGTTCAACTTAATAGTTTTTAGCTCTTCTTTCAGCACACTCACATCCATGTCGTACAGGCCTCGGAGGACCTGTTTCATAGGGCGTTTACCTGGATCGTCATGGCTGTAGTATTCAATCTTTGTGTTGTTCAGGAAATCCCGAACGTAGTTGTAATCCTTTCTGGTAGGTAGCAGAATTTTGAGTCCATCAGCACACAAGCGAATGGAAGCTCGTAAAGCGCCAGATTTGATAAACCCGGTCAGCCACTTTCGCACCGAATCCGATGACGATGTTTTCACAAAAATGGGTGGCAACTTTTCCCGTCGTTCCAATTCTTCCTTCTCGCTCACGTCCACAGGGAGGGTAGCGAACTGGTTTCCAGACAATTTTTGAGCGTCCTTGCTCAAACTGCCTGGCTTTGCAGGTAGCGCTTCGGCATTCTTTAGCTTCTTCAAATCTGCCGATCCTGCTGGTGAGGACCGCCTCTTTTTCTTGCCGTGAGGCATTTTTTGCACTTTTTAGCACTTTTTTGGTTTGTGAGGGACGCACGTCTGACTCGCTTCTCTGCTGATCGCAGACTCCTTTATACTAGTCAAATTTGTTGCATCACATGTAATTTGAGTGACACTTACGTGCTACAGTATAGACTTCTGGAGTTGGTTTGTACTGGGTTGAACCCTTGCGCTGGCTCAGCAGGAGTCAGCGTCCCGGCCAATTGTCGATGAACCGAAATATGGTTCGAAAAGGCTATACGCAAGCATCAGCAATTATGCTTGCGCCAAGTGGTTCTAACTGTGTGTGGGCTCTACAGCCAGGCAGGGTTTGTGTTTTGAAAGACAAAACCTGGTCTTGTTGTGCGAGGTCCGGGCATGGTAATAAAAATGGAAATTAAGTGTGAATGGGTATGTTGGGAATGCAGTGGTGTTCAGACTATTTCAAGTGTTGAAACATGTTATCTTCTCATATTGAATACGCGCTGATCCCTGATTTGCCTGTGGAGATTGGAAGTCTAAATATAGATCGAGTTTCCTTCAGATGCTTGCTTCTATGTTTAGGCGGGGCCGAACAATGCCCAGCGACCTCGGAATTGGACCGCAAGGAGCTCTGTCATTCTGAAATGGGTCGTTGGAAGCAGCGCGAGGGCTATCATCACCACCTAATACCGGGACTGAGATAAGTTGTATCAACATTCGCATATACAAAGTCTGATACAAACTATGCTTTCCCATAATATCGCTGCCGGTTAGCGGGTATTGGATTGGACCACACACACACACACACACACACACACACACACACACACACCATTTTACTCGAATCCACACATTTTTTGTTCTTTGCTTTGAGTTTGCAAAGCGATTTTTTGCCCATAATCGTCACTGCTGCAGCAGCATTGTTTACAGTGATTGATTTCGGCGTTGGCTGTTTCAGCAACATCCGCAGGGTCCGAACTCCATTTGGGATCCCTGGGAAGAAGTTAATCCAGCGGTCGTTGGTGATGGTCAAAATTTCGCCGTATTTACTCATCACTTTGACTACGTCATCATTGCTTATGCCTAGAGGTAGGTCAAGCACACGAACTTCCGTAGCGTTGTTGTCCAGGTAAATCGGGGTTTTGCAACCCTGTTATACCAGAAGTTTGTCGATGATGGACGAGGCCATTGCTGAGCCGGCGAACTGCAGCACGGCTATTCTTCTTCTATTGCATAATTGCAATGCTCGCAAGTTTGCTTGGTTTACTTGAAGGTCTGCGAGAAATTGTTTTACAAGCTTTGGGCTTGGTTGGTTTTGGAGTTGACAAAAATCCAGAACCACACTGTTTTTGTCTACGGTGCACATTTTAAAAAAGTGGCGACGCGCACACAAACTGCGGACTGGCGTTGAGAATGCGACTTGTAAGGTCGGCGGTTACTTTGCAACTGTCTCCAAAGTTTTTTTAAGGTGCATGTGTGGGTCTCGTGGCGCAGGGGTAGTGGCTTCGGCTGCCGATCCCGATGATGCTATGAGACGCGGGTTCGATTCCCGCCTTATCCACTGAGCTTCTATCGGATGGTGAAGTAAAACGTCGGTCCCGGTTTCTCCTGTCTCGTCAGAGGCGCTGGAGCAGAAATCCCACGTTAGAGGAAGGCCATGCCCCGGGGGGCGTAGTGCCAATAGTTTCGTTTCGTGTTTCTGAAGACCCCAAAGTCCATGCTTTGAGGAAGCGAAGAACTTAAAAGACTTCAAACAATTTTAAAATGTTCGAATGTTAGAATCGTAAAAATCTAAAATATCTGCATAATTGAAAAATGAAATGAAATCTTTGATATTTATGATTTCTTTCGAATATCAAGAATTTTAAGAAGGCACTCAAAACTCGATGGTTTTGGAGGATTTAATTTGTTTTAGAATTTAAGGATTTTAAATTTCAGAATTCTAGAATTAAAGATTTATAGAATTTTTGAATTTTACTATTTCAGAATTTTAGAGTTCTAAAGTTCTTAAATTCTCTAAATTTAAAATTTTATAATTTTGAAATACTTAGATTCTTAGATCCTTCAGATGCTTGCTTTTATGTTTAGGCGGGGCCGAACAATGCCCAGCGACCTCGGAATTGGACCGCAAGGAGCTCTGTCATTCTGAAATGGGTCGTTGGAAGCAGCGCGAGGGCTATCATCACCACCTAATACCGGGACTGAGATAAGTTGTATCAATATTCGCATATACAAAGTCTGATACAAACTATACTTTCCCATAATATCGCTGCCGGTTAGCGGGTATTGGATTGGACCACACACACACACACACACACACACACACACACACACACACACACACACACACACACACACACACACACACACACACACACACACACACACACACACACACACACACACACACACACACACACACACACACACACACACACACACACACACACACACACACACACACACACACACACACACACACACACACACACACACACACACACACACTTTGCTTTGAGTTTGCAAAGCGATTTTTGCCCATAATCGTCACTGCTGCAGCAGCATTGTTTACAGTGATTGATTTCGGCGTTGGCTGTTTCAGCAACATCCGCAGGGTCCGAACTCCATTTGGGATCACGGGAAGAAGTTAATCCAGCGGTCGTTGGTGATGGTCTAAATTTCGCCGTATTTACTCATCACTTTGACTACGTCATCATTGCTTATGCCCAGAGGTAGGTCAAGCACACGAACTTCCGTAGCGTTGTTGTCCAGGTAAATCGGGATTTTGCAACCCTGATATACCAGAAGTTTGTCGATGATGGACGAGGCCATTGCTGAGCCGGCGAACTGCAGCACGGCTATTCTTCTTCTATTGCATAATTGCAATTCTCGCAAGTTTGCTTTGTTTACTTGAAGGTCTGCGAGAAATTGTTTTACAAGCTTTGGGCTTGGTTGGTTTTGGAGTTGACAAAAATCCAGAACCACACTGTTTTTGTCTACGGTGCACATTTTAAAAAAGTGGCGACGCGCACACAAACTGCGGACTGGCGTTGAGAATGCGACTTGTAAGGTCGGCGGTTACTTTGCAACTGTCTCCAAAGTTTTTTTTTAATTTAAGGTGCATGTGTTTCTGAAGACCCCAAAGTCCATGCTTTGAGGAAGCTAAGAACTTAAAAGACTTCAAACAATTTTAAAATGTTCGAATGTTGGAATCGTATAAATTTAAAATATCTGAATAATTTAAAAATGAAATGAAATCTTTGATATTTATGATTTTTTTTTTCAAATATCAAGAATATTAAGAATACACTCAAAACCCGATGGTTTGACACCAACTGTTGTCAAACGAAGGGGTAACTTTTTAGTTTGACACCCATTTTACACGGAGTTCACACCTAGCAAACGTTATTTTTGATAGTGTTCGTGAGCACCGTGTAAAAAGTAACAGTTCGTCACTTTATAGTTTGACTTTGACCAACCAACGGGGTACAAACTTAAAAAGTGTCAAACGAAAAAGTAACCAACCACCGGGGGCTTATTTTAATACAATATAAAAATTTAAGAGATTGGAAATTGTAAAATATAAGTATTTCAAAATTATAAAATTTTAAATTTTGAGAATTTGAGAACTTTAGAACTCTAAAATTCTGAAAAAGTAAAATTCTAAAATTCTATAAATCTTTAATTCTAAAATTCTGAAATTTAAAATCCTTAAATTCTAAAAAAAATCAAAATTTCAAAATTATAAAAAAATCTAAATTTAAGAAATTTAAAATTTTAGTATTTTTTGCCTATAATCGTCACTGCAGCAGCAGCATTGTTTACAGTGATTGATTTGATAACAAAATAACAGAGGTAGGTCGACTACTTTATCGACTTCATTTTGCTGGGCGAGGTAGGACGCCGTCTATTTTTAGACAATGACTCAGCACTTTTCCACTCTTGCACTTAGAAAATCCAGATGGCAGCACGATGTAACGCCACGTCCCTATTGCTGAGTCGGCGAACTGCAGCACGGCTATTCTTCTTCTATTGCATAATTGCAATGCTCGCAAGTTTGCTTGGTTTACTTGAAGGTCTGCGAGAAATTGATTTACAAGCTTTGGGCTTGGTTGGTTTTGGAGTTGACAAAAATCCAGAACCACACTGTTTTTGTCTACGGTGCACATTTTAAAAAAAGTGGCGACGCGCACACAAACTGCGGACTGGCGTTGAGAATGCGACTTGTAAGGTCGGCGGTTACTTTGCAACTGTCTCCAAAGTTTTTTTTTTTAAATTTAAGGTGCATGTGTTTCTGAAGACTCCAAAGTCCATGCTTTGAGGAAGCTAAGAACTTAAAAGACTTCAAACAATTTTCAAATGTTCGAATGTTAGAATCGTAAAAATTTAAATTATCTGCATAATTGAAAAATGAAATTAAATCTTTGATATTTATGATTTTTTTTCGAATATCAAGAATTTTAAGAATGCACTCAAAACTCGATGGTTTTGGAGGATTTAATTTTTTTTTTGAATTTATGGATTTTAAATTTCAGAATTCTAGAATTAAAGATTTATAGAATTTTTGAATTTTACTATTTCAGAAGTTTAGAGTTCTAAAGTTCTTAAATTCTCAAAATTTAAAATTTTATAATTTTGAAATACTTAGATTCTACAATTTTTAATCTCTTAAATTTTTATATTGTATTACAATCAGCCCCGGTGGTTGGTTACTTTTTGTTTGACACTTTTTTAGTTTGTACCCCGTTGGTTGGTCAAAGTCAAACTATAAAGTGACGAACTGTCACTTTTTACACGGCGCTCACGAACACTATCAAAAATAACGTTTGGTAGTGTGTGTGAACTCCGTGTAACATGGGTGTCAAACTAAAAAGAGACCTCATCCCACATATTCGGAACACCCACAAATTCGGAACACTTTTGTGATAATTTGTCAATAACATGGTAAACGCAACTTTTCTGTCGACCCTACTATTTTTAGGGCCTTCATTTGGACATTCTCTTGCTATTTCACTAGTAAAAGTAGTACTTTTTGAACAAAAAACCTCATTTCATGACTATTTTATCCAGAGCAGCAAAACACTGCCACCAAATTGCCTGTTCCACACCCAAAATTCAGAGTCGAGATAATCGTTCTCTCAAAATTTATTGAGGGCTCAGTGCCAAAATCGATAGAATAATGGTACCAACTCACACCATCATAACAAATGAGTTCATTCGTTAGTTGAAACAATAAATCTCCAACAAGTGTCATACATCAACTTCTCCTGGTCACCTGACTTCTCCTTGGTCACCAAGCTGTGGTGGCCGAGGCAGCTAAGTCATTGGATTGGTTTGTCAAAGGTCTCTGGTTCGATTCTCGTTGTCGACACTTTTGGTTTTTTGTTTGACGGATGAACTTTTTTTTGCAAATGAACCTCGAGAGAATAGTTCTATCGCCCATCTCGAGCTGTGTTCTCTGCGTCCGTGAATGGTACCACTATTCTCTCGACTTGATACCATCATTCTCTCAGACTAGCGCTGCCAGTTTTGGGTGCATGATTGTGAGATGTTATTGTGCCTCCCACAATTGAGGAACACCTGTATGTAATTGATATTGTCACAAAAAAAAGTTATCAGACCATTCGTAAATCATAACTATGCTTTAGTTTCGTTGGTTTCAGTGCGTGAAGTCATTATTTTGTAAAAATATGTACTCATGGAGAGTACCAAAGTTTGTTTACATCCGTAAGAAAAAAGTGTTCCGAATTTGTGGATTTCAAGGGTCAAAGTTTTTCTTCAAAAACTTGATATAAAAGTTAAAATTTGCAGTTGTTCGATACAGCATTCGAAAGATCGCAAGAAAAGCTTTCAAATAAAGGTAAAAACGAATCATTAAGTTAAATTATCGATTTGCTATGATTTTTGGAGCATTGGCTGATCTGTAAACCGTTCCGAATATGTGGGATGACTGTACGCAAGCTGGAAGTCAAAAAATGGAGAAAAAACTTGCGTTTTTCGTAAAAAAGGCTGATTGTTTAATTTTAACATAGCTCAGCCATTTTAAATATTTTATTAGGACAATTATACATCGTTGGAAAGGTAAAGGTTGTTTCCAAACCAAAACTGAAGTTTTCATCTAATAACTGGAACATTTTTTTGACAAAACTTATTTTTTTGTGTTTGTTAATCGAGTACTTTTTTTGCTAACCGATGTTAAACATGAAACTAAGATCACTTGAAAGATTGGATCATAATCTATGCCATTTTGAACATTTACGTTTCATCAAAATTTGCTGCAATCTCCATAGACCGAGCCATGTAGCCCAGTGGTAACGCTTCCGCCTCGTAAGCGGTAGATCGGGGTTCAAATCCCGGCTCGGACCATCACAACTGGTGATCTTTTCCCTTCTGGATTCGATTGCTTAGTAAAGGGAAGGTAGTGTATCGTCACAAACTGGACCTTATCAAGACACCTTAGGAAGACAACCAATGGAATGTTAACATTAACCTCAACATGTTAACATTAAGTTGAAATAATTAACTGTCACTGAATCCGCTTTGTAAATGCCGGCCCCGATACTCTTCACGGGTGTGTTCCCCTCAGGAACAGGGAAAGATTTACTTTACTAGGGGAGTTTGGGGTAATGAGCAATTCTCTACGAAATCGGTCTTTTTTCTTCAATTTTAATTTTTGTATTTTTTAATCCGTCTGAAACTTTTTTGGTGCCTTCGGTATGCCCAAAGAAGCCATTTTGCATCATTAGTTTGTCCATATAATTTTCCATACAAAGTTGGCAGCTGTCCATACAAAAATGATGTATGAAAATTCAAAATCGGTATCTTTTGAAGGAATTTTTGATCGATTTGGTGTCTTCGGCAAAGTTGTAGGTATGGATACGGACTACACTGAAAAAAAAAGATACACGGTAAAAAAAAATTGGTGATTTTTTTATTTAACTTTTTATCACTAAAACTTGATTTGCAAAAAAACACTATTTTTAATTTTCAATCAAACATTCAATATTACGCCCTTTTAAAATGTTTGTCTTGGTTTAAAAAATTTGAAAATATTGTTTTCAAAAAGATCGGAAAATTTCACAAATGTTTCATATATTAACATTGAAAATCGGACCATTAGTTGCTGAGATATCGACATTGAAAAATGGTGGGCTGTTTGGGTGAGACTTAGAAAACATCAATTTTCCTGTTTCTAAACCTTTGCATTGCAATATCTCAGCAACTAAAGGTCGTATCAACAAAGTCTGAAGAAGCAAAATATAGAGAATTTTCTCAGCTTTTCAAAAATATTTTTTTCAAAAGTGGGCAAACATGTGCACTAATTTAAAAAAATGAAAAACTGCGACTATTTTCAAAAAAGTCACCTAAAAATGGCTATAACTTGGAAACGGTGCACTTTATCAAAATCAAATAGTGTTTTTTTGCAAATCAAGTTTTAGTGATAAAAAGTTAAATAAAAAAATCACCAAATTTTTTTACCGTGTATCATTTTTTTCAGTGTAGTCCGTATCCATACCTACAACTTTGCCGAAGACACCAAATCGATCAAAAAATTCCTTCAAAAGATACCGATTTTTGAATTTTCATACATCATTTTTGTATGGACAGCTGCCAACTTTGTATGGAAAATTATATGGACAAACTAATGATGCAAAATGGCTTCTTTGGGCATACCGAAGGCACCAAAAAAGTTTCAGTCGGATTAAAAAATACAAAAAAAAAAAATCGAATGACCGAAATCCTAGAGAACTGCTCTAATATGGACAGTGGGGGTAATTTGGACACCTTTAAAAATCACGTTTTCTTTGGATATAACGTGAAAACAGCAATTTAAGTGATAAGGCTAGTACTAGTAATGGCCTAGAAGTATGGACAAACCAAAAAAGTTGGAATAGGTTAAGTAGTTTTGGTATAATATGTAAAAGTTTCCAAAGGCAGGTTGGCACTGCCTTAAGTTCTAATATTTGAGGGTTGGGAAATAAGGTTTTGCAGGGGTTATATGGCAAAAAAGAAGTCTATTTTTGTTGAAGGGGGTTGCTTGGACGATGCCTGAGATATGTACGTATAAAAATTGTGCATTTTATCAATTTTTATCATCAAAAATTGCAATTTATGATAGAATATGCTATGGGGGTAATTTGGACATGGCTTGTGGGGTAATTTGGACATACCTGAAAGTCTACCTGTCAGGCAACAAAAAATAATTTTCATGGTTGGATGAGTTTTTAAAGAGATTTAGCTAAATTTAGAGGGATTTAATATGTCAAAACAATCAAAAAGGAATGTGAGCAATGAGCACTTTCAAAAAACCCATATTTTTTAATTAAGATAAATTTATTCCAATATTCGAATTGATGAAAATCTGATTACTGTACATTTGGCGTTCAACAAGACTCTAATGTTGATTGCTTTTAATTAATTTCTTTAACATTTCTAATTTCTCTGCTGGTTTACAATAATGTTTAAATTTGAAGGGCCACAGAATGTAAAATTTAAAAAAAATGATATTTCCAGGCTAATAAATTCTTTATAAAGATTGATTTATATAAACAAAAAAGATACCTTGATCTCGAAACCGAAACCACCGGCAAGGAAGGCGGAGAAGCAGAATCCAGCAGTTCCGGCGTTCACGCCAGCGGAGTTCCCTCCGCTGCCGGGCGCAGTTCCGGACGGAAAAGTGAAGGATCGCCCTCGACCCGCAGAAAGCAGCCAAGGTGGCTCCCGAGACGGTGGAGCCACGGAGGAGGAAGCCGGAGAGGTGCTCTACAGTTCGGCTGAGCTGTGGGGCATTTTCTCCGAGTACATCGGCAGGTTCAAGACCTGCAAGACCCGCTTGGACCAAGTAACCCTAGTCAGTTACATGATCTCCAAGTATGGAATGTAAGGAGTTGTTTTTGTTGTGTATATTTAATATGTTGATCGATCCTCGGTCCTAACCTGGTCTTAGCACCTAAGAGGACCTAATAAAAATAAGTTTAGAATAAAAAAAAAAAGATACCTTGATCACTAAAAACTATACTTGTGCCTAATCCAGAATCAATGTTTAAATCATTTCAGTATTAATGATTAAATTATGTATACTACACTGAACTATTTGTTATCTTCCTATTGAATTATAGTTCTATCACAAAATCATTATTTAAACCTTTGATAAAATATTGTGAGCAAAACAATACTTCAAAATATAAAGTAATTACAAAACCAGGTTGAAGGATAAAAAACATGCTCAAAAAATCAAATGTTAAACTTATTCCTCAACATGTGTCCAAATTACCCCACAAAAAGTGTTCATATTACCCCACAAGGTATGTCCATATTACCCCACAAGGCATGTCCATATTACCCCACAAGGCATGTCCAAATTACCCCATAGTGTTCATATTACCCCACACAAAAATGTGGGGTAATTTGGACACCTTTTAATTTTGCGATAAAATGGGGTTTTCATCAAAATTTATCGAAATTAATGACATTTTTCCATCAAATATGGTCTCTATTATCCTCTGGTGTCATCCACATTCGTTTAAAATATCCATACAGCCCGTGACAGAGCAATTTCTTAGGTGTCCAAATTACCCCACACTCCCCTACATATGTGCCCGTTTATTTCACTTGCTTTGCTACCTACTTCGTGGGCATCGTCGCTTCAAAAATCAATACCTGGTTTCAAGAAGTTCGAAATGACTTTATTGGAATTTTGTGTTGCCTACATTTAAAATTGAGTAGGGGAGTGTGGGGTAATTTGGACACCCTAAGGAAATTGCTCTGCCGCGGGCTGTATGGATATTTTAAAGGAATGTGGATGACACCAGAGGATAACAGAGACCATATTTTATGGAAAAATGTCATTTATTTCGATAAATTTTGATGAAAAACATATTTTTATCGCAAAAATAAAAAGGTGTCCAAATTACCCCCACATTTTGGTGTGGGGGTAATATGAACACCCCTATGGGGTAATTTGGACATGCCTTGTGGGTAATTTGGACATGCTTTGTGGGGTAATATGGACATACCTTGTGGGGTAATATGGACACCTTTTGTGGGGTAATTTGGACACATGTTGAAGAATAAGTTTAACTTTTGATTTTTTAAGCATGTTTTATATCCTTCAACCTGGTTTTGAAATTGCTTTATATTTTTAAGTGATATTTTGCTCACAATATTTCATCAAAGGTTTAAATAATGATTTTGTGATAGAATTACAATTCAATAGGAAGATAACAAATAGTTCAGTGTAGTATACATAATTTGATCATTCATTCTGAAATGATTTAAACATTGATTCTGGATTAGTCCCAAGTATAGTTTTTAGTTATTAAGGTATCGTTTAGATTTATCCAAACCAATCTTTATATAGAACTAATTAACCTGAAACTATCATTTTTTTAAATTTTACATTCCGTAGCCCTTTAAATTTGAATATTATTGTAAATTAGCATATACAAATTAGAAATGTCAAAAAAATTAATAAAAAACAATCAACATTAGAGTCTAGTCTAGTCTATTCTAGTTAAACGCCAAATGTGCAGTAATCAGTTTTTCATCAATTCGAATATTGAAATAAATTTATCTAGATTTAAAAAATAGGGGTTTTGTGAAAATTCTCATTGCTCACATTCCTTTTTTAATGTTTTTGTTTTTTTTTTTTCATTTTAAACCCCCCTAAATTTATATGAATCCCTTTAAAAACTCAACCAACCACGAAGGATACTTTTTTTTTGCCTGACAGGTAGACTTTCAGGTATGTCCAAATTACCCCACAAGTCATGTCTAAATTACACAGCTAAAAAAGTAGTAATCCAGCTGCGTGTAAAAGGTCTGGGTGTAAAATAAATATTGCATTATTTTATGCAATTTTATGTGATTTTACATCCTGAAATATGTAGCCCATCAGTATGGGAAACCTACTTGACCGAAATGTCAAGCTCATATATGCGTTTATCCTTACAGCTTTTCATCGGTCTGATGGCCGAGTGGGCTGAGGCGCCAGTCCTTACTGTTGGTGCTAGGTTTGAATCCCGTCGGTTGTAACTTTTTTTTGTGTTTGCAAAAAATGTACATGCAGTGTGTAATATTAAGTGTTTATTTTGACGAAGGTGATGTGCATGCTTTTGCATGCGATTTTACCATCGGATTTTTTGCTGTGTACCCCCATAGCATGTTCTATCAAAAATTGCAATTTTTGATGAATGGATAAAATGCACAATATTTATACGTACATATCTCAGGCATCGTCCAAGCAACACCCTTAAACAAAAATTGTCCACTTTTTTGCTATATAATCCCTGCAAAACCTTATTTACCAACCCTCAAAATTAGAACTTAAGGCAGTGCCAACCGGCCTTTGGAAACTTTTACATATTATACCAAAACTACTTAACCTATTCCAACTTTTTTGGTTTGTCCATACTCCTAGGCCAGGCCTGTCCAACGTCCGGCCCTTGAAGCCATTTCTTTCGGCCCGCAGCGGCATTTTAAAATAGTTCTATGACCGGCCCTTAAGGCTGTTCATGAAGTATTAATTAAATAAAATTATTTTCTGTATTAAAAAAATAAGCATGAGATCAAATTTTTACATATAATAATAACATTCTTTACGTTTGAATTGAATTTTTATAATTTTTATATTGATATTTTTTAACTGAAAAATTGTGCAGGAATAAAAAAAATCCCCATTTTGGATATACGCTTCTTGCAAATCAATAATATTAGGCTCATCAGTGTAGAAATTTGGCGAATGTTAATTTAAATAGAAGAATCAAATGTGCACATAGTAAACTAGACAATTAATAAATTAAAACTTTTAAATTTAGTTATTTAAATCTATCTACGTTGTAAAACATGGATTCACTGATTCCGATTGTTAACAAGCTGCAGGATGCATTCACCCAAATGGGTGTACATATGCAATTGATTTGCCACAAATCGCAGTTGTAGGTGGCCAATCTGCTGGTAAATCATCGGTTTTGGAAAATTTTGTTGGAAGGTGAGTAACTTATAGATAAGCAATGACCAATTAAGTCTGAAGATTTTGCTGACATTTTCAAATGCTAAACAAAACAAAATTCTGTTTATGTTTATGATGATTGATATCTTGATTTTGGTGACATGTCATTGTAGTTCGTAATCACATCAGCTACAATGTTTAATTTGTGAAGAAAATATGACGTTTTATGAGTAGTTTTTCTCAATTATATAAGATCAAAATATATACATACAGAAAAAATATATAATATATATTTTTTCTGTATGTATATTTTTTGATCTTATATAAAATTTGAGGAAAAGAGGCTACTCATAAAACATCATATTTTCTTCACACATTATACATCAATTCCCCACGAAAACAGCATGGAAAAACAAAGTGCTCGGATTGGGCTCAAAACGTTTCTGGGGGTTCCTGGCCGAAATAATCAGACTGTATTTTTGTTTGGCCATTAGAGTGACCAAACAAAATGTAGCCTAACATATGAAAAGGGCATATGAAACTTTATAATGCCGTTTTAACGGTGTCTGGACCAAAGCGCCTGTGTCTGCAAATCAAGATTTTTTTTTTTAATAGGTCCTATACTGCCGTTCTACGCATAATTCTGAGCAACATTTGAAAGGGGCGGTACGACATTGCTCTTACGGCCTTTCGCCCCATTTAAACGCGTGTAATGAAAGGCCGTAAGAGCAATGTCGTACCGCCCCTTTCAAATGTTGCTCTGGAATTGTCCCATGTTCAAAAAAGTGCAACAGAGAAAATGCGATTGAAATTATTCGTCGGATTTCTGTGTTTCTACGCATAATTGTCCCGTGGGTTCCTATTCGCCCTATGTGTCCCTAATCGCCCCAGTTAGCAGTTTATCACCCTTATTTGTGATCCTCTTGCTATACAACAGGTAAACAAAGCATTATGCTTAGTAAAACTAATGATTCCGTGTAAGAAAATACTTAGTGGGACAATTATGCGTAGAAGTTCAACGATGGGACAAACAGACTTGGTGTCGTTTTTTATGAGTTTCCGAACAAAGTACCCGATTTTATGTTTTTCTAAAGTACACATCAGACTAAACTTAATAATGGCATAAAGTCAAAATCGTCAAAACTGACATAGGACAATTATGCGTAGAACGGTAGTATAAACATATGAAAGACATTAGGTTATAGGACCTTCACAAGATCCTCTGTAATTATTAAGTCAAATGTAATTACAAAAGCCGACTCGGTCCTAACCAGGTCCCAGTACCGAAAAGGACGTAATAAAAATAATTTTATGAAAAAATAGATTATAGGACCTTTTCAAAAAACTCTGGAAATATTTTTATCGGATTTGGATTAGTGCGCTGATCACGGGGACGCGTTGTCTTGTTTTTGCATGCTCATTTTCATTTCTTTTGTGTCGCTGTTTGTGTGCTTGGGTGCTTGCTTATTATAATTAAATAATGGCATCATTAGTGCGCTGACCACGGGGACGCGTTGTCTTGTTTTTGCATGCTCATTTTCATTTCTTTTGTGTCGCTGTTTATGTGCTTGGGTGCGTGCTTATTATAATTAAATAATGGCATCATTAGTGCGCTGACCACGGGGACGCGTTGTCTTGTTTTTGCATGCTCATTTTCATTTCTTTGTGTCGCTGTTTATGTGCTTGGGTGCTTGCTTATTATAATTAAATAATGGCATTATTAGTGCGCTGACCACGGGGACGCGCTGTTTTGTTTTTGCATGCTCATTATCATTTCTTTTGTGCCGCTGTTTGTGTGCTTGGGTGCTTGGTTATTATATATAGGTGAAGGGATTTTATTAAATGATCATTATATTGCATTATTATATTTATTTGATTATATAACCACACTATATTTTACACTTAACACATCATACAAAACACATATGAAACTGTAAACAGGAGCGTTTGGTACGGTATGTCCACGCATCCTTCCTTCCCTGTAGATTCTGTGAAATGATCCATTCTCAGAATCCCTCTGCGGTAACACAACGTAGTAGGGCTGGCTGCTTTAATTTTTGCAATACATTTTCGGGTGTTCTCGGATGTACTGCAATTATTAATAATGACAAGAAAAGTGCTTGGGGCGTAATCTAATCACAAGACTTTCCAGCATGCTTTCATCGGACTGGCTGCGTTTGTGTTAGATTAGATTAGATTAGATTAGAGGAATAAAAAAATCCCCATTTTGTAAAATTTTTAAATTTATGAAAAAACTTGGATTGTTGTGTTAAAATTTACAAAGGGAGACTAAATGTTATTTCTTTTAGTTTTAACTGTGTTTACTTCAAATTGAAGTTTTTTTTCTATTTTCTTTTTTTTAAATAAATTAGTAAGCAAAACTAATGTATTTTTCCAGAACAACTTTTTAGTGATATTTTTTTTTTAAATAGCTTCAAAAATCAATTATTTATACTGAAAATAGATCGCTGCAATTATTTTAAAAATAATAAAAAATGTAGGTATCAAAAACTTCAAAAAATTGCAACGTGCAATGAAATTTGAATGTTTTTTTTTTTGTTATAAAAAAATATATCAAGGTATTTAATTGCAATCGTCAAAAACCAGGGCTGCGGAGTCGGGTCATATTTCAAACGACTCCGACTCCGACTCCGGCTTTCTCAGATTAGCCGACTCCGACTCCGGCTCCGGCTTTCAACAAATGGTTGGCTCCGACTCCGACTCCGGCCTTCCAACTCTAGCTGACTCCGACTCCGACTCCGGCTCCAGCTTTCAACAAATGGTTGGCTCCGACTCCGACCCCGACTCCACATATTTTTAAATGTTTCAAAAGTTAGTTAACTATTATTAGTTAATTATTTAACAATGATAAATAGGATTATTTGAATACTCTCTAAGCGTCATGTTTTTCTCAAGAAAAATAAGTTAAGTAAAAGTAAAGTAAAGTAAATAAACGGAGAAAAAGTTTCTAGGTTACAAGTTTTATACGTTATGGAAACAGAAATAAAAAATAACTTCAGTTTTAGAGGCATTTTGAGAAGAACAGTTTTGTAAGTAAATTTGGATTTGTTTGCTTAACCTCAAATTTGAAAATATTTTTTTGAGAGCTAATAAATTTAAATATTAAATTGTTATTTTTGAAAGAATAACTAAAAGAAACCTGGCCTTGATGATCTATTGAACATTAAAATTCAATTTGCTCACTTTCAGGCTGACATTTGTAAGAAGCACAGTGACAGGCACCTTGTTTTTAAAATGACAATTTTAAACGAAACATTTTTTTTTGTTTTTTTCAAGACGTACATGGACATCACGCCATGACTGAAAGAGATTATTATTGCAAATCAATGTATCTAAACAATTACTTCGTGGAAAGGATGCTTAAGATGTCCTTTTCAAATATCTGTGACATGGAAAATATTTTACCCTGGAAATTTTTAATTTATTTTAATTTTAAAATTTTATATACTTTAAAAAGGAGGCGCACGATATTTCGTGAATTTTCACCTAAAACGAAGCTTTATGAATGATCTTGCGCCTCCATCAAAATATATGAAAAAACTTAAAATATAATAAAAAACAAATATCCACAATTAAAATATTTTAAGGTACATTATTATGCAATGATTATCACCTTGCGTAATATTGGCGTGGGACGTACAGAATGAGAAAATTCGTACCAGTTGATAATATTTTGATTTTGTTTTTTGTATAATATTTGAAAAATAAATTAAAATCCTACATTTTGTTCTATACATTTTTTTATTAGTTCATTTTTGTACTGAATTCTTGAGATTTGTTCAACGATAATTTGCAACGATATCAAAATAGTTTAACTAAAATCAACATCAACATCAACAATCAATGATTAATTCAAAATTTGTTGTAACTTCTTTTGATATTTTTTGTTAGTTTCAATTATTTTAAATGCAACATATTAATTTTCTTGTACTTAGTGATAAACAAAATGCGCATGTTGAGTTCCAAGTAAGAGATTGTTATTATCGTTGATTATTTGTTACAAAAGTTAAACTGTCAGTGACTCTTTTTCGATTTGCAAAAACAGAGATCACTATTTTTAATCTTTTTATGTACCTCGTACAAAGACATATACTATCGGGGTAAAAGATGACTGTGTGTGTACTTTTCTTCAGAAATAACTGGATGAAATTTGATCAAATTTGAATTGAAAGGGCACATAAATATAGGCAAAAGGAAGCATTCAAGAATCAATTGGATATGTCTGACTACATAACCAATATTTTTTTTTATTATTTTTTAAATTATGATACTACATACTTGGGTAAGAGGTTATCATTTAGTGATTATAGTGTAATAACACAATTAGAGCTTTTCAATCACAATAAAAAGCTTCAAAAACACAATGGCATCTGATAAATCAATTAAAAATATAAGATGTTTAGTAAATTAAGCTGTTTTATAGGAAATACTGAACAATAAAAAACATATTTTTTGTTGAATTTAAGATAACTCCGGCTCCGACTCCGACTCCGGGTAATCAGAAATCCTCGGCTCCGACTCCGACTCCGACTCCAGCTCTTAAAATTTAGCCGACTCCGGCTCCGACTCCGACTCCAGGTCCCCAAAAAGACCCGACTCCACCGACTCCGACTCCGACTCCACAGCCCTGTCAAAAACAATATCTATACAGTTAAAAAAAAAAACAAAAATTAAAGTAAGTCAAATTAACACATTTTTGAATGTTATCTTTGTTTTTCATTCTTAAAATCAAGATATATGAATCATATTTGCAATACTAGTTCTTTTATGTATTTACCGAGGTATTTACTTTAGAAGAACCCAATCATATGAAAATTGAAAAAAATGTTTTTCTTTTTCAACTTTTATCAAATATTAGTTCCGGCCCACCACTGCTTCAGAAAAATCTGATCAGGCCCGCAGGGCCAAAAGGTTGGGCACCCCTGTCCTAGGCCATTACTAGTACTAGCGTTATCACCTAAATTGCCGTTTTCATTTTATATCCGAAGAAAAGGTGATTTTTAACGGGGTGTCCAAATTACCCCCACTGTCCATATTACCCCAAACTCCCCTACCTTAGTCAAAATAAGGTATTCGTACCAAAGTTACTCGAGCGAAACTGGAGAATCTCAGTTTGATACCGAAAAAAGTATTCAGCAAAATATTGACTAAGCATGATGAATTTCTGCGATCAATCCATGAAACTGGTCCACAAAACATCATAAAAAGTACCTTTAACATATCCTGAAGCCGTCAGAAACTCTATAATCAAATGAATTTTCATGAACAAGAACATTAGGATTAGTAAGAATATGTTTTGTATTTTATCGTTTTACTTCATAAATGGTAGGGTTCTTTGCATACTCCGGAAGTGTCCCCCAGTGGCCACCGGTAACCGGTTCCGGAGTGAACAGGTTAGGTCAGAGAATATTTGCATGACCTCAGATGGTCATAATATTCAATTTCATGAAGTTTAATATGCATTCTTAGTGTGAATATAGGTATTCGGCGCCTTCTCCCCATGCCATACCTTCACACTTATTAGAACCGGGACGCGGAGTCTTGTCGCAAAAAGAACGATATTGTACGCCTGTGGATCCGTTGACGAAACCGCAAGGTTAAAGAGTGCCACACTATAAGGTGTTACGTCGATTCCGTTTTGTTTTTTTTTAATAGTCAACATGATGGGTTTCTAGCGAGACCATTATTGGAACCGTTTTGGTAGTACCCAGGAACCGGTTCTGGATTGGCCACAGTTGGCCTGAACCGATCCCAAACAGTCAGGGAGAGTATGTAGTGTACGTATGTAATGATTTACAAAAAAAAAATCCGGTTGAAAAAATTGGCCCATTAGGGTGGAATCGAAAATTGGTTTCTTCAGCAACACATTTTTTGGGTCCCTTTTAGGATCCCAAACAACCTCTCAAAATTTGGGAGCGATTGGTTAAGCCCACGATTGGCGTAAAGCGAATGAAATTTGTATGGAAATTACTATGGGGAAACTTGCATTTTCACATTTTTGAAATTTTAAAATTCATGTTTTATTATTTTATGAAACCAACACAGCAAAAAATCCGATGGTAAAACCGCATGCAAAAGCATGCACATCACCTTCGTCAAAATAAACACTTAATATTACACACTGCATGTACATTTTTTGCAAACACAAAAAAAAGTTGCAACCGATGGGATTCAAACCCAGCACCAACAGTATGGACTGGCGCCTTAGCCCACTCGGCCATCAGACCGATGAAAAGCTGGAAGGATAAACGCATACGTGAGCTTGACATTTCGGTCAAGTAGGTTTCCCATACTGACGGGCTACATATTTCTGGGTGTAAAATTACATAAAATTGCATAAAATAATGCAATATTTATTTTACACCCAGACCTTTTACATGCAGCTGGATTACTACTTTTTTAGCTGTGAACACCGTAGAAGAATAGCCCTCAATGTCCTTAACAACTCTCTCGAAGACAGTATGGTGCTAACTTGCTCCTAACAAAAGTTACAGAGCGTTCAAGAGAGTCATTTCGGAATATTCGGTAAAAATCATACTTTTTGCCAACACTGCCAAGCAGTCATTGAAATCGAACCGTGGTGACGAGTATGCTGGCAAACTCGGATTGCTTTTGAACCTTCATTCGTGTTTGACCTTGAACACTGTTCTGTTTGAAACAGGGTTCGTCTGGATCGCCGAACAATTGTTTGAACCCGTGTTTGAACATTTGTCTTAAACAAATGGGTTAAGCAATACACGAGCTTTAATTTAGCTTTGAAAAGTTATTTTATTGAAATTCATGTACCTAATTTTTCAGACAAACAAAAAGTTTTTAGTCGAGAAAACCGTGCAAACCGAACAATTGTTGTCACCAGAGTTCAAATCCAAAGTTTGAAACCGAAGGGCAAGACACAGTTAATCAATTATCTTTACACTAATTAATTAGCGCTGATTTTAGTCAATTAGCTAATTGATTAGCGCTGATTTGATATCCCATTCCCATCTTACATTAAGTAATCTTGTCGTTGAGAAATGTCATTTTGACAGTTTGAAAATAATTTTTACTTTCGTCTGAACTGAAGGTTTCTTTAAGTAATTTGTTGTGAGGTTTCAACCGGTATATGCCGGTTCCGGTTACTGCCGGAACATGGATTTCGACGTGGCCACAACCAGCAGCAAACTCAAGACTGAGGCCTGCATAATCCGGTCAAGTTTGGCTGCACAAGAAGGAGTCCAAGGACAAGGAGCTGTCGGCGCATGGGACACGGCCTCCAAAGCAAATGGAAGCTGCCCTCGACGGATGTCCAACGAACGCTTCAGCTTCCCCCACGGGGTGTCCGGCCCAAAAGTCCGCCTGTTTCTCTTCCACAAGCTGTGCCCAGTTAAAGAAACGCATCCGGGACATGTGAGGCTACGACCGTTACCGGGCCGGAAGAATGAAAGAAAGCGGCATAAGGCCCTACAAACAATTAAACTTATGTGAGGAAGATTGTTTTATTTGGGGCTTCTTTTTTATCCTTTGGATTTTTTTTTTGATCCTTTTTTTTCCTTCCACCGGTTTTAAAACCAGCTACTGCATTTCTGGTTGGAGAAGACTACTACAACGGGAATGATCAAACGACTGAGGCCGGAACCTACGTTTTACTTCCCTATCATGAAATGCGCGATGACACAAATGATTCAACAACCGTTCGAAACGAGCTACCTCCGGGAGAACCTTCTTGGAAGTCGTGACGTTGGACGAGCTAGATAAAGTGCAGCACGCTTTTGCCGTTGGAGTTGATATGATCGCCAATTCGCGTCCGGAAGCGCAAATAACCAAATTATGAACATCGCTCGAAAAAGACCAAAACCACTCCCCCTTACCCATTCTTCCCCCATAAAGTTTATTTCATACGTAATCATTACATTTCAATAATTTTTTGAGGTTTCCCCTTAGGATGTGCTCTGCTGTTTTTGGGGGTCTGCCGGAGTGATGCGTTCAAAGTCAGCAGACTTCAAGAGAGATCCGTTCGGCACGCGCAGCTTAAGTGGGGAATTTCTGTTCAGAATTACCGTTCGCTTTCGTAACGCTGTCACCGGGATTGTTAACGGGTCGATCGAGGATTCGACGCCTCGGCTCGCAGTGACCTACATGCACGAACAAGTTAAGCTGAAAGTAGTGACCGTTTTCTTCCTCTTCTGCTAGCGTCTGTTCGATATCTCCAGCACGACCACAATCCGTTCCATGAGTCGGTCGGATCCGGAAGACAGGACTGTAAAAGTACTCGCAGCGAACCGTACGATTCTTCGTCGCAGCACAGCAACTCGTTGACCGAAATGTGTCAGCTGATTCAGATTGCAGGACGCAGGAGGAACTCGTCATTATGCCCGTTCTTGCCTTGCCTTTCCAACGATTTCACAAGAACCTGCCTGCGTTTTCATCCGACTAGATTCTGCACCTCTTTGGCGTTCTACAAGCCACCGATGTCGGTTCAGGTTCTGTATGGGAGAGGGCGAGAAAAAGTTTGGAAAAATTAGATCATCGAAGAACTACCATTCTGGTAGATTGGATAATACATGTTACTGCAAATTTCCTACCTGTTATTAAAGTTTTTTGATAGTGTTTTGAGATGACCATGGCCTTCATCAGCTTGAAGAAGTTGCTATTTTCATTTCGAGTTCCTTATTTTGGAATTTCTTCGCCTGCAATTCGCTGGAACTCTTAGCTTGCTCTTGATTCCCGGGAGCCCGCCCGTGGCCAGGACAGGTCACCGGGGAATCCCCACGAGTTCGATGGCCGCAAGCAGAATTCGCACTCGTCTATCAGCACAGTGTCGTCGTCAAAAAAAAATCGTCAACCCGCCGTTGTGGATGTTCCTTCGGTGTTGACGCGCTATTCTCGAGCGTTGTTTTTCGGGCGAGCATTCCGACGGCCTTGGAAGTTCGTCTGTTTGTTTAGCCGCAGCACCGTCATAGTCTTGATGGAAATAGACAATGTGTATCGTGGAGGTAATTCTGCGAAGACCGGCCAGGTACACAGCGGTTCAAACAAATTCTTAAACCCGTCGTCAAATGTCTAGGATGAAGACGCTCAACTTACCTGCACTCGACCCAGTTCTCGCTCCTTCCGGAAGGTACAAAAACAGACCATCCTATTTCGATGGAAGTTGGAAACAAAACAAGTTTCCTCTTCCGCCACCTGGAAAAGTGGGCCATTAAGATTCGTGGCCGTTCCAGGACAGGAAGAAAAAAATTGCCGCAGCAAACACACGTTAAGTAAAAGTTTGTTTGTTGTTTTGACATTTTTGACAGATTTATCATCCTACCAAGATAATTCGAGAGGGTGGGAATGCGCTAGTTGATTAGTGTTACGCTAATCAACTAACTGATAATTTGTAATCAATTAGCCGAATATTGTAGTTGATTAGGGCATGTGTCTTGCCCCACGTTTGAAACTCAACGTGAACTTGGGTTTGTGTTCGAACATCCGCACAAAAGAGAATCGGAAAAGAGTTGCTGTTTGGACGCGGGTGACAAAATTTTGACAGAAGTTCAAACAATGAACGGTTCGGCCAATGACTGCTGCCAAGTCAAGTGGAAACTTTCGTAAACTATAATATATTTGAGGAATTGGGGTGCATTTTAACTAAATAATGTCTTCTGAACATTTCTTCATAACGATTTTACGTAAGGCACATCAAAATATAAGAACAATCGTGTTTATTTTGTATTTCATGGTTTCTTCGGCAATGTTGGCAGAAAATGTGAGTTTCACTGATTATTTCAATACACTACTTTTGAAAACTCTGTATCTTTTTTGTGACGCACTTTAGCACCATATTGTCTTCGGGAGCGTTGTTCAGGACATCCAGGGCTATACTTCTACGGTGTTAGTTTCATAAAATAATAAAACATGAATTGTGTAAATTCAAAAATGTGAAAATTCAAGTTTCCCCATAGTAATTTCAATACAAAATTCATTCGCTTTGCGCCATTCGTGGGCTTAACCAATCGCTCCCAAATTTTGGAAGGTTGTTTGGGACTCTAAAAGGGACCCAAAAAAAACGTGTTGCTGATTGGATTTTTGTCATTTTAAATTTTTCCATATAACTAGATTCCACCCTATTGGCCCATGTGTTGATTTTATAACAAAAGCTGTAAAAATCATGTATTCGTAAGTTCCGGGTTAACGGAACTGGTGTCCACTTTTGACAAATCAACTCTACGGGACCTTAATGTTGATGTTATTACTCGTCAAATGCAACAGGAATCAACCGGCTACGTGTCATAGTTTAGGAGATACAGGTCCTCTAAGTCGGGACCATAAAAAAAGGATTTTTTTTTGTTGTAGCAGGTTCCCGGTGGTCACAGTGTCCAAAACCAGTTCTGCCAGGAATCGCAAAGTAGACATTCTAACCTTTCATTTGCGGCCAACAAAATCGGCCAAGATTCCGAATTTTGCAGCCAAAAACATTTCTGGGTCATATAGACCCGAGTACCATGAGTGTATGCGCGAAACGAAGATCAGGTTAAAGTTGTTTATATGTTTTCAATGTACTTTCTCACCCAATAGTAGCAATAGATAATTTCTATTTCTTTTTTTTCAGAATATGGCGAGTTTCTTCACCAGAAAGGGAAGAAATTTTCGAATTTTGATGAAATCAGGCAAGAAATTGAAGCTGAAACTGATCGTGTGACTGGAAGTAACAAGGGCATTTCTACCATTCCTATCAATTTGCGCGTTTATTCTCCACACGGTTTGTTTTTTTTTAATTTATTTTTTCAATAGGTAAATGTATGTTGTTACTCTATTTTAGTATTGAACTTGACTTTGATTGATTTGCCTGGATTGACAAAGGTACCCATTGGAGATCAACCAGCTGATATTGAAAATCAAATCAAAGGAATGATTTTTCAATTTATTCGCAAAGAAACGTGCTTAATCCTTGCGGTAACACCCGCCAATACGGACTTGGCAAATTCAGATGCTCTGAAATTAGCTAAGGAAGTTGATCCACAAGGTGTTAGAACAATTGGTGTTATTACCAAACTGGACTTGATGGATGAAGGAACTGATGCACGCGATATTCTTGAGAATAAGCTGTTGCCATTGCGTCGGGGATATATTGGAGTCGTAAATCGATCTCAGAAGGATATTGAGGGCAGGAAAGACATCCATGCCGCACTGGCTGCCGAAAGAAAGTTTTTCCTGAGTCATCCCAGTTACAGGCACATTGCTGATCGATTAGGAACTCCCTATCTACAGAAAGTTTTGAATCAGCAGCTTACGAATCATATTCGTGACACACTTCCTGGCTTACGAGACCGGTTACAGAAACAATGTTTAACGTTGGAAAAGGATGTTGAACAATATAAACATTTTCGACCAGATGATCCTAGTATAAAAACTAAAGCAATGTTACAGTAAGTTTTATTTTTATTTAAGTAAGAATTGATAGGAAATTGAAACCACGTTGTCAGCTGAGGGGGGAGGTGGATTTAAAATTATCCACGCTTAAGAAGCTACATACATGTAAATCGACAAAAAAGTCAGAGGTTCGTGTGAGCACACACTAAATTTTATTTAAAATCTCTTTTCAGGGCATTAAAATATACATTTTCATCCATTATCAAAACAAATTTTAAAAGATTTGGTTGTATCATTGCCGAGATTTAGCTATATTTTAAGTTAGCAGTTTCAAAAAACGGGTGCCATGATATCTCAACACTGCCTTGACCATATCGGCTCAAAATTTTGGTGAAGACTCGTTAAACCGGTCATGTGTGCATGACAAAGGCCGATTTTCGAAAAACTTATTTTAAAAGAAGATAAAAATACTTTTGTGTTTTTCATAAAAAAAATCGTCAGCTTAATAATCTGATTTTTGTATTTTTTTAAAAAGCAAAATTTAAAAATCGGGCTTTGTAATGCACACAGTATATGTCTTGAGAGTCTCCACCCCGAATTTGAGTCAATTTGGTCCATCCCATATCGAGATATCGTGGCACCCGTAAATCAATTGGGTGTTTCGAGAAAAACGCTCAGAAAGTTTGACAGTCCGCTTTGCTCACGGCAAAATGTTGAGCCAAAAATCGTCTCTAACTCAGTATAATCATGTAATATGAAACTGAAACTTTCAGGAGCATTAGCATTAACATTAGCATTTGAAGGACGCCCCACCACCGGAAGGCTCCACAACGCGTATCCTACTGTTTGGTATGGTTGTATTAGACCCTCATCCGGAACAATAATCCAACACAGGAGATACCATCTTCATCTATTGAGGAGTGTGTAATACTACCCAGGGCATAAGGGGGTCCACACCGGGTCCAAGGTGTTCTCGGGGAAATGAAGGATGTTAGTAAACACCTATCTAAAGTGCGCAAGGACCCCTGCATCACCTTCCCGAGCATGGGTAAATAACAAGGGAAATGTAAAATAATACCATTCAATGGTATCAATACCAAATTTTGGTTTTCGCGACCCTTGGTTTCAACCTAGGATCAGTACCTAAGCGGACCTTATAAATTAAGTAATAATCGAAGTTGACTTTACAGCTGCCGGCCACTATTGCTAGTATCAATCACAAGTACCTTTCTTTTATTTACAAAGACTTCGACGCCCAAGCCCTAGGTCCAAGGCACCCATATTAAAACGTAGAATTTACGACCTTTGGATTATGAGCCCAGTGAGCGGTCCGATTAATTTACACGGACGGGACAAAAAAATAAAAGACTAAAAACTACACCCAAAGGAAAAATATATCTCAAAATCTGCAACAGTGGATTTGCTGCAGAAAATGTCACATTTTATAACATTTTTTGCAGCAAGCCCGTAGATCATTTTTGCCCGCATGTAAACATTGCAGCGATCTGCAGTTCTCACCAACACCCGAGCATGGGTAAATAACAAGGGAAATGCAAAATAATACCATTCAATGGTATCAACACCAAATTTTGGTTTTCGCGAGCTCTTGAAAAAATGTCTAAAGTGTAAGTTAATACCAATCATTGGTATTATACCAAATTTTGGTATTGTTTTGTTATTGGGCAAATTTTAAGAAAATGTCGAATTTTGACATACTGTTACTTATTTTAATACTTAAAAACGCAAATCTACTCCAAATTAAAGCAAACTATTTCATTTTGGTCTAAAAAAATAATTTAATGATCTTTATAAATTAGGGAATACCATACATTGGTATTGTAAAGATATTTTAAATAAAATATTATAATATAATGGTGATTTAATTAAAAAAAATCTATTTAAAATGATGTTTAACATTCTTTAAAAGTATGCTGATGCATTTGAAAATGATGAGAAAAAATTTTATATATTTAGACGATTAACTTTACGACAACAAAAGGTTAAACGTGAAAAATTTTAAATTTTAGAATGGATTTTACTTAACATTGTTTGCCTATTTTCATCATAATCGATAAACTCAAAAAAATAATGTCAATCTTTGTTAATTTGATAAAATAACTCATTCAATACCAACATGTTGGTATGCATGTGGTATTCGAACTTCGTTCCAAAATTCTTTTAATATTGGATTTGTGTTGAATCCTATTAAGTTGGAATCATCCATCCTCGAAAATCCCACGACAAATGCCACGCTGCTTGGGCTATAGCCTTTCTCGTTCTGGTTTAGTTTATTTCTCTTTCTTTGAATTTCCTGATATTTTTGCCTGCAGCTAAAACATGTTGATGCAGCAGCAGCTCGTTTTCAACAAGCGTTGATAGCTCAGTTGGTAAACAGGTCACGGTGGGTAAGAAGGGGATTACTATGCAACTTGCATACACCTCGGAAATTCCTTCTGGGGTTTGTTGGGGGGACTATTCTGAGTCAGAAAAACCGATTCCCAAAATATTCTGTCGGTGAAAACTGATTTTATCTCGATTTGAAGATAAAAAACCTAATATATATCACCTAAAACCTCAAAAATACGTCTAAAATCTCGGTCTAACTCTTGACAAAGAAGTTAGGTTTTATCAAGATATCAATTCTTAGTTCCCAAAATATAATCCTGACATAGTACACCTTAAATCGGTCCATTACTTGAGTCCCAGCGTCATCAGGAGGTGTAAAATAGTGTTATTTAGAAAAATATTTTCAATTTGCTCTGGTAAATCAACTGTCATGTCTGAATTCGAAAACTAATGTTGTAGCATTGTTGCAAACAAAATGAAGACCAATTTTGTAGAAAAAAGTATGACATTTTATCCATTTTTGGTAATGTTATGTCTAATTTAGTGGGAAAGTTGCTACCAATTTTCAAAATTCTTCGATATTTAATCAATTCCTGTTATAAACAGCTATATGATCATACTCAGTAGGATGTAACAAAAATTACATTTTGGCGGGCATTCAGGGGCTGGTTACGGTGGGCATACTGAGTCCAAATCCCGAATATGAGCTTGATTGAACTTAATAGGAGCTGTCGCTATGCATTTAAATTTTTCATAGGATTGAACTCGTAAAAAACATGTTTTTCAAAAATGTAGATTTTTTGTTTGGTATATATAACATTGAATTGACGCACTCTGGAGCTCAGGCCTTCAAAGTTTTGAAATTTTTCGAAAAAACGGATCAGCAGAAAAGATAGGCGACGCGCCATTCCATTTTGCTCTAAACTTCAATGTTATATATACCAAAACATGTAAAATTCAAATGCATAGCTCCTATTAAGTTCAATCAAGCTCATATTTGGGATTTGAGCGCAGTACGCCCACCTTAACCAGCCACTGAATGCACGCCAAAAAGTAGTTTTTGTTACATCTTACTGAGTATGATCGTAGTAGCTGTTTATAACAGGAATGAGTTAAATATCGAAGAATTTTGAAAATTGGCAGCAATTTCCCACTAAAATAGACATAACTTTACTGAAAATGGATAAAATGTCATACTTTATTCTGCAAAATTGTTCTTCATTTTGTTTGCAACAATGCTACAACATTAGTTTTTGAATTCAGACATGACAGTTGATTTACCGGAGCAAATTGAAAATATTTTTTTTTAAATAACGCTATTTTACACCTCCTGATGACGCTGGGACTCATGTAATGGACCGATTTAAGGTGTACTATGTCAGGATTATATTTTGGGTACTAAGAATTGATATCTTGATGAAAATTAACTTCTTTGTCCAGAGTTAGACTAAGATTTTAGACGTATTTTCAAGGTTTTAGGCTATATATTAGGTTTTTTATCTTCAAATCGAGATAAAATCAGTTTTCACCGACAGAATATTTTGGAAATCGATTTTTCTGACTTAGAATAGTCCCCCCAACAACCTCCAGAAGGAATTTCCGAGGTGCATGCAAGTTGCATAATAATCCTTCTTACCCACCGTGCGGGTAGCTAAAATGGTGTCTGCACCTTGTCTGCACCTTACCTGTCATGAGTTCGATTCCAGTATTCCTCTAGTTTTCTTTACCTGATATTTTTTGGCTCTCCAAAGCAAGACTACGTTTTCCTGCCTGTTCGAAGGATTTAAATATAGCATCAAAATTCTACCCATTTCTCACAGCAATCCCATTAGCTTCATGGTATTATACTATCTATTACTGGGCAACCAAGGGCACATTTTGGTATTTGTTATTATGCCAAGTAATACCAAAATATGGTATTCCCGTGTTATTTACCCCTGCTCGGGGAAGGACGACTTAAGCTAGACTACCCTACCTAGTAGTACGGCTAAAAATTAATCACTTCTCCCCATTGTCCTTTGACCTTTTGTCCTTTGGCGTAAACGCCATTTTGCGGGTTAAGCACGCCGCTTGACCGCCAGATCGCTCGTTCTTCGGCCAAGTTTGCGTAAGCGCGGAGGAGCCGGCTTACTGCGTCTAATTGTCAAAGATCATCAGTTGCTCTGGTCCGTGGACCATAATTTCCAAGGAGCACGCTCGGGCCCTCGTGGCTCTCATTCCAAAGGAGCGTAAGTTTCCCCTCTCGGTTTGGTCAACGTGGGCAGGTCCCCGATCGGCCGATCCAGTCAAGGAGGGAAGGCCTGGTCCCTAAGCCGTGCTCTACCTACCATCCATCCCCACCACGTCCAGAACCAGTACCGGTGCTTCAGCAGCGGTACGAACCGAGTCCCCCACACACACATACACTCACAAATATACACTTTTGAACCTACTTAAATTCTTTGAATAAATTTCCCTTTCCGTCTCCCAAAAGAGGAGTTTTCATTCAATCCGTAACTCAAGAAAAGTGAAGTTCCCATAGTTAAATTAGCTTATCTCCTCGTTGGTGACTAGCGCAGCCGACCCTGCGTTTACCGTTAGTCTTTGCTGTGACTAGCTAACCGTTGGCAATAACCAATGTGGGTAAGTCCTAAATAGTTTCACCACTTTTCAAAACGTTGCGTTTGACAGTTGTCAAAGTCCCTGGGTCAAAATATGATTGAATATTGTACCTGAATTTGATGAATATCACTCACGTATATACGTGTAGCAAAAATAATGTCGAATATTCATCAAAAATTAGGTAATATTACCATTTTTTGTGTAAAACATGTTTGACAAAAAAAATCGTTATTCAACAATTATAGAGGTAAAATTCATCATTCTTTTTTTCAACATTCTGTTTTCAACCTTCCATTTTTACAGAGCTCTGCGAGGAAACGCGTCGCAACAAGTCCAGCTTTTTCGCTGGCTCTGCTGTGTTTTTGTTCTTGACGCGAAGAAGAAGTGTGGGGAAGTGAAATAAAGAGAAATTTCAGCCAGTTCTACGAGGAAATGTGTCATGACAAGTCCAGCTTTTTCGCTGGTTCTGCTGTGTTTTCGTTCTCGGCGCGAAGAAGAAGTGTGGGTAAGTGAAAAAAAAGACATTTCAGCCAGTTCTGCGAGGAAACGCGTCGCAACAAGTCCAGCTTCTTCGCTGGCTCTGCTGTGTTTTCGTTCTTGGCGCGAAGAAGAAGTGTAGGGAAATGAAAAAAAGAGAAATTTCAGCCAGTTCTGCGAGGAAACGCGTCGCAACAATTCCAGCTTCTTCGCTGGCTCTGCTGTGTTTTTGTTCTTGACGCAAAGAAGAAGTGTGGGAAGTGAAATAAAGAGACATTTCAGCCAGTTCTACGAGGAAATGTGTCATGACAAGTCCAGCTTATTCGCTGGCTCTCCTGTGTTTTCGTTCTTGGCGCGAAGAAGAAGTGTGGGAAGTGAAAACAAGAGAAATTTCAGCCAGTTCTGCGAGGAAACGCGTCGCAACAAGCAGGGCTTGCGATATTTCGACATTCTTTGTGATAGCTGACAGAACACTCCAATCGCGTTCACCACGACAACCTGATTTTTACATTCTACTTTCGTTCGTTTCACACACAAAGGAATGAGTGCTACGCAAAGTCACTCACACAATAATTGACTTCCCTCCAGGGAAAGATCGCTAAAAGAGCGGTCGTTTGACATTCTACCGAGATTCCGATCATCTCTCCAATGATAGCAATCATATGATTTCTGTCACCACGCAGCATACACTAGGAAGAGAGAGACAAAAACGGGAGAAAGAGAAAGAGCACGTTGTCTCGTTCCGGCGGCTGCTTGAGTTGTGCTCATTTTTCGTTCGTTTCGTCTTCGTGTTTACGTTCATCGACCGTCGCCAAGCAGTGACGGTCATGATAGGCGTTGCGTGTCAGCGATCAAATATCGTTTTGAGAAATGATCGCTGACAGAAAGTTCTATCGAATATCGAGCAGTCCCGTTCAGTGATAGATTCCTTTTCAAGCATTGGCAACAAGTCCAGCTTCTTCGCTTGCTTTGCTGTGTTTTCGTTCTTGACGCGAAGAAGAAGTGTGGGGAAGTGAAAAAAAGAGAAGTTTCAGCCAGTTCTGCGAGGAAATGCGTCGCAACAAGTCCAGCTTCTTCGTTGGCTCTGCTGCGTTTTCGTTCTTGACGCGAATAAGAAGTGTGGGGAAGTGAAATAAAAGAGAAATTTCAGCTAGTTCTACGAGGAAATGTGTCATGACAAGTCCAGCTTTTTCGCTGGCTCTGTTGTGTTTTCGTTCTCGGCGCGAAGAAGAAGTGTGGGTAAGTGAAAAAAAGAGAAATTTCAGCCAGTTCTGCGAGGAAACGCGTCGCATCAAGTCCAGCTTTTTCGCTGGCTCTGCTGTGTTTTTGTTCTTGGCGCGAAGAAGAAGTGTGGGTAAGTGAAAAAAAGATACATTTCAGCCAGTTCTGCGAGGAAACGTGTCGTGACAAGTCTAGCTCTTTCGCTGGCTCTGCTGTGTTTTCGTTCTTGAGTTGAGTCGCATGTGTTTTTCGCGTTTCGTTTTCGTCGTTCGTCGTCGGTGCGTTATTCGGATGAGTGCGTGTGCGTGTGTGTGAAGGTGCTGGCTCTGGCACGATAACAGCTGAGCCAGTCCATTTTGCGGTGACCTGTATGTTTGTCGATTCTATTTTATTGACGCGGCATTTATTTTTTTTCTATACAGTTAGAATGTAAAGTTCGAAAATCGCGATCGTCTTTCTTGTTAGTGCGCCGCCGAGCGGTAAGGATAGGCGCATATGATGTGATATTAAAGTAATTTAAAGATCAAAGTTTATCTCTAACAACTATATTATGTTTCAGGGTTGTTACGAACGGCGCGGATCGCGCGGATCTGGCGCGGATTTGCTGGCTAATTTTGCTCAGGCGCGGATTTCGCGCGGAAGGCAATTTTGAAAAATATTTTAATTGAGAGAGATAGAATAACTTTCATGTTATTAAGAAAAATATTATCAGGAATTACGAGAATTTATTTTTTCCTTTTTTTTTTTTTTTTTTCTCGATTTATTTTTATTAGGTCCTTTTAGGTGCTGCGACCAGGTTAGGACCGAGGAACGATAATACAAAAAATAATAAAAAGAAGATGATCATTTTCCCGCGCCATGTGTCAACAAGTGTGCGATCACATCAATCTGTTCCTCGGGTGTCTTGCACTGCCTCAAGCGAACTCTATAATCTCGATAAATGGCCCACAGCTCGGACTCGCTGTACAGCTTCCGTTCGCCTGGTTGGTCCTTAGGGGTTGCACCGGCGCCGGCGCCAGTATTTTCTCGACTTCTTCCTGCGGGACGAGGATGCTTTTCTTCCGTCCCGATGGACGGCACCGCTCCAGGTAGTGGAGGAAAATCCGCCGCGGTGAACGCGGCTGCAGCCGGAGTCTGTTTCTCCTTCTTCCATGCTGGCGGCTTCGGCTTGGACGCCTGCTGCCTCGACTGGATGAACTGCGCACGTTTGGGACAACTGCGGTCCAGACCCTCGTGAGATCCAGAGCAGTTGACACACTTCTTGGCTCGCGTTTCTTCTTCTTTGCACTTTTCTGTGCTGTGGGCACCCCCACAGCTGCTGCACCTGGGCTTGAGATGGCAGTTACTGGTTCCGTGACCGAACTGCAAGCAGTTCTTGCACTGGGTCACATGCGGTTCTTTGTTCCGGTAGGCTACCCATCGGACGACGACTAGTCCCACTTTCTTCACCCTGCTACTCAGCTCCTTGAGACTGGTATGCCCCTTGGGGAAGAGTACAACGAAAGGTGTCTCATCGATGGCGGGAAGCTGCTGCTTCCGCTTGATGGCGTGAACTTCCAAGGCGTCCAGCTGATGTTCCGACTTGAGCAGCTCCTTGATGTAATCCGGTTCCAGGTTCGGAAGACCTCTCATCACTACCCGGTGCGGTCTATCACCGCGCCTTCCGTAGGTGTAGAACTCCACCTTGTTCTTCTTCAGGTGGGCTTGCACCGTGTTGAAGTCGTCGCTCGAGAAGCACGTAATTTTGGTGCCGTACCGCGTCAGTTTGTGTTCCGGCTGGACATTACATGTCGACATCACCTTCGCAAGGCGGGCGAAACCCGTATTTTTCACCACCAGCGGCGGCTGCTTCTTTTCCCCGGCCGACTTGCCGGATTCTGGTACCACGGGGGTGGATTTTCCTGCGGTTGGGTTCGCATTGTTGTTGTTGTTGTTCTCCTCCGCTAGCGGGCTGAACTTGTTGTTGCTGAGCAGTTTTTTCACCTCCTGGCCATCGGCGACGGTGATCTCCTCCATAGCTTTCCTGCGCCGAACCTTGACCACGGGACGAAATTCGCCCCCGTCCTCTCCTCCTCCTTCGGAGTCTTCCACCTCCATGCCCGTCGCCGCCTGCGTTTTGGGTTGGAATCCGTCCGGCTTCTCCCACACACTTTTCTTCAAGGCCGCGTTCCAGTAGAACGGCCTTCCATCCTCAGTCCTGTGCTCCGTCCACACACTCTCCGCCGTCGCGGCCGCCGCCATGGCCGTCGGCGAAAGTTAAAAAAAACAAAACACCGTCAAAAATGCGCTAAGCTCCAATCAAAGGACACACCTTATTTTTTCCTTTGTGTGCAAGAATTTCATATTTTTTTATTAATTGAATTTTCTTCTGAATGTTTGTTTGTATTTTCTTAGTACGAACCGTCGAAAAATGAAGATGAAGATTATGTAGAAATTATTTTTTATATGTTTTTTGCCATTTCTTCACATCACCGGCTCTGAATATTTAATTTCTTTTGATTTGAGTAATGATTTTTAACCTTATTTATTTTTTTATTTTATACTGGATTTATTCAATTTTTTATGTTGTGAATCAAATATTACAAACTTTTCCCGAAGATATAGACATTGGAATGTGTAACAAAAACGATTATTGAGGCTTGTTCTGGTGGGCGCCAAATATAAGCTTGATTGGACGTAACAGAAGCTGGCCTCCATTTTCGAATTTTAGATGGGATTTAATCCGAAGAAATATTTTTTTCTAGATTAAAACATTCTTGGCGAAAATAAAAGATTCAGAACATTCAAAATTCAAAGCTTCAGAACTTCAAAAAATCGTTTTTTTTGTTTTAAAATTTTTTAAAAACAAAATTCATATTCATTTTTTTTAAATTTCTAAAATTTTAATTTAAAAAATCTGAAATTAAAAAAATCAAAATTCAAATAGTCAAAATTTGAAAACTAAAAAATATCAAATTCAAAGCATAGCATTAGCATTAGCATTTGGAGGACGCCCCACCACCGGAAGGCTCCACAACGCTTATTCCACTGTTTGGTCTGGTTGTGTTAGACCCTCATCCGGAACAATAATCCAACACGGGAGATACCATGTCTTCATCTTTTGATGAGTGTGTAATACAGCCCAGGGCATAAGGGGGTCCACGCCGGGTCCAAGCTATCCTCGGGGAAATGAAGGAATGTTAGTAAACACCTATCTAAAGTGCGCAGGGACCCCTACGTCACCTTAGTCGTATAGATGTTTGTAGGGAGGTTTTGGACTCAATGTTAGTAGGAGAGGTAGAACCCTAGGATATACCCCGAAAGGTATTACGGGCGAATCAAGTTGAGTTAGTTTGTTTTTATTATTAAACATATACTTGTGACTGTATAGTATAAAAGATGCGTGATTTATGTTTTTTTTTATATTTAAAGAAACGGCAGATACAACGCGACGAAGCCGTGCATGATTAAATTGAGTGTAGTGCTACTAAACTAACCTTTCTCTCATGTAAAGGCAATGCTGATTAAACACAGTTTTAACATGTCTGCTGTTGAACTCAAGCTACCGACTGTAAGAGTAAAGAGAAGTTTATATTTTCCTTTAAATTATTGAGTGTTTAAGCGAAATTCGAGGTTATAAATGATTTAACGCATAATTGGATTCTTTATTTTAAACTCTTACAGCGATGCGGAGAGAACATTAATTATTTATTTGTTTTATTAAAATATTAGAGTTAGAAATTAAATTAAAACGACCGATTTGAAAAGCATAATTAGTTAATATTTCAACTTTTTTGTGTAATGGGATTAATCAGCATATTTAATATTTTCAAATGAATACAATAACAATGGAAAGTCGTCACTAAGTTTTAAGCGTCGGCATCTGTGAGAATCGGCTAGTGTAAAATGTAACAGTTGGGAAAATTTCTGTCTAGGTATTAAAATATTGTTGATTCGTTTCAGTCTTAGACAGCCGGCTGTGGAAAGACTGAATCACAATTGAAACTTGTGTGAAAATAATTTTGGTTGGTCTCATTTTAGTTTCAAAATTCGCGTTAAGTCAGGCTAATTTCTGTCATTTGATACCAAACTAAACTAATAAAATAAATAAACAAACTATGTTACGTCAAGAATATCCAATCAACAATAAAATAAACCGAACAGTTCATGTTTCCGTTCCTATTGTGAGTCGAACATGCAGCATATGGAGCGTTCTTTTATTACGTAACGCAAAAAAATCGTTGTATGGAGCATAACAGGAACTCAGCCCCCTCTCCCCTAACTGCGTTACGTAATATAAGAACACTCCCATAATCTTCTCTCTTTCTAATGTGTGCTCAACATGGAGCGAACTCACCGCGCACCGCGTTTGTGCTGATGATGATGATGATGACGACGAAGCACACAGCAGCATCTCTCTCCCTCCAAACCTTCACGCGAAAACTCCGGCCGCGTGGTCACACAGGCACGCACACGTACACAGGTCATCCGCGACCAAAGCTCTGATCTGAGGGACAACACACAGAAGAGCAAAGACGTCGCTCACTCTCTCGCTCTCCTGCTCTCCGCGCGCAGACACTCAGCCAACCGGCTTTACTTGTGCCGACAATCATCATTAGGCTTAGTGATTTTTCACGCTTGAAAATTGCAAATTTCACGGGGACCTCAATTTAAAAACATCAAATTTCACGCAAATTTCGCGGAACTTAAAAAATGTTAAAATAATTTTGAAAATCCTATTTTTAAATCACAGATACTTTTTTTTATGCTTCATTATATATTATTCTTCAATAAACTAAAAAAAATCATTAAACTTGAATGCGATGCAAAAAAAAAAACTCTCCAAATTTTAAAAAAACCTCCTGGTTTATGTTTTTTATATAAACGTAGGACACGCGTATTCTCATTTACTGAACTGCTCTTTTAATATTCGACTAATAATGCTAAAATGTTTTCGCAAATTTGCTTCTGTTATATCTTTTTACATTTTAATGAATTTCATATCAAAGCAAGATTTAACAATCTTGTCCAGTCAAAATGATTAAAATAAATTGAATTTTCTGCTACAATTAAACATATTTTTTAGAGTTTTAGCTCACTTTTCAAAAACTAAATTAAAATCATTTTTCAAAAATAATATTTTTTTTTTTACTTTCACGGAAATTATCCACCCAAATAAACAAATATCGTTAAAATTAAACAGGCCCAAAAAATAATTGATGTGTTTTTAAACTGTGATTCCAAAAATAAAAATACTCTTCATTTTATTTTGAATAAAACAAAGCATGATTCTTTTATTTTTTTTCAAAACTAAACCTTTGAAATAAAATAGGAGTAAAATTTTTAATACAGCGAATGCAAATATTACTAAATTCAGTTAGTTTCTTAAAACACTCAACAATCTGAGCATTTCTTGAAATGGTTCATATCAACTTGACATACATATATATTCAAGCTTTTTAATTGAAAACAAATAAAATTTACTTAAATAGTCTTTTTGGATGAAATATTTATTAAGTTGTTATTTAAAATAAATGATTTGAGAAAATTGATAAATTTCACGCCGTCCATGAAATCGTCAAAAATTACTAACGCTATATTATAACCAGGATATTCACTCACTCAATTCTACAGTAGTTCATGAGATTATTTTTATTCCTTACGAGTTTGATAAATTATTTTAAGAAAAATCGTTACATTTTCACACATACATAAAATTTCACGGGATTTCGCGGAAAAAGACAAATTTCGCGGATTTCACGCTGTCCGCGAAATCGTGAAATTTCACTAACCCTAATCATCATCCAACCGCGTTCACACACACTGAAAACTGCGGCACTTTTTCCTGCCAACACCAACACTATTGCACCAACGACGCCGATCAAATTGCACCAACGGAACCGAAAAATCCGGATTTTTACGGCGGAGGCCACCATGAACCGATAGATCTCCCGACTCCCCGTGAGAAACAGTACCGAAAAAACTAAAACACTTATCAAAACACCGAAAAATCCCTTCAAAATTTACAAAACAAAACGGACGCGGGGGACACCGAACCGAACGCGGCGAAGGCTCACACGCTCAAAAATATCAAATTCAAAGCAACTTAGAAAACAAAAAAAATATTTATCAAATATCAAATAATTTTAGAATTCTTATGGGGTTACATACATGTAGAAAATCTCATAATTTCATATTACGGCAAAATCGTTAATTCCACTAAAAAGATGATATCAAATCACTCCTGAAAGTTTCATGAAGATATTTCATGACTCAAGTAAGTAACAGACGATTTAAGTTTGAATTTTTGACATGCGCAAGGCGAACTGTCAAACTTTGTGTGCGTTTTTCTCGAAACACAGAGTTGATTTACGGGTGCCACGATATCTCGAGATGGAATGGACCGAATTAGAATTTGGGATGAAGACTCTCAAGACATAGGGGAAATACACCCATTTTAATCACTCTAAGCCGTTCGACCAATTCTCATCACTTTTGCCGTTTTTCGCTATTAAATCAACATTTTCAGATGTATCAACAATGGAGAGTTGCTTGATCACTGAGCTATTTATTACTTTGGAACAGTCAAAAACACTTTATGAAAGCTGTAATTCATGATCAAAGTGCTGATAGGCCAATAATAGAAATAGGCTGAGAAAGGGTATAGTTCCCCTATTCCGTGTGCATGACGAAGCCCGATTTTTGAATGTTGCTTTTTAAAAAAATACAAAAATCAAAAACGGTCGATTTTTAATATGAAAAACATAAAAATATGTTTATTTCTTTTTTAAATAAACTTTTTGAAAATCGGCTTTCGTCAAGCACACGGAACCGGTTTAGCGAGTCTCCACCAAAATTTTGAGCCGATTTGTTCGAAGCAGTGTTGAGATATCATGGCACCCGTTTTTTGAAACTGCTTACTTCAAATAGTTATACACTCAACCCCCGCACAGTGGGAAAAAAGGGCTCAAAAAATTACCGCAACATGATTTCGCGCAAACCATCGATTGCTATACACCAAAAGCTTCGTTTTTGCACCAGGAATAATAATCCGATGAAAAATCGCACTGCACGGACCGGTGGCCGGAGTACAGGCCACCGGAAGATCAGATTTTGGAAAAAGTGTCAGATTATTCCAATTATGAACTGATAAGCTTTCTTCTACCATGAATAGTCACGCAAAACAATTCTATGATAATATTAAATACCATAGGACCCATCGGAACCGGTTCCACCGATCTCCGGTGGCCACATACGGAACCGCATTAGGAAACAGCATAAACTAGTCATGCGACGTATCAAACTTCTTGATTTTGGATGGAGAGTATCCTTAAAATGTATTTTTACCTCCGGTGACCGGTTCCCAGGTTCTCCGATGGCCACATCCGAAGATCATATTTGGCAAATTCCTGAAACCACTCTTGCGACATATCAAACTTCATGTTTTTAACAGAGGATAGTATAACTCATGTCTCCATCCAAAATCAAGAAGTTTGATACGTCGCATGACTAGTTTACGCTGTTTCCTAATGCGGTTCCGGACGTGGCCACCGGAGCTCGGTTGAACCGGTTCCGATGGGTCCTATGGTATTTCATATTATTCTAGGATTATTTTGCATGACTATTCATGGTAGAAGAAAGCTTATCAGTTCACAATTGGATAAATCTGACACTTTTTCCAAAAATCCGGATCTTCCGGTGGCCTGTACTCCGGCCACCGGTCCGTGCAGTGCGATTTTTCATCGGATTATTGTTCCTGGTGCAAAAACGAAGCTTTTGGTGTATAGCAATCGATGGTTTGCGCGAAATCATGTTGCGGTAATTTTTTGGGCCCTTTTTTCCCACTGTGCCCCGGTGGTTGGTCACTTTTTCGTTTGACACTTTTTTAGTTTGTACCCCGTTGGTTGGTCAAATTCAAACTAAAAAGTGACGAACTGTCACTTTTTACACGGCGCTCACGCACACTATGAAAACAAACGTTTGGTAGTGTGTGTGAACTCCGTGTAAAAGGGGTGTCAAACTAAAACGTGACCCCGTTCGTTTGACAACAGTTGGTGTCAAACCATCGGGCTTTGACTTTGACCAACCAACGGGGTACAAACTAAAAAAGTGTCAAACGAAAAAGTGACCAACCACCGGGGGTTGAGTGTATCTCGGCAAAGATAAAACCAAATGACTTCAAATTTGTTTTGTAAAAAGTTGTAAATGTACTTCAATGCCCTAAAAACAGATTTACAAAAAATGAAATTGTGTGCTCATACCAACCTCTGACATTTTTGCCGATTCTTAAATTATTAAATTCTTGAATGCCACAATTTTTGAAGTCATATTTTATGTTAGAGATTTTGAAATTATGAGTTGAAAATATTCAAAATATCGGAAATGAAATTTCTTTCGGAGTGACAATTTAGCAAAAATTTTGGAATACAAACTGTATAAAAATTCTTAGATTTTGAATACTTTGACTTTAAAAATTTAATATTTGATCATATTAATATTTTAGATTTTGATTTATTTTTGAGCTTATAGTTTGAAGTTATTTTTTTTTTTAGGTTTTTAAATATTATTTTTTGTAGATTTTTTCATGACCCTTGCCTTGACCGTCTCTGAGCAGTTCTCTAGGATTTCGGTCATTCGATTTTTTTTTGTATTTTTTAATCCGGCTGAAACTTTTTTGGTGCCTTCGGTATGCCCAAAGAAGCCATTTTGCATCATTAATTTGTCCATATAATTTTCCATACAAACTTGGCAGCTGTCCATACAAAAATGATGTATGAAAATTAAAAAATCTGTATCTTTTGAAGGAATTTTTTGATCGATTTGGTGTCTTCGGCAAAGTTGTTGGTATGGATACGGACTACACTGGAAAAAATAATACACGGTAAAAAAAAATTTGGTGATTTTTTTATTTAACTTTTTATCACGAAAACTTGATTTGCAAAAAACACTATTTTTATTTTTTTTTATTTTTTTATATGTTTTAGAGGACATAAAATGCCAACTTTTTAGAAATTTCCAGGTTGTGCAAAAAATCATTGACCGAGTTATGAATTTTTTAATCATTACTAATTTTTTCAAAAAATCGAAATTTTGGTCGCAAAAATTTTTTAACTGCATTTTTTTTTATGTAAAATCAAATTTGCAATCAAAAAGTACTTAAGCGAAATTTTGATAAAGTGCACCGTTTTCAAGTTAAATCCATATTTAAGTGACTTTTTTAAAAAAAAGTCGCAGTTTTTCATTTTTTAAAATTAGTGCACATGTTTGCACACTTTTGGAACAAATATTTTTGAAAAGCTGAGAAAATTCTCTATATTTTGCTTCTTCGGACTTTGTTGATACGACCTTTAGTTGCTGAGATATTGCAATGCGAAGGTTTAAAAACAGGAAAATTGATGTTTTCTAAGTCTCACCCAAACAGCCCACCATTTTTCAATGTCGATATCTCAGCAACTAATGGTCCGATTTTCAATGTTAAAATATGAAACATTTGTGAAATTTTCCGATCTCTTCAAAAACAATATTTTCAAAATTTTCAAATCAAGACTAACGTTTCAAAAAGGCCAAACATTCAATATTACGCCCGTTTAAAATGTTAGTCTTGATTTGAAAATTTTGAAAATATTGTTTTCGAAAAGATCGGAAAACTTCACAAATGTTTCATATATTAACATTGAAAATCGGACCATTAGTTGCTGAGATATCGACATTGAAAAATGGTGGGCTGTTTGGGTGAGACTTAGAAAACATCAATTTTCCTGTTTTTAAACCTTTGCATTGCAATATCTCAGCAACTAAAGGTCGTATCAACAAAGTCCGAAGAAGCAAAGTATAGAGAATTTTCTCAGCTTTTCAAAAATATTTTTTTTTTCAAAAGTGGGCAAACATGCGCACTAATTTTAAAAAATGAAAAACTGCGACTATTTTCAAAAAAGTTACATAAAAATGGCTATAACTTGGAAACGGTGCACTTTATCAAAATTTCACTTAAGTACTTTTTGATTGCAAATTCAATTTTACATCGAAAAATGAAGTTGAAAAATTTTTGCGACCAATATTTCGATTTTTTGAAAAAATCAGTATTGATTAAAAAATTCATAGCTCGGTCAATGATTTTTTGCACAACCTGGAAATTTCTAAAAAGTTGGCATTTTATGTCCTCTAAAACATATCAAAAAATAAAAAAAATAAAAATAGTGTTTTTTTGCAAATCAAGTTTTAGTGATAAAAAGCTTAATAAAAAAATCACCAAATTTGTTTTACCGTGTACCATTTTTTCCAGTGTAGTCCGTATCCATACCAACAACTTTGCCGAAGACACCAAATCGATCAAAAAATTCCTTCAAAAGATACAGATTTTTGAATTTTCATACATCATTTTTGTATGGACAGCTGCCAAATTTGTATGGAAAATTATATGGACAAACTAATGATGCAAAATGGCTTCTTTGGGCATACCGAAGGCACCAAAAAAGTTTCAGTCGGATAAAAAAATACAAAAATTAAAATTGAAGAATAAAGACCGATTTTGTAGAGAATTGCTCCTCTTGAGGTATTTTTTTTAAAGGGATTTGTTACTTTCATTCTTTTGGAGCCTTTAAACATAAAACGAGTTTGTTTTTTTTTATCAAATTCTTTGTCAATTCTTAAATGTTGGTCACGATATTTTTTTTTAATATGGCGCGGATTCCGCGCGGTTTCGAGTTTTAGGTCGGCGCGGATTTGGCGCGGATTTTTTTTCGACTCTCCCGTAACAACCCTGATGTTTCTAAATAATTAATGACATCGATGTTACCACTACCGTGGCCTAGCACTTAATAATCAATCAGTTCCCTGGTAAGACACTCGATGTCCCCAGGGGAAACCCAAAAGCCCACATCAGCAAAGCTGGCCGTGTGTTGCAAAAACTGCACCGCGCGCGGGGCGCTCGTCTGTGCTGACGGTGTGAATAAAAGCACCTTTGGCCACTGTGCCCGACTCATGTGAGGGTCTTTGCTATAATTTAAGTTAGGGTAGGTCGCACGGACTAAGTCCGGTGCATTCGTCATGTTTTTGATACACGTCATAGTCGGGTTTCATTGCTCTATGATTTGCAATTTGTTTCAACGCGATTGTTCAAGCCCTTCAGATAACATCATAATTTATCAGTCATCAGTAATCAGTAATTGGTCGCTCATCTAATAAAAAATTAAAAGTATAAATAGCACTACTCGACAAAACAAAACTTGTGTCATGCGCTGCACGATATCTCATCGGTTCCTCAGAGAAAAGGCTTCCCCGAATCTGATGCAATCGACAGAATTTGATTTTATGTCCATGGAGACTGATGAGAATGTGGTAAATTTTTTAACATAGAAAATCGAACAATTAAAAAAAAAACCATGCGTCTCCTCCCAATTATATGAGCCATCTACAAGAATATGGAAGCGCCTGGTGCATAGCCATTTCCTTTTAGCACAACGGAAACAACCAATACAAATCGCTTCGCTAGGAGACGGTGATTTTAGCGGATTGCAGACTGGATTTTCGCCATGTGATGTGATGATTGTCTAAGCCCAAGTTGCCTAGGAATCGATAATTGGGAATAGAACCAATTCCACCTGAACCAGATTCTCACCACCATGGCAGCCGTCCATTGCCGGCCGCTCCCATCTCCACCGCGCACCAGGGACAAGGAAAGGGATTTGGAATACGGGAAGTGTTGATGCTCCACTTTTTTCAGAGTATTAAGGGAAAATCTCCACGGTATCCTCAAGTAAGTTTCGCTTGGAGTTGGACGGTTTTTTTTTTTGGGAAGGTGAATGGTCTGAGGATCCACCCTAGGCGAGTGGTGACGACCGTTGCATTGTTGTTCGAATTCTTCGTAAGTTCTCATTTCTAATGGGAAAGCTTTCAATTCTTCTCATCTCTTATTGGATGAATTCTATCAGTCGCCCAGGCTATTTATAGCGAGGTAATGTAGGTTCATTTCAAATGCGCCTGCATGCATGCAATGCAATGCATTCTTGTATGTTCTGATATTCAACTTGCATTCAACTTTATTCTCGTCCGTTTCTTGGATTCAACTATATCAGTCTAAGTCCTACTCAAGCTACCAATGCTCCACGGTAAAGTGGAAAGCATTTTGCTTGCCAATCCTAAGGACAGGGGATCGAACCCCGCCGTGAGCTTCATGTTTTTTTTTCATAAATTTCCAAATTCAATGAGTCCAGAAACTTTCTCGTTGGGAGCAGATGGGTATCGAACCCAGGACCATTCGCTTATTAAGCGAACACCGTAACCATTCAGCCACGACCACTCCCTTACAACGGAAACAACCAATACAAATGTATAAAAAAAGTTATCAAGTTCGGGGGGTCCACAGCTAGCATTTTTTGTACGATTATAAAAATAAATATTAAAAGTTTAAAATTAAAATATTTGAAAAACATTTTTTTTCAAGTTTATTTGTTTACTAAAATTTTATGTATCTCAAAGGTCTATGGGTACTTCGAGATGTCCATGGTCATCCGAGGACTCCCTGGAGTTAAGATCTACGAGTCTACCGCCGTAACTAGCAAGAGGTCGTTGGATTTTGACCCCGGCTCATGTGCCTATAGCATCAGTGCATATGTTAGACTACTATATGAATGTGTAAGGATGTCCATGGTCATCCAAAGACTCCCTGGAGTTAAGATCTACGAGTCTATCGCCGTAACAAGCAAGAGATCGTCGGAATTTGACCCCGGATCATGTGCCTATAGCATCAGTGCATATGGTAGACTACTATATGAATGTGTTGGGATGTCCATGGTCATCCGAGGACTCCCTGGAGTTAAGATCTACGAGTCTACCGCCGAAACAAGCAAGAGGTCGCCGGATTTTGACCCCGGATCATGTGCGTATAGCATCAGTGCATATGGAAGACTACTGTATGAATGTGTTGGGATGTCCATGGTCACCCAAGGACTCCCTGGAGTTAAGATCTACGAGTCTACCACCGTAACAAGCAAGAGGTCATCGGATTTTGACCCCGGATCATGTGCCTATAGCATCAGTGCATATGGTAGACTACTATATGAATGTGTAAGGATGTCCATGGTCATCCAAAGACTCCCTGGAGTTAAGATCTACGAGTCTACCGCCGTAACAAGCAAGAGGTCGTTGGATTTTGACCCCGGATCATGTGCGTATAGCATCAGTGCATATGGTAGACTACTATATGAATGTGTTGGGATGTCCATGGTCATCCGAGGACTCCCTGGAGTTAAGATCTACGAGTCTACCACCGTAACAAGCAAGAGGTCATCGGATTTTGACCCCGGATCATGTGCCTATAGCATCAGTGCATATGGTAGACTACTATATGAATGTGTTGGGATGTCCATGGTCATCCGAGGACTCCCTGGAGTTAAGATCTACGAGTCTACCACCGTAACAAGCAACAGGTCGTCGGATTTTGACCCAGGATCTTGTGCGTATAGCATCAGTGCATATGGTAGACTACTATATGAATGTAATGGGATGTCCAGTTAAGATCTATGAGTCTACCGCCGTAACAAACAAGAGGTCGCCGTTTGGCTAAAGGATTTTTTTATCGTTCAAATTTAAATATTTCGATAACTTTACTTCGATTGTAGATCTTAACTCCAGGGAGTCTTGGGATGACCATGAACATCCCAACACATTAATATAGTAGTCTACCAAATGCACTGATGCTATACGCACAAAATTCGGGGTCAAAATCCGACGACCTCTTGCTTGTTACGGCGGTAGACTCGTAGATCTTAACTCCAGGGAGTCCTCGGATGACCATGGACATCCTTACACATTCATATAGTAGTCTACCATATCCTCTGATGCTATACGCACAAGATCCGGGGTCAAAATCCAACGACCTCTTGCTTGTTACGGTGGTAAGCTCGTAGATCTTAACTCCAGGGAGTCTTTGGGTGACCATGAACATTCCAACACATTCATATAGTAGTCTACCATATGCACTGATGCTATACGCACAAGATCCTGGGTCAAAATCCGACGACCTGTTGCTTGTTACGGTGGTAGACTCGTAGATCTTAACTCCAGGGAGTCCTCGGATGACCATGGACATCCCAACACATTCATATAGTAGTCTACCATATGCACTGATGCTATACGCACATGATCCGGGGTCAAAATCCAACGACCTCTTGCTTGTTACGGCGGTAGACTCGTAGATCTTAACTCCAGGGAGTCTTTGGATGACCATGGACATCCTTACACATTCATATAGTAGTCTACCATATGCACTGATGCTAGGCACATGATCCGGGGTCAAAATCCGATGACCTCTTGCTTGTTACGGTGGTAGACTCGTAGATCTTAACTCCAGGGAGTCCTTGGGTGACCATGGACATCCCAACACATTCATACAGTAGTCTTCCATATGCACTGATGCTATACGCACATGATCCGGGGTCAAAATCCAACGACCTCTTGCTTGTTACGGCGGTAGACTCGTAGATCATAACTCCAGGGAGTCCTCGGATGACCATGGACATCCCAACACATTCATATAGTAGTCTACCATATGCACTGATGCTATACGCACATGATCCGGGGTCAAAATCCGATGACCTCTTGCTTGTTACGGTGGTAGACTCGTAGATCTTAACTCCAGGGAGTCCTTGGATGACCATGGACATCCTTACACATTCATATAGTAGTCTACCATATGCACTGATGCTATAGGCACATGATCCGGGGTCAAAATCCAACGACCTCTTGCTTGTTACGGCGGTAGACTCGTAGATCTTAACTCCAGGGAGTCCTCGGATGACCATGGACATCCCAACACATTCATATAGTAGTCTACCATATGCACTGATGCAATACGCACATGATCCGGGGTCGAAATCCGACGACCTCTTGCTTGTTACGGCGGTAGACTCGTAGATCTTAACTCCAGGGAGTCCTTGGGTGACCATGGACATCCCAACACATTCATACAGTAGTCTACCATATGCACTGATGCTATAGGCACATGATCCGGGGTCAAAATCCGATGACCTCTTGCTTGTTACGGCGGTAGACTCGTAGATCTTAACTCCAGGGAGTCCTCGGATGACCATGGACATCCCAACACATTCATATAGTAGTCTGCCATATGCACTGATGCTATAGGCACATGATCCGGGGTCAAAATCCGACGACCTCTTGCTTGTTACGGCGGTAGACTCGTAGATCTTAACTCCAGGGAGTCCTCGGATGACCATGGACATCCCAACACATTCATATAGTAGTCTACCATATGCACTGATGCTATAGGCACATGATCCGGGGTCAAATTCCGACGATCTCTTGCTTGTTACGGCGATAGACTCGTAGATCTTAACTCCAGGGAGTCTTTGGATGACCATGGACATCCTTACACATTCAAATAGTAGTCTACCATATGCACTGATGCTATAGGCACATGATCCGGGGTCAAAATCCAACGACCTCTTGCTTGTTACGGCGGTAGACTCGTAGATCTTAACTCCAGGGAGTCCTCGGATGACCATGGACATCCCGAAGTACCCATAGACCTTTGAGATACATAAAATTTTAGTAAACAAATAAACTTGAAAAAAAAGAAAGGTTTTTCAAATATTTTAATTTCAAACTTTTAATATTTATTTTTATAATCGTACAAAAAATGCTAGCTGTGGACCCCCCGAACTTGACAACTTTTTTTATACATTTGTATTGGTTGTTTCCGTTGTGCTAAAAGGAAATGGCTATGCACCAGGCGCTTCCATATTCTTGTAGATGGCTCATATAATTGGGAGGAGACGCATGTTTTTTTTTTTTAAATTGTTCGATTTTTTATGTTACAAAATTTACCACATTCTCATCAGTCTCCATGGACATAAAATCAAATTCTGTCGATTGCATCGGATTCGGGGAAGCCTTTTCTCTGAGGAACCGATGAGATATCGTGCAGCTAGAGGGTGACGATTCTCGAGATTTTCAATTTCCCGGGAATCAAGAGTTGAGTTTTGCCATTTCCCGGGAATTCCCGGGACCCGGGAATTTTTTTAACTAGCCAATAGTGTCAATAACTTTAAAAGAAAAAACGTTTCTTTTTAATGAATTCAGATCAATCAATTCATACTTATCCAATGAAACGTAAATTTAAGTAACCTCATTATTTTAAGGAACTATTTCTACATTTAGATTTTTTCTCTCAATCTACAAATACAAAATCGTTTCTCGAGCCTTTTTGGGACTCAAATTGCAGTTTAAAATTTTTGTTTATCTTCATTCGCACTGATTGATTTTTCGAAAGTTGCACAAACTTTTTGTTGAACTTGTTATTAGATTTTGTGAAAGTAAAAAAATAACTAATATGCAATATGGCATTCTGCAATATGATAAATAACGACTCAAAACAAAAACTTTAAGTTGATTTTTTTCCTTCTTAAGGTCAACTGTAAATGTTCACAATTAGCGGACTTAGTGTCCGCTTACAAAAATGCCTGATTTTTATTCATTAAATATAATTCAATATGCAAAACACAAAAAGTCTTATTGGCAATTGATTTACTTAGAATTTAAAAAATAGACTATGAGTTTTGCTATGCTCGAGAGAGCATATACTTATCTTGAGAGAAGAATATACTTATCTTGAAAAGGCTTTTCCCTCTTAGAAATAAAAAATATTTCATTTATGGTGTGTAACTGCTAATTATGCTTCAATGTAAATTTTGGGTTCCACATGTTTTGGTTACACTCAATTAAAGTTATTGGAATTTTTGAAAAGTTAAAATTCACACTTTTAGAATAAGAAGATTAGAGAAGCATTGATCAATTCAACCTTGGAAATCGAACATTGAACATCCAATGTTCTAAATAATTTCGGATTTTTCAAATATTTTTCTGATTAGTTTATTAATTTTGGTTCGATATTTATAAGTATAACATTTCCCGGGAGTCTCGACCAAATTTCCCGGGAATCGAGAGGTCAAAAAATTGCCGATTTCCCGGGAATTCCCGCTCGTCACCCTCTACGTGCAGCGCATGACACAAGTTTTGTTTTGTCGAGTAGTGATAGTCTAAGGTCAACTCTACGTAAATACGTTACGCTGAGTATAATATTTCACCTTTTGATTACACATAATTTTGATTCAATCTTTCCGCAGCCGGTTGTCTAAGATTGAATCTTTTATGCTAAACCCAACACCAAATAACCGGGAATAGTCTCATCCGCATCATCCGATTGTTTGCCTTGAGAATACATAATACATCACCCTATTAAACGAAATTAATTGATTTTTGGGCCACATCATCATCCTCTATGATCCCAAAATCCCAAGTAGAAGTAGTTTTCCGGCACACGCGGGGGTGTGGATATCGTATAAAACCCACCCTTGGTAGCAGCCTGTGCTAACATTCCCGTCCCATCCCCTCGAGATCTACAAACTGACATGGCGGGCGTCATTGGTGGCCAACGACTGTTTCCTATTGGCAACGGCTCTAGTTTTGATGATCGTGATGTTTTATCTTTTCAGCGCATTCATGCATGCTGTTGATAAGGGAAATATCATCATCGTTGAAGCGTATGACCGGTTGTGCTGATAGAATATTATGCTCCTGTTCAGCAACGGAGAAGGACAACCATGGGTGGTCTCTCATGCTCAAACTCATGCTCTGTTTTCAACCTTCCATTTTTACATTATTTTTTGTGTGTATACCTTATGATTTTTTTTTCTAGATTGTTTCTTGAGTGAGGTCGGCAGCACTGCCATTTCAGTCGGTTGCAAGCGGAAATCGTCCGCGGAAATTTTGTAGTTTTTTGTGTTTTTTCATGTGCTTTCGTTACAGTATGTAAAAAAAGTATTTACACCCCTTGGGCACTATGCACATTTTGTGATGAAACATGTAAAAAAATTAAAGTTTGACAGGAACTTAGTACTACGTTTTGTTCAGAAACTCATGCCAAACATTTTGCTACAAAAAGCTCATGAAAAGATGATTTCTATAAAAGTTATATAACAAATACTATTACGAAAATAAAAAGGTGCAAAAAGTTTGTACACCTTTCGAAAAATTAACATAAATAATGTTATTTGTTGACAAATCACCATAAATCCAGTCTCCCAACTCCAAATAGGCATCCTTGACTGATTAAAAAAATAATTTGGATTGAATATAAAGTTTACTAACTACTTAGTATAAAAGTTTATATAACTCTGGAAATTCTATATAACTTATCTAAACTTAATTTTGCAAACTTTTAATTCAACTAAATGTCAATATATTACCATAGAATTGCTAAATAAACATTTTGGAGTGGGTATAACACCGTTTTGGGGGTATTTGTATCGATAGAATAGATTTTTCGTTGGAATTTCGTACCAACCCGGAATTACGTCGTAGGAAAATCCGCCGGCATCCGAACCGGTCCACGATTCACAAGTCAACCTATGTGGAATCGGAAAGGGCATAAAATTTCCGATCTTTTGATACCCATACATCTAGGTTTTGTTTAAAACCTACGTTTTTAAATACCTGGGCAAAAAGTAAGTTTGATCCACGATAACAAAAATTACGAAATTCCATACATTTTTGGCAGGTTGCTCAAACGAAACCATAACAACGTTTTTGCTTAGGTATTTAAAAACGTGGGTTTTATAGAAAACCTGGATGTATGGGTATCAAAAGATCGGAAATTTTATGCCCTTTCTGATGCCACATAGGTTGACTTGTGAATTGAGGACCGGTTCAGATGCCGGCGGATTTTCCGACGACGTAATTCCGGGTTGGTACGAAATTCCAACGAAAAATCTATTCTATCGATACAAATACCCCCAAAACGGTGTAATACCCACTCCAAAATGTTCATTTAGCAATTATATGGTAATATATTGACATTTAGTTCAATTAAAAGTTTGCAAAATTAAGTTTAGATAAGTTTTATATAGAATTTCCAGAGTTATATAAACTTTTATACTAAGTAGTTAGTAAACTTTATATTCAATCCAAATTATTTTTTAATCAGTCAAGGATGCCTATTTGGAGTTGGGAGACTGGATTTATGGTGATTTGTCAACAAATAACATTATTTATGTTAATTTTTCGAAAGGTGTACAAACTTTTTTGCACCTTTTATTTTCGTAATAGTATTTGTTATATAACTTTTATAGAAATCATCTTTTCATGAGCTTTTTGTAGCAAAATGTTTGGCATGAGTTTCTGAACAAAACGTAGTACTAGGTTCCTGTCAAACTTTAAATTTTTTACATGTTTCGTCACAAAATGTGCATAGTGCCCAAGGGGTGTAAATACTTTTTTTACATACTGTATATTATTTGTTTTTTGTTAAAGTTCAGACCGTATACGTGATGTACAAAGTGGAATATTAGAGAAATACTCAGTGCTTAGACGGAATTTCATGTGCCTATATCCCAGTGCATTCGTCGGGAAACGATCTATGTCATTCAGCATTTTCTTTGCTTCTTCGTTTGGGATAAGATTCCGCTACTAACCACCAGAGAGCGCGCGCATTTTTCGACAACGGTGGTGTTAACGCCTGGTGCGCGCGTTTGTGTGTGTGTGTGTGTGTGTGTGTGTGTGTGTGTGTCTTATTCTAACACCGGTAGATTCCTTCAACATGAATCAAAATTCACGTGAATCGCGCATTTACAATATTATTTATTTCCTGTTAGATTTTTTTTTTTAATTTATCTTTATTCAGTTTTTCTTTTCCATGTACATTCATTCAGTTAAAATATTATTGAGTTTCCAATCACAATTGATGACTTTTCACCTCAATTTTAAATACTAGCAACTTTCATTTATTCATGAAATATTGTAGCTTTCGCTATTCAGTGATTTCAAATGTAGGAGGTCCTACATGTACAAAAGGGAAAAGGGATACCTTAAAACTAACTTATAAACTATATAAAGAGCGGATCAATGCAGCTGAAGACTGCAATGATTTTTGTCGAAATGCATCAGTTATCTTATTGGACATAACATCCAAAGTGTCAACTTCGGCTAATTGATGAAGTTCACTGGTGCTGAACCAGGGAGGAAGTTTCAGAATCATTTTCAGAATTTTGTTCTGAATCCTCTGAAGTTTTTTCTTCCTGGTTTTTCCTGTTAGATTATTTACATAGTTATATGCTCTTCTGGTCAGTTCAAGCTTTCCACAGCCGGCTGTCTAGGCTTGAGTTGCTTTGGAGAATTCGAACGGTGCGGGTCGCGGTTAACACGCCGGATTTTCGTTGCCGTTTCCGTCTTTGTTTTCCCCTGGATTGTTTGTATTTCGACCCGGACGATTTCGCGATGTTTGACAGTTGCTTTGGAGAATTCGAACGGTGCGGGTCGCGGTTAACACGCCGGATTTTCGTTGCCGTTTCCGTCTTTGTTTTCCCCTGGATTGTTTGTATTTCGACCCGGACGATTTCGCGATGTTTGACAGTTGCTTTGGAGAATTCGAACGGTGCGGGTCGCGGTTAACACGCCGGATTTTCGTTGCCGTTTCCGTCTTTGTTTTCCCCCCGATTGTGTGTGTATTTCGACCCGGACGATTTCGCGATGTTTGCCAGTTGCTTTGGAGAATTTGAACGGTGCGGGTCGCGGTTAACACGCCGGATTTTCGTTGCCGTTTCCGTCTTTGTTTTCCCCCCGATTGTGTGTGTATTTCGACCCGGACGATTTCGCGATGTTTGACAGTTGCTTTGGAGAATTCGAACGGTGCGGGTCGCGGTTAACACGCCGGATTTTCGTTGCCGTTTCCGTCTTTGTTTCCCCCGATTGTGTGTATTTCGACCCGGACGATTTCGCGATGTTTGACAGTTGCTTTGGAGAATTCGAACGGTGCGGGTCGCGGTTAACACGCCGGATTTTCGTTGCCGTTTCCGTCTTTGTTTTCCCCCGATTGTGTGTATTTCGACCCGGACGATTTCGCGATGTTTGACAGTTGCTTTGGAGAATTCGAACGGTGCGGGTCGCGGTTAACACGCCGGATTTTCGTTGCCGTTTCCGTCTTTGTTTTCCCTGGATTGTTTGTATTTCGACCCGGACGATTTCGCGATGTTTGACAGTTGCTTTGGAGAATTCGAACGGTGCGGGTCGCGGTTAACACGCCGGATTTTCGTTGCCGTTTCCGTCTTTGTTTTCCCTGGATTGTTTGTATTTCGACCCGGACGATTTCGCGATGTTTGACAGTTGCTTTGGAGAATTCGAACGGTGCGGGTCGCGGTTAACACGCCGGATTTTCGTTGCCGTTTCCGTCTTTGTTTTCCCCCCGATTGTGTGTGTATTTCGACCCGGACGATTTCGCGATGTTTGCCAGTTGCTTTGGAGAATTTGAACGGTGCGGGTCGCGGTTAACACGCCGGATTTTCGTTGCCGTTTCCGTCTTTGTTTTCCCCCCGATTGTGTGTGTATTTCGACCCGGACGATTTCGCGATGTTTGACAGTTGCTTTGGAGAATTCGAACGGTGCGGGTCGCGGTTAACACGCCGGATTTTCGTTGCCGTTTCCGTCTTTGTTTTCCCCCCGATTGTGTGTGTATTTCGACCCGGACGATTTCGCGATGTTTGACAGTTGCTTTGGAGAATTCGAACGGTGCGGGTCGCGGTTAACACGCCGGATTTTCGTTGCCGTTTCCGTCTTTGTTTTCCCCCCGATTGTGTGTGTATTTCGACCCGGACGATTTCGCGATGTTTGACAGTTGCTTTGGAGAATTCGAACGGTGCGGGTCGCGGTTAACACGCCGGATTTTCGTTGCCGTTTCCGTCTTTGTTTTCCCCCCGATTGTGTGTGTATTTCGACCCGGACGATTTCGCGATGTTTGCCAGTTGCTTTGGAGAATTTGAACGGCGCGCGTCGCGGTCATCACGCCGGATTTTCGTTGCTGTTTCCGTCTTTGTTTTCCCCCCGATTGTGTGTGTTTTTCGGTCCGGGCGGTTTCGCGTTTTCGCATTTTATTTGGTTTTATCTTTCTACAGCCGGCTGTCTAAGATTGAATCATTTATGCTAAACTCAACACCAAATAACCGGGAACAATCTCATCCGCATCCTCCGACTGTTTGCCTTGAGAATGCATAATACATCACATCATTAAACAAAATTTATTGATTATTGGGTCGCATCATCATCCTCTATGATGAATCCTGGCCATTACCCTTTCCCACTAACAAAATCCCAAGTAGAAGTAGTTTTCCGGCACACGTGGGGGTGTGGATATCGTATAGAACCCACCCTTTGTAGCAACCTGTGCTAACTAACATTCCCGTCCCAATCCCCTCGAGATCTACAAACTGACATGGCGGGCGCCGTTGGTGGCCAATGACTGTTACCTATTTGCTTCAGATCTAGTTTTAATGATCTTGATGTTTTATCTTTTCAACGCATTTATACATGCTGTTGATAAGGGAAACACCATTAGATCGTTTAAGCGTATGCTCAGTTGTATTGATAGGAGATTACGGTCCTGTTCAGCAACGGAGAAGGACAACCATGGGTGGTCTCTCATGCTCATGCTCATGCTCATGCTCCACAGCCGGCTGTCTAGGCTTGAACTGTTTAATTAAAATTTAAAACTAAACGGGAATTGTCTCGACAGCAACATCAGATGTTTGCCTTGAGAATAATAATTAAAATCCAATGTAATTAAACGGGAATTGTCTCTACAGCAGCATCCGATTGCTTGCCTTGAGAATAAAACTATAGCCCTTAAACACACCATGCCAATGGTCGCAACGCTTGCTTAGAGCGTATCCTAGACCTTTTACCTTCCCAAAACCGGCCGACTCCAAGCGAAACTAACTCGGGGACACCGTGGAGATTTTTCCTTGCCCCTCAAAAAGTGGAGCATCAACACTTCCCGTCTTCCAAATCCCTTTCCTTGTCCCTGGTGCGCGGTGGAGATGGGAGCGGCCGGCAATGGACGGCTGTCATGGTGTTGAGAATCTGGTTCAGGTGGAGTTGGTTCTTTTCCCAGTTATCAATTCCTAGGCAACTTGGGCTTAGACAATCATCACTTAACATGGCGAAATCCAGTCTGCAATCCGCTAAAATCACCGTCTCCTAGCGAAGCGAAATACAAGATTTTGAGCTTTTTGGGACTCAGGGACTGACTGGGAAAATGTTTACAAATAATATATAATTTCTCAGTATCGGGATTTTCGCAACATGATAAATAACGACTCTAACAACAATTTAAACTTGTTTTTTTTTTCCTTTTTAAGGTCGACCGGGAACCGTGGGTTGTGTGTGCGTCGCGCGTTATTATCGCATCTCTGTGCGGCTCCGCGAAAGTGCCATCAGAATCGCAGAAATACCGTTCCGACGTGGCCGAAAGTGTGATCAATCAACGTCGAAGTGCGTCGCGAACCGGCATCGTGTGTTAGAATTGACCCGCAATCGACGGCTGGGCAATAAAAGTGAAATTATTTTTGCCATCCATCGTCGTCGTCGCGGGCAGGCAGAACAAAGCAAGAAGTGTGGTGTACCAACAAGACCTGTGGCAGTGCTGTTGTGTCGTTTGCGTATACGCACACTAATCGAAACCGCGCGCGGTGTGCCGAGAGTGCGAATTTTGAAAAAAAGAAAACAGGCAAAAAGTTTAGAACTTTTCTGCAAAAAATAAAAATTGTTTTATTGTGAAATTGGTGTGCAGTAAAGTGAAGCGCATAAACACACGAACGCAGGACGTCCTCTTCCGGACATGAAGACCGTTAGGCTTCGAGATAAAAGCCCCGTTACGGTAGCGTGAGAAAACCGGAGCTAGGTCTCGGTAGCTCGTAGGTGGTTTTCCGCCCCGAGACTAGGTAGCGCAGCCCTGATAAGGCTGCCTACCGAAAAAGAGGATCGCGAATGGCAAGAAGATTAGAAATCCGGAACAAACGGCAGAAGCCCATAGAAAAGCAGACCACCGATTGGAGACTCGGCTCTTGGAACTGCAGGTCTTTAAATTTCTTGGGTTTCCAGTTCGCATTGGCGAATGAGTTGCAACCTCGCAACTTCGATGTTGTGGCACTGCAGGAGGTGTGCTTGGAGGAGGAGCAGGTGCTCGACTGGCCAGGTCGGCAGACCGATTCCAGTTTTTTCCTGAGCGGCGGCAAGGACAAGAAGCTGGGTACCGGCTTTATTGTGCGGGGCAAGATGCAGGATCGCGTGTTCGGCTTCACGGCGATCAGCGAGCGGATGTGCAAGTTGAGGATAAGAGGCCGTTTCTTCAACTACAGCATAATCAACGTGCACTGCCCCCACGAGGAAAAGTCCGATGATGAAAAGGAAGCATTCTACGCGACGCTGGAGGAGGTGTATGACGGCTGTCCGCGGCAGGATGTGAAAGTCATCATTGGGGATATGAACGCTCGGTTTGGGAGGGAGGAAATGTATCGGCCGACAATAGGCCCAGAAAGCCTGCACTCGGTCACGAACGACAACGGCCAACGCTGCATTGACTTTGCAGCCTCCAGTGGAATGGTGGTCAGGAGCACCTACTTTCCTCGCAAGGATATCCACAAAGCCACCTGGACATCACCTGACCAACGGACGAAAACGCAAATCGACCACGTCCTGATCGACGGCCGATTCTTCTCGGACGTAACGCACGTGCGCACCTTTCGCGGTGCGAATATTGACTCGGACCACTACCTAGTTGGAGTTGACATGCGCTCAAAGCTGTCGACGGTGTTCAACCAACGCCGAAGCCGGCGGGCCCCTCCGTTCAACACCGCATGTCTGCAGAACGGAGATGTGGCCCACAGTTACGCGCAGCAGCTGGAAGCGAATCTGCCAGGTGAGGAGGAACTTGGCGCAGCCTCGCTTGAAGATGGTTGGAGCCGTATTCGCTCAGCCATCGGCAGTGCCGCGGAAGCCACACTGGGTAGTGCGATCCGAGTCAGTCGAAACGATTGGTACGACGACGAGTGCCAACGGATTACCGCTGAGAAGAAAGCAGCTTACGACAGGAAGCTGCACAAGGCGACGAGAGGGAACGTGGAACGATACCGGCAAGCTCGGAATCGGCAGGTCGCGGTCTTCAAGCTTAAGAAGCGCCAGCAAGAAGACCGAGATTGCGCGGAAATGGAGCAGCTATTCCGAGCTAACGAAACGCGGAAGTTTTACGAGAAGGTGAACCGGTCCCGCAAAGGCTTCGTGCCGCGAGCCGACGTGTGCAGGGACAACGAGGGGAACCTGATCGTAAGCAAGAGCGAGGTGTTGGACAGGTGGAAGCAGTACTTCAACGAGCACCTCAACGGCGATGAAGCGGACGGAGACGGCGTTGGAGTCAACCTTGGAGCGCCCGCAGCTGATGAACAGTTCCCAGTGCCTGATCTAGAGACGGTGAAGAGGGAGATCAGGAAGCTGAAGAACAACAGAGCTGCCGGCAAGGATCGGTTACCCGGTGAGCTCTTCAAATATGGAGGAGAGAAACTGGCGAGGGCGCTTCACTGCGTGATCTCCAAGATCTGGGAGGAGGAGAAGCTGCCGGAGGAATGGATGGATGGTGTCGTGTGCCCCATCTACAAAAAGGGCGATAAGCTGGACTGCGGCAACTACCGCGGCATTACGCTTCTCAACGCGGCCTACAAAATCCTCTCCCAGATCCTCTGCCGTCAGCTGTCACCCCACGCAAGAAGGTTCGTGGGGCCCTATCAAGCGGGCTTCACTGGCGCGCGCGCCACCACGGACCAAATATTTTGTCTCCGACAGATCCTCGAGAAATGTCGTGAGTACAACGTGCCCAGACATCACATCTTCATCGATTTCAAGGCGTCCTATGATACAGTCGACCGCGAGCAGCTATGGCAGATCATGCACGAGAACGGATTTCCGGATAAACTGACTCGGCTGATCAAGGCTACCTTGGATGGTGTGATGTGTCACGTGCGTGTTTCGGGGGATTTAGCGGAACCCTTTGGATCACGCCGAGGGCTGCGGCAAGGTGATGGCTTATCCTGTGCGCTGTTCAACATCGTCCTTGAGGGCATCATTCGAAGAGCGGGCATTGACACGAGTGGCACGATTATGAACAAGTCCTACCAGTTGCTTGCTTTTGCCGAAGACATCGACATTGTGGCAAGAAACTTGGAGACGGTGAAAGATATCTACACCCGACTGAAGGTACAAGCAAGGCGTGTAGGGCTTGGCATGAATACGACGAAGACAAAGTACATGAGAGGAAGGGGCTCGAAGGACGTCGGCCCCCTAAGTCTCACCCCTCTAACTGTGGATGGTGATGAGTTGGAGGAGGTGAGCGAGTTCGTGTACTTGGGATCGCTGGTAACCGCCGACAACGACGCCAGCAAAGAGATCCGGACTCGTATTTTTGCTGGGAATCGTGCTTACTTCGGATTACGGAAGACCCTCACATCGGATCGAGTGCAACGCCGCACGAAGCTGACGATGTACAGAACACTGATTAGACCGGTAGTCCTCTATGGCCACGAGACCTGGACGATGCGGCAGGAGGACGAACGTGTTGGAGTTTTCGAACGGAAGGTGCTACGAACGATCTACGGTGGAGTGCAGGTGTCTGACGGAGTGTGGCGAAGACGCATGAACCACGAACTGCACGCGTTTCTTGAAGAACCGACCATCGCCACCCAGGCGAAGATCGGGAGGCTCAAGTGGGCCGGCCATGTCGCCCGAATGGAAGAAGGCCAGCCTGTCAGACTGCTATTTGACCGCGCTGAACCAGCTGGTGGAACAGGCAGAAGAGCTGGGAAACCGCGCGCACGGTGGGGAGACCAAGTGAATGGTGATATCCGGAAGATCTGTAACCTGGGAAATTGGAGAGTAGCAGCACAAGACCGAGAAAGATGGAAGCGTCTTCTTGCTACAGCACGCGTACCTGGTGCGCTATGCTGATTGGTATGGTATGTACGGGAACCGTGTTGTAGGGGTAAGCGTGATTGCCTCTTACCCAGTCGGCCTGGGTTCGATCCCAGACGGTCCCGGTGGCATTTTTCGAGACGAGATTTGTCTGATCACGCCTTCCGTCGGACGGGAAGTGAATGTTGGCCCCGGACTAACTTAAAAAAAATGGTTAGGTCGTTAGCTCAGTCCAGGTGTAGGAGTCGTCTCCCTGGGTCCTGTCTCGGTGGAGTCGCTGGTAGGCAGTTGGACTAACAATCCAAAGGTCGTCAGTTCGAATCCCGGGGTGGATGGAAGCTTAGGTGTAAAAAGAGGTTTGCAATTGACTCAACAATCAAGCCTTCGAACACCTAGTTTCGAGTAGGAATCTCGCAATCGAGAACGCCAAGGCAATGCAGTAGAGCGAATAATTTGATTTTTGTTTTTGAAGGTCAACTGTAAATATTCATTGAAGAAATATTTACAGTTATTAGGAAAACCCGAATGTTCACAATTGGCGGACAATAACTTTACAAAGGTTGCCAGAGTTTTTTCCCCCAAAATATAATTTAATATTGAGGTTGACGTGAAACACAAAATTTTCGGGATTCGAGCTGACGACCTTTGGATTGTTAGTCCAACAGCCTACCAGCGACTTCACCGAGGCAGGATCCAGGGAGACGACTTCTACACCTGGACTGAGCTATCGACCTAACCTCTAGGTTAGACCGGGGCCAACATTTACTTCCCTGTCCGACGGAAGGCGTGATCAGACAAATCTCGTCTCAAAATTTGCTACCGGGACAAATCTGGGATCGAACCCAGGCCGACTGGGTGAGAGGCAACCACGCTTACCCTTACACCATGGTCCTTCGATATTTATAAGTTTAAAATTTCCCGGGAATCGAGAGGTCCAAAAATGGTCGATTTCCCGGGAATTTTTTTCCGGGAATTCCCGATCGTCACCCTCTAATGCCGCATAAAAGCCAAGTTTATTTCACAAAAATCATATCATTTTTTTCAATATGCAATGGTTCGTGGGTTTAGGGTTGTTGGGCAGACATCAGGAAGACACCGCTCTGGGCAAAGGTTTCCTCTGCTGGCGGCACGATTGTGATTTGATTGTGATGGACATTCCGGTGGACACTTGCGGATTCCTAATTCCGGTAGCACTGATATACCAGAAACTCACGATTCTGGCCATCATTGTTTTTACAGCTGGCATTCAGTGAAGATTGTTGCTATGTTTTAAATCGCTAAACTTAAAGAACCCAATACTGCTTTTTGTGTGCCACGAAGCCGGAAAGTTGAGGGATTCATCATTTTGCAGCCTGCACCTCCAGTAGGGGCTTTAGGTTGGACATGACAGAACTCCTACACCCAAAGGAAAAATATATCTCAAAATCTGCAACAGCGGATTTGCTGCAGAAAATGTCACATTTTATAACATTTTTTGCAGCAAGCCCGTAGATCATTTTTGCCCGCGTGTAAACATTTCAGCGATCTGCAGTTCTCACTAACACATATAATGCTGGTGCGTCTCCGAGCAACACTCCAGAAAAAAGGATATGTTGGTGCTCTGTATCTCACAATTCATCAAGCGTCCATGGCGCGGTGGTAGCGTGTCGGATCAATAACCAAGAAGTTGGTGGTTCAATCCTCGTTCTGTTAACGGACCCGACTCGTCCAGGGTCCGTTGACGAAAACGGACGAATCACTAGCGCAGGGCGCTTTATATAAGGTAGTTTAACATTTCTTAACGTTGGTATAACTGCAAGTTCCTGACAGCTTAAAGCATTGACTTACAAAGCACTTTAATAGGGTTTGATACACATCACCACCTTTGCTTCACACAGAAAAATGTTTTGTAGAATCAGCCTGTTCGAGGTTTGGATCAACCAAATTTTTGTTGAATATGATTAACAAAAAAATTGCGTTGGAACAAACTTAGATTTTCTCAATTCTACAAAAGTCTTTTTCGTCAAATAACTGACGAATCATCTCAGCTGCCTCTGCTGATGTCGGTTAATCAGCGATTGCAACGGAACCGGCGCCACCGCATTTTTTATGTCATTCTGTTGTGGCAGCATGACATAAAAATGATGCGACTCGATCTGTTTCCGACGGCGGATGGATATAGTTGATCTTGCAGTGGCCAGCTTCCCTGCCAATTCCTCGATTTCGATCCGATCGATGCCGACCTCAGTTTGGCACATCAAAGAAATCCGGATAAATTTTCTAAAATCATTAAAGTTAGCAAAATTTTCAATGACATTCAAATGCAAATTCGAATTGTTTGTAAACAAATCGTTATGGCAAACTGCAATTTGCATGCAATTTACGTCCGACGTTAAATCATTCACGTCATTTTCCTGTGAAAAATATGCGTGAATAAGCCAAAAACGTGACGTGAATTCAGAAGTTATGAGAACTTGAGAACACATCCTTATAAGACCCTTGCCTTATACAAACAAAACAAAAAAACAAACCATCCACATTCACGACCCCCAGGCCCCAGGTCTTTTGTGATCTCTTTTGAAGGTTTCTGTTCGAACTAAGGAGTCCGAAGGCTTGAATGAGGAGGGCACCCAAACCTCTTTCTACTCCAAGGAACCTTCCACCCCAGGGTGACGACCTTTGGATTGCGAGTCCAACCGCCGCCAGCGATGCCACCGGAGCAGGTTTGTTTGTACTTTTAGCAAAGAGACGACTCCCATACCTGGAATGACTTAACGGCCTAACAACAACCAAGTCCGGGACCGACGTTTTACTTCCCCATCCGATGGAAGGTTGGAGCAGATGGGATTCGAACCCTTAATCATCCGCTTGCTAAGAGGACAGCGTAACCATTCGTCTAAGCCTGCTGTCATACCCTTGCCTCATAGTTGGCCTAAATCAATCGAAAGCCCAAAACCAAGGGTGGCCCATTCTGACCCCCCCCCCCACGCTACCACTTCGCCGGCCGACCGGTAGTAGTCGCACTGAACCAATCAGGTTGATTTGAATATTACTTATTTTGGGTAGCTCAAGTGAATGAACACTTGGATTTGCTAGGTTGCATATTTTTAGTGTCCTCGAGAATCACCTTGATTCGCCAACTTTTTTTGTTAAATGGTGTAGTTATTAGAAACATTGTTTTTTTATTAAATTTACTTTTTAATTTACCTTTCAGAATGATACAGCAACTACAATCTGATTTTGAACGAACAATAGAAGGTTCAGGTTCAGCACTGGTCAATACAAACGAATTGTCTGGTGGAGCTAAAATCAATCGAATATTTCATGAAAGATTGCGTTTCGAAATTGTAAAAATGTCTTGTGATGAAAAAGAACTACGCCGAGAAATTTCCTTTGCAATTCGCAACATTCACGGTATTCGTGTAGGACTCTTCACTCCTGATATGGCGTTTGAAGCAATCGTAAAAAGGCAGATTGCTCAGCTTAAAGAACCTATTCTTAAATGTATTGATCTGACTGTTCAAGAGTTATCGAATGTCGTCCGGATATGCACTGATAAGGTAAGAAGCTCTCTTTTATTGCTGAGTTGGGATGATAGTGTATGGTAGGGTATGTTATCCATTAGTGGACCCCTTTCCTATAGTGGACCCTATGAAGGTGTTTTGATGAAAAAATCAATAAAATCACAATTTCGAGCAGATATTTGTCTACAAATATTTTATTCGACATGTTACGCAGCATTCAAAACAATGACTGACAATTAACTGTCGTTTTCGCAAAAATGAGTGTTTTGAGTTCCACATCTGAAATCAGCCATGGTCACTAGCATTTTCACAACAAAACAGCACTTCTTTTAATGATTTAATTAACTATCCAATAATTTTGGACTGTTTAGGTCTTCTCGTTCGGAATTCTTTGCTTGTGGTGTGTTCCGGTACGCGTTATTAAAAAATTTTCCGGATGGGTTAATTTCGCGGGTCGATTATCCGGTTTACAGAATCCGTGTTGTACTTCACCGGAGTTTGGTGGGTTAAAGTGTAACCAGAATTCCGACGGATTTTCGGAGGTGTTCGCGTGGATTGGGCGTTGTGACATTTTGACGTGAAATCTCGGTCATCAAATAGTGTTTTTGAAGCCAGACTTTGGGTGTTAGTCTGAAAACAATGTTCGTCTCAAAGCGACTGAAAAATTGTAAAATTGCTCGATTTTTTCGAGTTTATTTTGTAAAATTGTGAAACTTGATTCTAAATTTCAAAATTGAGGTGTAAAAAACTGTGCCTGCAGCTGGTGAAAATTTTAGTGTAGGAAGTGAGTGGTGGGGGAGGAGTGGGTTATTGAGAGGGGCATTTTGTGAGCAACGTTTGCTGAGTTGGCAGCTGAATTGTTGAGCGGCTTATTATGAGGGCGGTTCGATAAAGTTTCCGGACTCGGAAAATGTTATTGCAGCAGGTGGATGAAGAAAGAACAAACTCTATTATCAATAAGAAAAGATGATATTTTCGAGGTGCTGGTGCTTTGAGTAATTTTTTTTAATGTGTGTGGCGCAAAGTGTAGTAATAATTTCGGGTGATAATTGAAAGGGTGCACGATGAACTCTGCCCATCAAATAATTAAATACCGATTCGTAGCTGGTTTGACGGACTGCAGAATTGGTAGTTGCGTTGGTGACCTTTAATATCATCGCGCAGCTTGCTATGATGCTCACCCGACTGTGTGCAATGCTGGTTTCGCGAGAGAGCGAAAGTCCTTGCTGGTTTGCCTTTGGCAACATGCGGAACGTGTGGGCCATAGAGCTGGTGGTGTGTGCATTACCACATTAATTAGAGGGAGCAGAGCGGTAAGTATGCAAGAGAGTTTGTGTAATGTATTTCGATTGGTAAGAAAGAGATCATCTATGCTGTTGATTATTGCATTTTGCTCTTAATTTTTTTTCTTTCATCCCTTTTTATTTTTTTTACCCATTTCCATTTTATTGTGTACTTATACAAACATACATACTAACATACTTTTATTCATTAAATCAATTGTTTTAATTTTTCAGTTATTGGATCCATCTGGTGCAAAACTGTGAACATAGTTTAGTTTGTGTGCCTGTGTGGATTAATCGGACCGCGCACTGGACTCACAATCCAGAGGTCGCCGGTTCGAATCCCGAGGCAGACGCAAAAATTCTAATTGTTAATATAGGTATTCGGTGCCCTCTCCCCGTGCCATACCTTCACACTTAGGAGACCCGGGAGGCGGAGTCTTGTCGCACAAAGAACGATACACGCCTGGGGATCCGTTGACGAAACTGCAAGGTTTAAGAGGGCCACATTATAAGGTGTTACAGAGAAACCTCTTTTTACGCGGTGGCGTTACGCTTTTTGTTTCGTAGATTTCTCTTAAACCATACAATATTTTTGCAAGCTTCAAAAAGCGTTTTGTAGGTCTGAACAAAACCTGCAAATTGCTTTTAATGTTGCGTCGTTCCAGAGAAATCGACAAATCAGTAAAACGTAACGCACCGCGTAAAAAGAGTTTTCACTGTACATCGATTCCGTTTTTTTTTAGTTTAGTTTAGGTGAACCGTCTGAACAAAAAAAAAACAGAACTGTACTGCCGCTCAAATCAAGTCCGTCCCATATGTAATTTTGTCTATATTGAGTTAACGAAGCAGATTGGTTCGAAATCATGTATACTACACAGAAAAAAATAATGTAAATTTGGAAGCTGTAATTTTGGAAGGTTGAATATTACCTCTTTTATGATGTAATTTTACCTCAATTTAGACTGAAAAAGTGACATTACACCAGAAAAGTGGTAAAATTACACATTTCCAGAGGTAAAATTACACCTTTTTTCTGACATAAAAGATGTACCCCTTCCCAGATGTAATATTACCATGATTTTTTTTCTATGTATCAGATAAACCAATACACTTTAGTACCTTGTTCCAGAAAACCGTAACACGTCAGCTTGCTGTTACATTTGAACGGACTCGATTAGAGCGGCAGTGTACTAACGTTACTATTTTTGTAATGTCTCGATTTTGGTGTCGCTTATTTCATTTTTTTGTCGTTTTTCAAAGTTAAATTAATTATTCTATTTGAAGCGTTTAAGACTGTCAATTGTTTTGCAATATGCCTATTTTTACATTTATTTGTATTTTAACAATAATTGAAAATTCAAGTTGCCAAATTCGGGACACTTTGTAAATACCAATTAAAACTAGTAAGATTACGATTTTGGAATCAATAAAACATTTCTCTGGTTAGTTTGCAGTGCGTGGTAACAGCCATCGCGATCTTCGAAATTTATTGACTTTTTGACAAAGGACTTTGTCTTAAAGCTCTATCTGCGGTGTCAATGCAAAATTTTTCGAAAATGTAGCGTTACCGTCGCATGCCCTCGGCGTGACATTTTGTTTCTGTTGCGTGGATGCCGTGCCAACTATTTAAGCTAAAAGTTAGCCTCTGGAGGATTTAGTGTACATCAGACTTTCATCAAAGACGGTCCTTACGTTGGGAATTTTATTGCTTACACACAAACGCACACGTTGAAAGAAACAGGTGGTGCACAAACTTGAGAGGAGGTCCAAGAAGTTATTGACGGTTGCCAGAACGGTCACCGGCATACCGAAGTGATTGGGAACAATTTGGTAGGCTATCGGCCACACCCGGAGTGGCCAGTGCCCTTAGGGAAGGTTCTACCGGGGACATTTTGTAACGTTCTGCGTTGATTTGGGAATTTATAGTTTATTTTTTTATTTAATTGGTAGAAATAATGCACATCTTTACCCTACTCATATTCTAAGGTTCGTTTCCAATAAGCGAAAGCTTGTTTCTTGGCTGCAGGGTTATAGTATTAGTAAGTCTTAAATACCATGGGTACGTTCTTGAGTACGTTGGTTGTATTTTTAGTTTGCTATAAAGTATTGCGAGTTTTGCGTGCGGGGTCGTATCTGTAAATACCAAGAGTGTGCATGTGGGTGGTTAGAAAATTTGCAGTTCAAAATATAGGTGGCAGTAAATACTTAGTTTAAAAAAAAATTGAATTATTCTTAACTATTTAATTCCATTGGGTAACACAAATGTCAAAAATCCTCTGAGTCATGACGAAGAGGGTTGCTGGCTAGAAAAGTTTTCCAACTCGTCCATTTCGATTACGGAGCGGCTGGAATAAAGAAGTGCGCGTCGCGAGCAATCTTTATAAAAGTTAATTTTTTCCTTTTTACGTTCAATTTTTCTAAGGTAAAAGTGTATATGGTGCGAGTGCTTTGAAGTGAATTAACTTAAATATTTTCCTATCCATTTTTTGTAGTTCTTTCGAATTTATTGAAACTTAAATAAATTTCGCGTCGAACTTCTTTAGTGAAATAATCTTTCGTAAAATAAAAGGTAAAGTAATTGAATTATATTAGGAGTTGTGGGAGCTAATTAGTTGCATTGGACAGCAGCGTCGTCCCACGGCGCTTTTTATTACGGGCTGGATTTTTCTTCGCGGGGTCTGCGGATTTCGTGCGTCGAGGCGATCAGCTACAAGCGTCGCCATCTTGTCGTTTGGAGGTTAAAGTTCGGATTTTGGGCAAGCTGCCTGGCAGCGCCGCCATCTTGTGCTAGGAGCGATTAAAGGGTCGCAAGCTCGTGTGCCACGTTACGGCCCGCCCATTGGGGTAGCTAAACAGAGGCGAGTGGCAAGTTCGTTAAATTAACCGTAACGAAATTAACGCAGTGGTCGTCAATTGCCACCGTCGTTTAAAGTCACCAAAGAGGTGACAGCCGAGAGCCGGTATTCGCTGTGCGCGCCAATTACGTTCAGTGTTTGCCAGTCCAAGGGGAGGGTTCCCGTGGCCTTTATCGGTTGTGTAGACGGAAACAGTAGTACGTGAAGGCCGGTATTGATACCCCAGCGTCCCTTCCTGCGGAAATAATCCGGATTAGCTCGATTCGTCGTGCGTAGTGCTCTCTGGCCCCGAAACCGGAAGTCTTCCGCCAGCCGCGCCACCCTCTGCACCTTTAATTCGGCCAATTTGCACACGAGCGACCCCCGCGTGTCACCACACCGAACACGCCGGTTATCGGAGCAAACCCAGACGCCATCTTGCGGCCCAAGGCCGAACCGAACGAGTTCGTCGTTTACCAAGCAGCGGACCACTGGGAGGACTACTAAACGCGCCTGTTGCAGCGCGCTGAAGGAACACCACGAAGCGTCGCACACCCCTGGTCGTGCGACATCCACACTGCCAGCAGCGTGTTCATCGGAGCGGCGCCGGCATCGGAGCAACGTGTTCATCGGCGGTGGATTCGCCGCGCTCACGCACACCACCGTAAGCCCGAAAAACCTGCGCAGGTATGTGGGAAAATTTTATCATGGCCATGAGGTTTTTCCCCGGGGGGCTGTCCAATGCTAGGGAGATTGTAGGGGATAGGTTTGTGAGGGATTAAAGAAAGTGAAATGAAAAATCTTTAGTTTTTCTTTGGTTTCGACGGAGTAAAAAAGTTTGATGGTTCTTGGAACCAGAAATAAATTCATGCCTTAAATCACTCACACTGTTTTATTATTTACGTTCTTTACGTTCGTTTTTGGATATCCATTCCTTATTTTCCGATTCTCTTTAGCGGTTTGAATGGTTGAAAAGTGTTTCGCTGTGAACCTTCTGGATTCAAATAGTCGATTAAGGCTTTGTTTGCCACACTGTTTATTATCTACCTGATTTCGAGCAACTCTTGGTATTGAACAGATCTGACGTTTCGCGCATTTAAACCGTATTAACGACCCTGAAAGAATTAAACCTCATGCTTAGTCGGGCAATTAAAACATGACAAGTGGTCTCTCAACTTGAGAGTGGCGCATAAGCCACTGTGTTACAGGCTTTCCCTAGCTCGGTTGGGTGAACGGTTACATTGGCGCCCAACGCAAAATTGATAAATATCATTTTCGAGATTGCCTTGTCTAAATTGTTTTTTTTTTCCCTCTGATACTTTACAAGGAAGGGAGAATATATTTTCGAATATTGCGTTTGCATCCTCCATCTATTATTATTATTTTTTTTTTAATATTTTCGATATTTTTTTTTATTGAACTCAGCGTTTTGTATATATATATTTTTTTCCATATTCTAAATTGGTTGTAGTTTAATATTGAATTGGAGTTTCTTAACTTTCGTTTAGATTTTTAAATTTAAAGTGTCAAAATGGTTCGATTTTACATTTTACCGAATCCTGAATATTTGGAAGAGGAGGAGGTGGATTTCGAGTTGACGATGAAAAGGGAATATGATGCTGATCAAAATTTGAGTGAGAAAAGAAGACTTCTCAGGGCAATTTTCAAGGATGAAAGAAGTAATCCAGCTCCGGTTTATTTTGAGTTCAATATTTTAAAGGAGATCGATATTCTAATTCCACAAATTGGAGATGCTGATAAAAGATTAAGGACAAAATTTGAGTACAGAGACGTGTCACGTTTGCGACACTTTCTGAGAAGGCTGACAGCAGCAACGGCTAATAATGATAGCGAAATTATAAAACGTACGGAAATGTGCAAATTAGTGGAGAACATCTTAAGGGGACATAAACAAAGAGTAACATATGACCCAACTGAATTAGTATCTGAGACCGACAAAGAAAGCAAACATGATGAGGAAGCAGCAAACAAATCATGGAGAAACCCTGATAAGTCTGCGCTAGTTCAAAAGTACAAGACCCCTCAGAAAGGGCTCGATGAAGTCGAGACCGAGTCGGGAGAGGATAGTAAACATAATTATGAGAAAGGAAAACCGAAACTTTTTGGAACAGGGAAGGACAAAACTAACTCAACAGGAACCGGGACCAAACCAAAAAAACCTCTGGTTTCGAAAGATGATTTAGCAGAGTTACTAAAACAATATCTGGATCTAAACTCTACTCAAGGTAGAAATAAAGGAAACAGTTATAAGAAGGAATCTGGAGGTCTTGGGGAATTTCAGGATAGTGAGTCAGGAGTTGTTGGAAAAAATGAAATGTATAAAAATAACCAGGGGAAAAAGGTACACGGAATCGCTCCAGATTTTGTTGGTCTTCGGAGGACTCTTTACCAGATCGACGGGATAGGCACGGAGGTAAAAACCGAAACCACTCGATAGACTCTTTACCAGATCGACGGGATAGGCACGGAGGTAAAAACCGAAACCACTCGATAGATTCGTCGCCAGATCGACGGGAACGGCACGGAGGTACAAACCGAAACCGCTCGATAGATTCGTCGCCAGATCGACGCGATAGGCACGTAGGCAAATACCGAAACCGCTCGAAAGATGCTTCACCAGCTCGACGGGGTCGGCATAACCATAGGCACAGAGACCAAAATTCATTTGAGGAATCTTCAACCGATCGACAGAGGCGACACAGGGAGAGAAATAGAAATAGAAACCTCAGACGGAACAGATCTTCACCGAACAGTAGTGATTCAGGGGAGGGATATCCAGAGTCAGGACATCGAAGACGTCAGTATAGCAGAGAGCGGTACCCAAGAGGAGGAAACCGACACTCCAGGGTTGAGCACTGGGACATCAGCTTCAGTGGAGATGTCAAATCGCTCCAAGTTGAAGATTTTTTAACAAGAATTCGAAAATTAGCTAGACATGAACAGGTAGGACAGCACGAACTATTGAATAAAATTCATTACAAACTGAAAGGGGAAGCTAATGATTGGTGGTTCACCCGAGAGCATAGACATGGGACAGATTTGAGAGGGAAATTAGGTTCCGTTTTGGAAATCCGAATAGGGAGCGAGGAATACGTGCGCAACTTAAAGATCTAGAGCAAAAGAGGGGTGAAAAATTTGTTGCTTATGTCAACGAGGTAGAAAGATTAAATCAGTGTCTTAAACACCCACTTTCTGAACGGGAAATTTTTGAGTTGGTATGGGATAAAATGCGACCCCATTACAGGTCCAAACTTGTAACTGTAACGGTGAACAACCTAGATGAGTTATTAGCGGTTAACCGCAGAATCGACGCAACTGACCCAACGTTGTACAGGTCGGGAGGACACTCAAGAAATGAAATTCAGCATGTAAGAGGTCAGGATGGTTTTGAAGACGAGTACTCGTCAGAAGAAGAAGCTTCAGTAAACGCAGTTCAGCGGAAGTTCAAAGATGATAGGAAACCCTCAAAACCAAACGGACAATCGGTTGAGTCGCGAAGTGCACAGGTAACTGAAGATCCAGAGATTTTGTGCTGGAATTGTCGAAAAATGGGTCATCATTGGAGAACATGCAGGGAAACTAAACTAGTGTTTTGTTACGCGTGTGGAAATATTGGACGTACCACTCGAACGTGTGAAATGAACCACCCTATTCAACAGGTGCAAGCACGCACCCAGAATAGCTCAGGTAATCATCAGCAATCGTTAAACTAGAGGCGGAATGTTCTTCGGGAACCCACTCATTCCGCTTAAGAAAGAGGTTCCTCCAAACCCGAATATAGAAGAGACACAATTTCAAAAATTTAAGCAGGTTTTGACTATCAGAGTTGATCCAAATTTAAGTCCAAAAATTAAGGTTTCCATTTTTGATAGCGATATTATCGCTTTGTTGGATTCGGGAGCTAATATAAGTGTCCTAAATTCAACTAAATTTTTACGAAAACATGGTCTTAAACTGTTTAAAGCAAGTGTTTCAATTTGCACAGCAGACAACACGGAACACGAATGCTTAGGATACGCCAACATCCCCTATACATTTGCGGGGGTGACTAGGGTAATTCCAACTATTATTGTGCCACAACTTTCTAAGCCACTGATTCTAGGAATGGATTTTTGGAACGCTTTTCAGATTCGCCCAATGATCCAAGGAGAGGGTAGAATGACCGATATTGACCTTTTAGATGTTAATGGTGAACCAATTGGGAATTTAACGACGGAAGAATTGTTGGTAGATCAATATATCAACAGGGAAAATGAGATTAATTTAACTGTTTGTGCACTAGAATTGACTGAACAAGAACAATTTTTCCATCGTGCTCAACCAGAAGAAGATGAGTCACTCGACGTGCCTTCCCTGGAACTTCCAAACAATCCGGAAGAGGCCATTGAAAATATAGAAACTGAACACGAACTAACTTCTCCAGAAAGAGAAAAGTTAACGGAAACTTTAAAACATTTTCAGTGGACTAGCGAATCTAAACTTGGTAGAACCACTCTAATTGAACACGAAATCGAAATAATGGAAGGGGCAAAAATGAGAGATTTACCTATGTACAAATATTCACCAAGCATGTGGGAGAAAATTGAAAAAGAATTAGAAAGATACGAACAATTAGACGTTATTGAGGAATGCACCAGTGAATCAGCTAGTCCTTTAGTACCAGTAAAGAAATCCAACGGTAAACTACGCGTTTGTCTTGATTCAAGAAGAATAAATTCCATTACTAAAAAAGATGCATATCCTATGCGAAACATGAATGAAATTTTCCACAGACTGCAGAAGGCCAAATATTTTAGCATAATCGATTTAAAAGATGCATATTTTCAAATCCCCTTAAAGGAATCTTCAAGAAATTTGACAGCTTTTAGAACCCCAAAGGGCCTATTTCGATTTAAAGTAGTCCCCTTCGGTCTCAAAAATGCTCCATTCACTATGAGTAGGTTAATGAATAAAGCAATTGGGTTCGATTTAGAGCCGTACGTGTTCATCTACCTAGATGACGTGGTGGTGGCAACTGAATCGTTAGAAGAACATTTTAGGCTCTTGAGAGAGGTCGCCGAAAGATTGAAGAAAGCTAATTTAACAATCTCAGTCGAGAAGAGTAGATTTTGTCGAAATCAAGTTAGATATTTAGGGTATTTATTGACAGAAAATGGCTTAGCCATTGACAGCAGCAAACTAGAACCGATTCTCAACTACTCTCGTCCAAAGTGCATCAGAGATGTAAGAAGATTGATGGGTTTAATGGGTTTTTACCAAAAATTTATCAAAAACTACAGTCACGTGACAGCACCTATTACTGATCTTCTAAAAAAGGAAAAAAAGTTCAAGTGGACAGAAGCAGCAGAAAGTGCACTAGAAGAACTTAAGTCGGTCCTAACTTCGTCGCCCGTACTCGCGAACCCGATTTACAATCGTCCATTCATAATTGAAACCGATGCATCCGAACTCGCAGTCGGCGCAGCATTGTTACAAGATTTTCCAGATGGGAGAAGAATAATTGCGTATTATAGTAAAAAACTTTCAAGTACCCAACGTAAATACGCGGCCACAGAAAAAGAGTGTCTAGCGGTAGTCCTAGCAGTAGAGAATTTCAGACATTATGTTGAGGGAACAACGTTTGCTGTAATTACCGACGCGAAAAGCATTACATGGTTATTTTCAATCTCCGCCACGAACGGAAATTCGCGATTACTGCGCTGGGCACTGAAACTTCAGTCCTACGATTTCTCAATTCAATATAGAAAAGGAAAAGATAACATATTAGCGGATTGTTTATCTAGAATAGAAACACTTCAAACGGTAGACAACGACTACGCCGAGTTGCGCGACAGGATTAGAAAAAATAGCAACAAATTTTCCGACTTTAAGGTGGCAGGCAATAAAATTTTCAAATACGTCCACGATTCGAACACCGTTCAGGATAAACGTTTTCTCTGGAAGTACTATCCTCAGATGAGCGAAAGAAGTGATTTGATTAGGGTAGCCCACGAACCAGGTCACTTAGGATACGAAAAAACCATCGCGAAGCTAAGAGAACGTTATTTTTGGCCCAAAATGGCTCAGGAAACCAAAGTTTACTGCAAATCCTGTTTACCGTGTAAAACGTCCAAAAGTACCAACATAAATACCACCCCACCGATGGGTTCTCAAAAACAGAATTGTGATTATCCATGGCAATTTATTACATTAGACTACTTAGGCCCGTTTCCACCTTCGGGCAAAGCTAGGAGCACTTGCCTTTTAGTAGTAACAGATGTTTTTACAAAATTTGTACTAATACAACCATTTAGGAGAGCGACGGCGAGTACGCTAGTTCATTTTCTAGAACAATCAATTTTTCTATTATTTGGCGTACCGGAAATAATTCTATCTGACAACGGAAGTCAGTTCACTTCTAAAATGTTTGCAGACTTGTTAAAACACTATGGAATCAACCATTGGCTCACCCCGTCATACCACCCCCAAGTTAATAACTCAGAGAGGGCAAACAGGGTGATCACCACAGCGATTAGGGCAACGATCAAATCGAATCATAAAACATGGGCGGATAACATACAAAACATAGCAAACGCGATTAGGAATGCAACTCACGATTCAACTAAATATACACCTTACTTTCTCACGTTTGGCCGAAATATGATTTCTGACGGTCGAGAATACGACATGATAAGGGAAACTAACGCTCAGAGTCAAGAAATGGAAATAAACGACGAAGAAAGAAAGAAATTGTATGAACAAGTAAGAATGAACCTCAAAAACGCGTACACAAAACAAGCAAAATATTACAATTTACGTTCCAACGTAAAAGCACCGAAATATCAAGTAGGTGAAAAGGTCCTCAAGAAAAGTACATTCTTGTCTCATAAGGGGAAAGACTTTTGCGCGAAGCTCGCACCCAAGTACACGGAAGCGATTGTCAGCAAAGTGTTAGGGGATAGCTACCAATTAGAGGATTTATCAGGGAAATCGATCGGTATTTTCCATGCCTCGTTTCTCAAAAAGTTCTAACCTTAGGGTGGACCAGCTATGACATCTTCTTTTAGAATTTTACAACGGCTTTGCCTAAAAAAAAACGTCTAGGTACCACCCTAGTAACGGTAAACATAACAACGTTGATGTGCATGCATTGACAAACACTTTTTTCTGTAATTAAACAACATAAACATAACTCACTGTATTTTTTTTCCATTGTAAATATTTTCTATTCTGATTTTTCGTGCGTTGTCACTTTTCATTGATTATTTTGTAGATTGTAATTTGTAGCATAAGTATGTAGGCTCCATTCTTGTTTACAGCAGCATAAATTCCCATTGTTGTTGGCCAGTTGAGTCGTAGCAACGTAGATGATTTTCTTTTGCGGTTCTCTGATATTTTTTTTGTTAATTTTTCCTAGAAATAAGTAGAAAACGGTTAGAATAATGAATTTTGTGTAGAATTACCAAATACTCTCCAGATTTAGGCCACTAGTTTGCAGTTTTTCCGTTTTCCGAGATTTTTCACGTGAATTCATAAATTCCTTCCCACGTTTGTTTTGTTTCGAAATCTGTCAGCGACGCTGTCAAAGCTTTGCAGGGTTGCTTTTAATGCTGTCAGTTGAATGTTGCAGTATGGTGTTGCGCGACTGTCGCACAAGTTTTAATTTATAGCAACCAAATTTCTATAGATGTGTCAAACTGACGGTTGATGTTTAGATTTTTGGAAGCTGTAAAATTAACCAAAGTTTACGAAAGTGCCGAAAGTCAATCAAGGAGTCAATATTTGGATTGATGTTGTTGATTTGAAGCAAAATTTTAAGTGAATACATGAGTTTACGAGTTGTCGGGACATTTCCGATATGGTAGACGCGGTACAAGCTTTGTTTACGTTTTGAGTTGAGAGGTGGTTTTGATATTCTGCGTTCTATGCTGCGATTGGGAAAGGCCCAATAATATAGACAAGCAGTTATTTTTGATTTTGTTGTTGTTTTTAAGAAACCCTTGCAGGATTTGATGACGGATGCAAACACAATTTCTTTCACTACTACATGGTTTGAACTTTTTTTCTTTAGTATTTGTTATAAAAGTTAAACAATTGTAAATATGTTTACTTATAGTTAGTTGTTTATTTCTTAATGGAGTTATTTTTTAGTTTATATTTGGGTTATGAAAATTTGATCAATTTTCATTGATCAAATTTTCATAAAATTGCGTGGTGTGATGTAACGTTCTGCGTTGATTTGGGAATTTATAGTTTATTTTTTTATTTAATTGGTAGAAATAATGCACATCTTTACCCTACTCATATTCTAAGGTTCGTTTCCAATAAGCGAAAGCTTGTTTCTTGGCTGCAGGGTTATAGTATTAGTAAGTCTTAAATACCATGGGTACGTTCTTGAGTACGTTGGTTGTATTTTTAGTTTGCTATAAAGTATTGCGAGTTTTGCGTGCGGGGTCGTATCTGTAAATACCAAGAGTGTGCATGTGGGTGGTTAGAAAATTTGCAGTTCAAAATATAGGTGGCAGTAAATACTTAGTTTAAAAAAAAATTGAATTATTCTTAACTATTTAATTCCATTGGGTAACACAAATGTCAAAAATCCTCTGAGTCATGACGAAGAGGGTTGCTGGCTAGAAAAGTTTTCCAACTCGTCCATTTCGATTACGGAGCGGCTGGAATAAAGAAGTGCGCGTCGCGAGCAATCTTTATAAAAGTTAATTTTTTCCTTTTTACGTTCAATTTTTCTAAGGTAAAAGTGTATATGGTGCGAGTGCTTTGAAGTGAATTAACTTAAATATTTTCCTATCCATTTTTTGTAGTTCTTTCGAATTTATTGAAACTTAAATAAATTTCGCGTCGAACTTCTTTAGTGAAATAATCTTTCGTAAAATAAAAGGTAAAGTAATTGAATTATATTAGGAGTTGTGGGAGCTAATTAGTTGCATTGGACAGCAGCGTCGTCCCACGGCGCTTTTTATTACGGGCTGGATTTTTCTTCGCGGGGTCTGCGGATTTCGTGCGTCGAGGCGATCAGCTACAAGCGTCGCCATCTTGTCGTTTGGAGGTTAAAGTTCGGATTTTGGGCAAGCTGCCTGGCAGCGCCGCCATCTTGTGCTAGGAGCGATTAAAGGGTCGCAAGCTCGTGTGCCACGTTACGGCCCGCCCATTGGGGTAGCTAAACAGAGGCGAGTGGCAAGTTCGTTAAATTAACCGTAACGAAATTAACGCAGTGGTCGTCAATTGCCACCGTCGTTTAAAGTCACCAAAGAGGTGACAGCCGAGAGCCGGTATTCGCTGTGCGCGCCAATTACGTTCAGTGTTTGCCAGTCCAAGGGGAGGGTTCCCGTGGCCTTTATCGGTTGTGTAGACGGAAACAGTAGTACGTGAAGGCCGGTATTGATACCCCAGCGTCCCTTCCTGCGGAAATAATCCGGATTAGCTCGATTCGTCGTGCGTAGTGCTCTCTGGCCCCGAAACCGGAAGTCTTCCGCCAGCCGCGCCACCCTCTGCACCTTTAATTCGGCCAATTTGCACACGAGCGACCCCCGCGTGTCACCACACCGAACACGCCGGTTATCGGAGCAAACCCAGACGCCATCTTGCGGCCCAAGGCCGAACCGAACGAGTTCGTCGTTTACCAAGCAGCGGACCACTGGGAGGACTACTAAACGCGCCTGTTGCAGCGCGCTGAAGGAACACCACGAAGCGTCGCACACCCCTGGTCGTGCGACATCCACACTGCCAGCAGCGTGTTCATCGGAGCGGCGCCGGCATCGGAGCAACGTGTTCATCGGCGGCGGATTCGCCGCGCTCACGCACACCACCGTAAGTCCGAAAACCTGCGCAGGTATGTGGGAAAATTTTATCATGGCCATGAGGTTTTTCCCGGGGGCTGTCCAATGCTAGGGAGATTGTAGGGGATAGGTTTGTGAGGGATTAAAGAAAGTGAAATGAAAAATCTTTAGTTTTTCTTTGGTTTCGACGGAGTAAAAAGTTTGATGGTTCTTGGAACCAGAAATAAATTCATGCCTTAAATCACTCACACTGTTTTATTATTTACGTTCTTTACGTTCGTTTTTGGATATCCATTCCTTATTTTCCGATTCTCTTTAGCGGTTTGAATGGTTGAAAAGTGTTTCGCTGTGAACCTTCTGGATTCAAATAGTCGATTAAGGCTTTGTTTGCCACACTGTTTATTATCTACCTGATTTCGAGCAACTCTTGGTATTGAACAGATCTGACGTTTCGCGCATTTAAACCGTATTAACGACCCTGAAAGAATTAAACCTCATGCTTAGTCGGGCAATTAAAACATGACAAGTGGTCTCTCAACTTGAGAGTGGCGCATAAGCCACTGTGTTACAGGCTTTCCCTAGCTCGGTTTGGTGAACGGTTACAATTTATCGAACCATACGCCTTGGGGCAATCAAAAATCAAATCAAATTATTCGCTCTACAGCATTGCCTTGGCGTTCTCGATTGCGAGATTCCTACTCGAAACTAGGTGTTCGAAGGCTTGATTGTTGAGGCAATTGCAAACCTCTTTTTACACCTTAGCTTCCATCCATCCCGGGATTCGAACTGACGACCTTTGGATTGTTAGTCCAACTGCCTACCAGCGACTCCACCGAGACAGGACCCAGGGAGACGACTCCTACACCTGGACTGAGCTAACGACCTAACCTTTTTAGGTTAGTCCGGGGCCAACATTCACTTCCCGTCCGACGGAAGGCGTGATCAGACAAATCTCGTCTCGAAAAATGCCACCGGGACCGTCTGGGATCGAACCCAGGCCGACTGGGTGAGAGGCAATCACGCTTACCCCTACACCACGGTCCCGGCACTTACTTGGGGCAATATGGGTATCAAAATTCATGGTTTTTGATACTGGTAATGAAAATGACCATTTTGGCAGGATTGGCCACACCCGGAGTGGCCATTGCCCTGGGAAAGGTTCTTCCTGGAGGACATTTACGGAACCATACAAATTGGGGCAATATGGGTATCAAAATTCATGGTTTTTGATACTGGTAATGAAAATGGCTATTTTGGCAGGATTGGCCACACCCGGAGTGGCCATTGCCCTGGGGAAGGTTCTTCCTGGAGGACATTTACGGAACCATACAAATTTGGGCAATATGGGTATCAAAATTCATGGTTTTTGATACTGGTGATGAAAATGGCTATTTTGGCAGGATTGGCCACACCCGGAGTGGCCATTGCCCTGCGGAAGGTTCTACCGGGAGGACATTTACGGAACCATACAAATTTGGGCAATATGGGTATCAAAATTCATGGTTTTTGATACTGGTAATGAAAATGGCTATTTTGGCAGGATTGGTCACACCCGGAGTGGCCATTGCCCCGGGGAAGGTTCTCCCGGGAGGGCATTTACGGAACCATACAAATTTGGGCAATATGAGTATCAAAATTCATGGTTTTTGATACTGGTGATGAAAATGGCCATTTTGGCAGGATTGGTTATACCCGGAGTGACCATTGCCCTGAGGGAAGGTTCTACCGGGGACATTTATCGAATCATACGACTTGGGGCAATATGAGTGTCAAAATTCATGGTTTTTGATACTGGTAATGAAAATGGCCATTTTGGCAGGATTGGCCACACCCGGAGTGGCCATTGCCATGGAGAAGGTTCTACCGGGAGGACATTTACGGACCCATACAAATTGGGGCAATATGGGTATCAAAATTCATGGTTTTTGATACTGGTAATGAAAATGGCCATTTTGGCAGGATTGGCCACACCCGGAGTGGCCATTGCCCTGAGGGAAGGTTTTACCGGGAGGACATTTACGGAACCATACAAATTGGGGCAATATGGGTATCAAAATTCATGGCAGTGCGTGGCCGAATGGTTACGCTGTCCGCTTTGTAAGCGGATGATTCTGGGTTCGATTCCCATCTGCTCTAACCTTCCATCGGATGAGGAAGTAAAATGTCGGTCCCGGCCTTGGATGTTAGGCCGTTAAGTCATTCCAAGTGTAGGAGTCGTCTCCATGCCATAAGTACAAACAACACACCAAACCAAGCCTACTCCGGTGGAATCGCTGGCGGCGGTTGGACTCGCAATCCAAAGGTCGTCAGTTCAAACACTGCACAGTGGTCCAGATCGCAAAATTAAGTGGAAAATGGATTTTCCGTAAATTGATGATGTTTTGGAGCATTGGTGTCTTCAGAAGAGTTGTTGCATATGGAAAGGGGCAACTTTTGATTTGGTTGGAAATTAGGGTGGTTCACTATTAGGGCGATTTTGAAAATCTAACTTTTCAGGAATATTTTTGGGAATTTTTTTGTCGTCTAGAAAGTTGTTGGGCTTGCCAATTCAAGCAACTTTGTCGAAGACACCAAAATTTTATCTCGTAATCTACGCCTTCTACGACCAAATTTATAGAAAGCATCTGAGCAAACCTTCAAAAATCAGTTTTTTGAACGTGGCAATTCAGGGTTAAGTTTTAGAGAAAAGTGGTATTCGGGGCAATTTTAGAGCATATTTTGGTCATATTTTGGGTTTAAAAGGAAACCCAAAATATGACCAAAAATCAATTTTTTTACACTTTGGGTCAATTCTGAGGGCAGATTCAGATTCAGCGGGCAAAATTACATGGAAAAACATATATTTGGACAATTTTCGAAATTCGTTAGGGTGGTCCCATAAGGTTTTCCCTTGAAAATTAGACTTTTTCAAATGAAGATATCACGAGTTTAAATAAAAACACCCCTGAGATTTTTTCAGCGTTTGTAGTGCTGAATCTCCTCATTCAAATGCATCCTGGAGCTTAAGATTTGGCTTGCGCCTTTTCGAGATATTTAAGTTACCTTTAAATCGCTGTAACTTTTGACCCTTAAGTCCAAATTGACTTGTCAAATAATAAAAATGTTTGTTTTTTAGAGCTCTAAAAGTGCCCCGAATACCACATTTCTCTTAAACTTAACCCTGAATTGCCACGTTCAAAAAACTGATTTTTGACGAGGGGGACGTCACTCCTGCGTTCACCGAGCGATAAAGCTCCCCTTTTAAACCTTTGCAGCGCTAACATTTGCTTTTCCGCTTTAACTTGCTTTAACTCGCGTTAACCGCGATAACTTGCTTTTTGGCTTACCTTTTGTTGCGATCACGCTTCAAACTGCTCGATTTTTTTGACAGCGAGAACTGTCAAAAGCAAATGACATTTCTCGTTGTCAAACCATTCGAGCAGTGTATTTTGCTTTCTTCTTGAAAGAAAAGTGTCAGGGACAAATCTTCCGCCGGAACCGTATCCGGCGCTTGTGACGGTTTTGAGTTCCAGGGACTTCAGACGCACGGTCGGCTGGAGGTACTCAAAATCAAGTTCAAATTGATTTTAAGTGGATTTTTCACTCAAACGACAGTTCAAAAGCTGAACTGTCGTTTGAGTAGTTTGGACTTGCGATTAAAATGTCAAGTTGGTGCTTGCAGTTTGCACTGAGCATTGAACTTTTCTTCAAAGTGGAGGTAAGTATTGCTCGAATGCCGTTTTTCCCTGTCCCGGAACAGTTCGGGAAGGTTGATGGACCACTTTCGCAGCTGGCAATCCAGTTTTCCTTTTGCCGGCAAAGTTGTCTTTTTTATGTTGAGCCCTTCCGGATTGTCCGGAAGATGCAAACGTGGTTCCGGGAATCATTTGTTTCTTTGTTTTTGGACCTTCCGGAAAGTCCGGCAGGTGGAAAGAACTTTGGAGGAGAAATTTGTTTCTTTGTTTTTGGACCTTCCGGAAGGTGCATAGAACGTTTGAGGAGGAATTTGTTTCACTGTTTGTGTTCCCTCCGGATTATTCCGAAGATGCTAACAAGGTTAAAGGAGACATTTGTTTCTTTGTTTATGGACCTTCCGGACAGTCCGGAAGGTGCAAAACTTGTTGGAGAAGGAATGTATTTTCTATGATTTTGCATCTTCCAGACGATCCGGATAGTGCAAAATAGTGCGTCCATCCCGGGAATTCCCGGGACAAAAATCCCGGGATTTTTCCAAAACCGGGAATTCCCGAATCCCGGGATTTTCTATAATTTGTCCCGGGAATTCCCGAAATTGAAAAAAATATCATATTTTGGTCTGGAAATTCAGATTTGGTTTTGAAAATAGTAGAACAATAAAATGAATTAAAATTTGTATTCAGCAAATCTCAGATTTTTAGGAAAAAATATTATAATTTTAATTAACAGGTCCGCAAAATGCCTAGTGCTTATTTTTTTCTCTTGTATTTTTTTAAAGACTGGATTTACGTATATTTTCGATTTTAAATTTGAAAGAAAAACAATCTCATATCAAATGATTTATTATCAAACACCGCCATCTAGGGCAAATAAGTACAAATGTTACAACACGGAAAGGGGATCGATCGCCAAACCAGCGACCGATTTTTGCTGGGTTGGTTTTGCTGATATCAGCGAAATTTTTCGCTGAAAAAGGTGGATGCGCGAAATCAAATCCAGCAACTTGGTTTCGCTAGTTTGTTATTTCCGAAACGGTTTCTTTTCCAGCGAAAGTTTTCGCTGGTTTGATACACATCCTTCCGACAGCCGTCATAAATGTTTGTTATTGTTCACGTTTGGAAGCGATTTGTGGCAATCGAATTGCTTTAGGGGTTTTTTCAAAACAAAAAAGCATGAAAAAGTTCTGCATCAAGTGTTCAGCATTAAAATACATACTCAACAGGTGATGGTTCTTTTCAATGAAAAGAAGCACGTTTCCATAAAGTTCTCGCAGCAGAAAAATACGGTGCAGTGAAGCTGGAGATGTATTTGTACTGCTGCATAGATGAGTGCACAAATTGTCGCAGGTGGCAGCAAGAATCGTAGGCGAGGAACTTGACCATGGCCGCGGAACAGTTTGTGCTGTGGCAAGTAAGTACAACGAGGAACTTGACCATGGCCGCGGAACAGTTTGTGCTGTGGCAAGTAAGTACAACCTGGCTGGACTTTCTTTTAATTCTGCTTCCGTTACTGCGAAATCTTTTCTGACGATTGTTCCATCCGTAAACCTCCGTCAACCGGAACGGAACTTTAAGATTTTTAGGTCGGTAACCGGTCACGCGCTGGAAAAAATCAACATTTGTTCAAAACTGTGTCTTTCTTTACACCACCTACACAGAAAAAAAAGTGTAAATTTACCCAGCACTGAAACCATGTTTTGCACGTAAACATGCTCAATGTAAATTTGAAATTTAATGTAAAGGGTTGTATTGCATTTAAAGTGCCCTGATGTAATATGAGATTCAATGTAATGTGTGAATCTCATTTAAATCAAACTTTCATTTCGGGAAACATAGAAATTTGAAAATATGAAAGGCATGTAAATGTATTTCCGATGTAAAATTTTCGGAATGTAAACTCAAAAAGCGTTTAAATTTTGATTATTTTGCGAATGACAGCTGTTGTTGTTGTTGTTAATTCATTTATTTCTGGCAGCTTTAACCTTCTTGGGCGAATGACAGCTGACCAAAACAAATCACTCTAATTGTTGTTATTGTTTGGCGCGGACTCAAGTGGAAGTGTTTTTCTTTCAATTACTATGTAAAAGCTATACTTTTGTGGAAAAGCCTATTTCGATGTTGTTACTGGTTGTGTTTCTTGCAAATATTATCGAATAACAAGGAATGTTACAGCTGCCCTTCGAAGAAGGTTCTGGAAGCAGTTTACTGTAAAGTTATACATCTGAAGGGCATGTTTAGATGCAAATTAGTAACATTTTGAACATTGACAAATAAATCGCTATAATTAAAGGTAAGTTGTCAACTAAAAGTTGATTTGTTGCATAATAATATATTGTTAAATAGCTATTCGAAGGTGTGCCAGGTTTAACGTCCAAAAGTTTTTTGCTAGCTGATATCTGTGCTGGTGTTTTCCTTGGCCAGATTTTGAATCCTTTTTCCCGCTTCCGGCGGTTCTTGCAAAATTGCATCGACTTGTTGGCATTAGGATGGAGAAAGGTTCGTTTAACCGGAACCGACGAGGTCAACTTACCACAGCACGATTTGCTGAGAGAGGGATGAGGCGGCTAATTTTCGTCAAATCCTTCTCCGGGGACGTATTTGATTCGTCAGATCAACATCCATTTCCATAGTCGATGTAGAAGCGATTTACGTCAATTTCTCGAAATAAGATAGTTGCTGAATAAAAAAGTTTGAGGTCAAGTTTATGCGTTAACGGTACACATCAACCATAGCTTTTGCACCCAGATATCGGTTACAGACATTTTAGTATCTTCAAAAGTACGGGAACTATCGATTTGATTTTTTATTCATCCCCTAAACTACTGTCTTCAAAGTTATTTGCAATAAAGTTTGACTATTTTGACAATCCGATTCTTTCAGGATTGGGTCCGTAAGTTTGACAAATTTGGAATAAGAAGACAACAACTTCCTCGGTTGCTGTGTACCCTTAAGGAATATTTTTCTTTTTGGTTCACTTTTTACATACTTTTTAAGCTCAAAAATGAGAAAAAGAAACACAAATTAAAATATACCTAGATTGCAGAAGGAACTTTTTTGTTTACAACGTTTCAAACACTCAAAATAATCCACACGTTGATGCTACCTGAAAAATCACGTAACCCCGATTTTCCCCTCGCTAGGCTCGTTTTACGTGACACACGTAAAAATAATGTGAAAGTGTACTGGCAAAAAAAAATTTTCACGTTGATGTTACGTGAAAAGCCTTATGGTATTTTTCCACTAGGGTTTTCCTTGTAGTTTTTATGTTTTTTGAAATGTAACTTCAACGGAACTCGAATGCATCATTCGACGAAATTTCTACGTGATTATTTTAGTATGAAAATTGATGGCGTCCGGCGAAGACTGGCTGCCGAACTTGTTCTCGCAAAATTTCATCAAAAATAGAACAGAAGGTAAGTTTAATTAAGTTTGAATGATTTTATTTATAAATAATTATTTATTTATTTTTTTGCAGCGGCCGAACTCTGAAAGCAGCACACATTTACCGGTGGCCACTCGGATTCTTGCCAGTTCTAATATAAGCGGTTGGTCGTGGTGATCGACGCAACCGAGCATGTCACGGACATTGCGGACACTTGCCGGGGTGCTCCGGAAGAGTGCGATGTTTATTTGCGGCCATCTTCTCGTCGGCCTTGGCCTTGGTGCCCTCGCCAAAGTTGTTCGAAGCAACAAGCTGTATCCGGCAAGATCAACGAACCCGTGCAAGGAATTTGAGAGCTGAACCAATCATCTTTAACATCTTTCTGGCCACGCCAATCGGAAACTTTGCCTAGTTGCTTACAAAGAACCCCCCCTGGTGATGTGCAGCCACGTTAACGTGGCACGGACAGAAGTACCGCAACTAACGACAATGACTTTGAAACGGGTTCCCGTGCGGCCACGAAGTGCAGCGGAAACAGAAAGCTACGCACGAACGTCTTCCTGCTCGGTTTCATGAGAGACTGGGCCATTTTTTACCATGTTAGCAAAGGAAAATTGAATAAAACTATGTTTTGAATTTGAATTAGATCTGCATTCTTGATTTTTTTCTTTTTGATAAAAAAAAAATATCTGAAATTAGACCATATTAGTACTAGAAGGATCCTTTAATGTTTACTACAACAAACATGTAGAAATCATCAATTGATTCATTTAGCTTTTACGTGTGAAGCACGTAGAAACGACGTGAAATGATCTGGCCAAGCAAATTCCGTTTCTACTAGGGCCGCCTAGTAGAAGTTACGTGAAAACTTTAGTGGAAAAATACCACATAGCTTTTCACGTAACTTCAACGTGAATATTTTTTTGAGTGAACGCAAAATTCGTAATCAGAACGTCAAATCATTAGGAGTGTTGTCACACGAATATCTTCAAATACTGAGAATTCGGGTTTATTCAGGTCCCTGTGATGGCGGCCATTTTCTTGAAACCAAAACATCTGACGCCGACGAGAAGATAAAGAAGAAAACAAAACAAAACACATCTGTCAAATTCATTAAATTGCATCAACAAACCGAACCGCGTGTTTCGATCCACTCTGATTTTTGTTTAAATGACAACATATCATGGATTCCGCCTAAAAAGGGTTTAATTTCATGTACGGGTTCCGAGAAATTCCTTCCGGCAAGCTTATTGTTAGCAGGAAGCGGAACCGCGGAAGCTCCCTCCACTGACAACGATAACCAGATCAAACCAGGCCATTCCGGTGCAAACAACCGTCATCAGCCCAGCCAGTTGTGCAGATCGGGCAGGTTGTGTTTTTAAATATATTTCGGCTTCAAAAAACCATTCGGGGTGCTCCTTCTTGAACGAACCCCCGTTATTTTCCGGATAGTTAGCTAGACCACGACGAACATTTGGTGGTAGCTTTGACACTTCCGACACTCAATGATGAACACTTTTTTTTTCACGCCACGCTGCTGCAAAGAATTTCACATTTTAAAAGGTTTGACCGTTTTAACGTTTCTAGATGTAAACAGTAGGCCGTCACCTACCAATACATCAGCAGCTGATTTCAGATAGGGGCTACTCACAAACACTAATGCGTGGGTTTGTTTTCAGACAGGGGCTACTCACTAATACTGTTGCAAGATTATGGTGATGGCCGAGTAGAGTATCCCTTTACTCTGACACCACCCCCCTGGGTTTATTACAACAGCGATAAGCAGAGTACTCTAATTTACGTTAACTATAGCTTTATGTAAAAGTGTGTATTATGGAACGGATAATTACCATTGTTATCATTACAGATTGTCAAGGGAAACAAATTGGTCGATGCAAAATAAATCGGCACTGGCAACGTATGTTTTTCGCTTGCAACACTGCCAGTTTTGCTGGACGTAAAAGGCGATTGGTGACTAGCGCGTTTTAACTATCAATTATTGGTCAATCTGTTTCCCTTGACAATCTGGAGTTATCATTACTTTTAAAATTACACTGACGTCATCCGTAACCACGATTTTTTTTTAATTTAAGGCTCACACAAAATCCAAACTGTAGAACAGTAGCTGGGCTCCCCTTTCAAAATTTTCAGGTATTGTAAAATAGTTACCTATTGACTTTTAAAAGCACGATTGAAGTTTAAAACCATAAAGCAAAAAAAAAAGCAAAAATTAAAAAAAAACCATTAAGAAGAAACAAAACTGCATTTTGCACTTATTAAAGTGATCAGTCTGCATTTGATTATTTTGAAGTTTTCTTTAACTACACGTCAATCAGCAGTTGGCATCGAATTGGGTCCTATAATTGGGTCCTAAAATGAAGCTTAGATTGCTGATATTATTGTTTACAACGATAAAGCTTATTTTTTTGAGTACAATAACCCTTTTGTACGACCACAAAGAGTTTAAAATGGATTTTTAAATCAATTTTGAAAAATTAACCTCGCGGTCCTTCTTGACAGAAAAGGTCCTACTTGACAGCTCGTTCCAAGGGGACCATAGTTGATCCATCGAAAAAATGTTGTCTTGTCAATAACTTTTTTTGCATAAAAATGAAAAAAGTGATCAGAAATGGTTTTTAATCGTGTTTTTTACCGTTGTACTTTAAAATTTACATAGGGCTTTAGTACCCAATTAAGCTTAAATTGCTGATATTATTGTTAATAAGGATAAAGTTTATTTTTATCATTTGAATGACATTTTGAAAGATGACATTATACCCTGTGTGATTTAAGTGGAGCACCGGATTCGAGTGGCAGAAATGACTGTTCTCCCATAAGGAATACATTGTAAAAAACAAAAAACTTTTCGAATGGAAGTGTTCCATAAGTAATTTTTTTTTGATTTTTGGGTGGTTGATAGTGCCTTGAGTCAGGGGTTTTTAAATACACCCGAGAAGCAAAATAAATTAAATTTTGTTTATTAGATCTTAAAAAAGACTTTTGTTGTTTTATAATTTGTGCGTTTATTTATGACGAAAACCTGTTAGTTCACAACTTTTTATCAAGTCAAGGAAAGTTGCTTTGACTTTTAGCGTTGATTAAAAATTCATGGTTTTCAAATGAAGAAAACGTTTTGTTGATTCAAATATGCCTTAATTTTCTGCGTGAACGAACTTTTGGACCATATTCAGCGTGTTAGGTTTTATACCATTTTCAATAAGGTAATATTGTTTAACAGTGTAAGATTTTAGCCGATTTAAGCTCAAACCCTCGCATCGTGTATATATTTATGTATTTGTTTTGATTTTGTTCGCCTGCTGCGATCGCGCAATTTTTCGTCTTTCAACAACAAAATAGTTTGCCTGAAGTGAGCCACGTCTTTTTAGTTGCCAGCAAGATAATTTCATGCCGGATGTCGTCATCGGATGCAGATGCTGGTTAGCAGGAGAACCGGCTTTCACCTCGTCGGAATTATTGCCGTAGCTGGTGCTGTCGTTATTGGTAAGCAGAAATTAAATCGTATTAATTTCTTATTTAGCATTCATAACAGTTAGCTGAATTCAATTTCTAGGATTTGAAGCACCACGCGCTGTTCGGCTGGAGCCCTAATTCCATCTGTTTTATCGCACGCCACGGGCCATTCTGACCAGGCCTTGAGCCGCAACCAGCGAGAGTCCTAAGCTTAGCTTCAAGTACCGAAGCTGAAATGGCAGCCGGAAGAAAATACCATGAAACGAGGATTTCCGCTAGTAATAACCTGGATTGGGAAATTGCCGTTGGTGCGAGGGAAATGTTATTGTTGCAGTTCTCTTGTGGGTTACGTTCGCTGTATTTCCCGGCAGTGTGTCCAGGAATAGCACCGCCAATTTGTCGCAAATAGTAAACGCCGCAAGCCAGAGTTTTTGTTCGACGGTTCTGCGCCTTCACCGTTGGTGACTAAAATTGGTACAATTTCGGAACAGTTGTTTTGCCGTAATGCTTCAAAAATATAATTCCTTTACAGTTTGCTGCCAAGACCAACCGAATGCAGCAGAATCGACAAACAGCCAAGAAAAGACATCAAACAAACGGGACCTTCGACTGTGACCTGCAGCCTGCACGAAGCTGTAGCAGTTTATCAGTTCGATAGCAAAGCGGACTTCATCTTGGTGACCACGAGCGAGTGCGTGATTCCCGAGATGATCAACGCGAGCGGTAGGTTCGCGTGAGGATGTTTTCAAGCAAGCATAATTGACCATACAGGTGAGCTCCCAAAATGTAGGCAACTTCCTCTGGTCAGCGACAAGATCACCGTCAAGCTGATCTTCGCTCATTTTCACTCGGTCAGTCGATGACGTATTAAGTCAAAATGTTCAGCATTTTTGTATTACCCAATCTCACCCCAGACCTAATGTCACCCCTGATGACGGTATACAAAACCTATTCACAATTGACTCTATAAATATATTAAATAGGAAAGGTTTCGCGCTGTTTCCGCAAATTTGCAGTTACCAACTAGATTTCGAGTGGAAACATTCGCTGAACCAGCGGATTTTTCGCCGAAACCAGTAGAATAATCTCCTGGTTGGTTTTGGTACGAGCTGCTGCCGCCGGAAAAAAAAACCCGGACGTCAGCGATAGAAAACGCTGATCCAGCGTAAAAGAACACCAGTTCAGTGAAAAAATCCGCTGGACCAGCGAATTGTTTCCCAAAACCAGCACAATAATCTACTGGTTGATTTTGGTACGAGCTGCTGCCGCCGGAAAAAAAACCCGGACGTCAGCGATATAAAACGCTGATCCAGCGTAAAAGAACACTGGTCCAGTGAAGAAATCCGCTGGACCAGCGAATTGTTTCCAAAATTAGTACAATAATCTCCTGGTTGATTTTGGTGCCCTGCCGCTTTTTCCAAACCAGCGAGAAAATTTTCTGATTCTAGCAAAACTGATCCCCCAAACAGCGACATTTTTACCAAACCAGTGTTTTTTTTCACTGGTTTGGTAGAATTTCATCGGTTTTCAAACCAGCGAAAAAAATTAGCGATTCTAGGTAATTTTTGTGCAGGCTGAGAAATTAGCGACATTTTTCGCTAGTTTTAGCGAACTTTATCGCGATTTGGCGATGGATCCCCTTTCCGTGAAATAAAGACAGCTATTAAAGCAAAAAAATAATTGCATGACGTTTTGGGTGACTTCGGTTGAAACAGGTACAGAACAAAACAATTTGTACTTCCAAATGTATTGCTCTAAAATCTCCTGTACCTATTTAGACTGTAATTCTGGACTGGTATCTTATTATTTATTGTCGTTTTTTTGTTTTTCAGATACAAAATAAATTTTTAGGCTGTTTTAGTCATGTCATATGAAAATATATATAAAAGAAAAAAAAATATAAAAGAATTCCAGAGTTTTTTTGAATAGGTCCTATAAACATATGGAAGACAAAAGCTTATTGGACCTTTTAAAAGAAAAAAATTCAAGAATTATGTAATTTGATTCGCAAATCAAAAAAAAATCATCATACTGGAATTAAAAATAGTAGTTGATATAAAATCCTAAACACCACAAAGACAAAAAAAATCTTTTAGGCTATTTTAAAACTGTCGTCTTTGTTTAGATTGAAGTGAGGATTATAACCATTTGATATTATTAAGCTAATTCTATGATTTTAAGCTTGAAAACATAACAAAAATATAATGAAACATAAATTTTATTACTGATTAACAAATTTCCCGGGATCCCGGGAATTCCCGGGATTCCAAAAATATTTTTCCCGTTTCCCGGGAAAATTGGACGCCCTAGACTGCAAAACCAGACGAAGGTGGGGAATAAACTTTTTCTTGGTTTTTTTGCATTCTAGATTGCTGCAACCCTTGCCAGCTGCGACCTCTAGCTGCGATGTCTAGTGTGAGCAGCTCGATTACGCCAGGCAGTGCACCGACCACTGTTGCGCTCCGATTCAAATGTTACAGCCAAGGGTCTGCCAACATCGTTTGGCAACTTCTCTTCATCATCGAAGATGCCAACGGCCGGTAACACCATGTCAACGCAGTCCTCGCCAGGTCCAACCACGATGAGCCTCCAATGCCAACATCACTGCTTCAAGCGTTCAGTAAGCAAGCTACTTTCGCCCCCGGTGTCGATGACCGCGGTGGCTCAACCTTCACACCAACTTAACCGGCTCTGATCAGATCAGACTGCTTCAAACCGCGCTCACTTCTTCCGCGGCAGTGATAATATCAACCAGCTGCGCCGGTCCAACCGACAGCGGAATACCAACTACAATCGCTTCTTTCTCTTTAGCGGCAACAGCCAAGCTATCACCAACAAGCTGCAGTACAAGATCAACAACAACCTTCAGGCACATTCATACCCGCTGTTTAACGGCGTGGCACCCAGAACCATCACCGTGGTCACCTTGTTACCGGTGTGGTTGGTGGAGGGCAGAACAACCACTATCAGCCATCGCAAGTCCGAGACGCGGACGAAAGAGGTCGGGTTCACGAACACATACCCGACGGATCACATGGCGTTGCTGGAGCATTTTTGATCGACGAACGAACCGCTGCAGGTAGGATGAATTAGATGTTAGGTTTAGATTCATGAGTTGAACGTTTGTTTTTTTCTCCTCTCAGGGGGATGCCTTGAAGGAATCAGGTTACCGAGGAAATGCCGAATCATCGCCGATCAGCTCCAAAGCATCAAGCAACCCGACGACAACACCTTCCGGAAGTTCGCATACCAGTCTGCAGCAGCAGCAGCAACAACAATAACAGCAGTCTTCTCTCGCATCCAATGGGGGAGTCAACAGCCTAGCGGGCTCGACGTATGCAACACCTCGTCCCAGATTCGATCAATTAGATAAAACAACTCTGAAGACTATGATAGTATGATGAACTCGCACAATCATCACCACCGAAGATGGGAAGTTCGCGGCGCCACCACCGTCAATGTTCGACGCGTTGGCATCTCGAAATCAGCACGTATTCAGCTTTGGTTCTGATCTGCTTCAGTCGTCCTACCAAAGTCACATGCGGAACATGCGGAAGTGGCCGCGGGAGACAATTTGATTGACCCTGGCGATTCCACCATCGCAGAACCATCAATTGGCAGCGTCGAGAAGCAAGCTATCCTCGTCGAACCAGTTCAGTATCATCCCGGACCGATCGGAAAGTACCAGAATCTACTGAGCGAACTTTCGCTGGGCAGTACCAACGGTGAGTTTTGGTTGAAATTTTTAACCTCTTTCAAAGGGTCGATTAATCGGTTAATGCGGATAAAAAACGTACATCTTCTCTCTGTCATTTCAGCTGGCGCCGAGTTGACCTGGAGGACGCGGGATCTTCGTCAGTTGCTACAGCAGATGCCCGTAATTCATTCCGGGGAGGAGTTGGGCGTGATTGGAAGAGGATTGGATGGCTTGGCGGAACCGAAGACTCCGGAGAAGCTTTTTCATGTTGATCGAAAGGATTTTTGGAGATACGACGCGGCTGGTGATCTCCACGTCGCACCAGGATTCGAGTACGAGTTGAAGAGGGGCCCGGATGGCGTAGATCGGCCACGCTACCAGCACCACCACCGGAACCACCCCGGGTGACCGCGTCAATCCTAATCAACAGTACAAATTGCTCCTCTTTAATCGCTCGACTGTTCTTTCAGCAGACAGGCAGCTCGTCTTCCGCGAAAAAAGGAGAGCGGCGGAATTAACAAGGTCAACTTAATTATCTTCCAGAAAATCCCCTGTATGGACAAACTCGATGAAAAGTCCCGAAAGAAGCCACCGTTGAACAACCCGCTGATTGTGGTTCCAAGCGGGAACTGGAGGAAAACCTACGTCTACGTCATCCATCCCAAAGATTGTGAAACTATTTAGGACTTACCCACATTAGTTTTTGCCAACGGTTAGCTAGTCACAGCACAGACTCACGGTAATAGCAGGGTCGGCTGCGCTAGTCACCAACGAGGAGATACGCGAACTTAACTTTGGGAACTTCACTTTTCTTGAGTTACGGGTTGAATGAAAACTCCTCTTTTGGGAGACGGAAAGGGAAATTTATTTAAAGAATTTAAGTCGGTTCAAAAGTGTATATTTGTGAGTGTATGTGTGTGTGGGGGACTCGGTACGTACCGCTGCCTTTCCGCTGACGACGACGATCTGCTACTCAGTCTGTCCGCTGGTCGCGAGCGCTCGCGTTCGCTGCTGAAGCACCGGTGCTGGTTCTCGACGTGGTGGGGGTGGATGGTAGGTAGAGCACGGCTTAGGGACCAGGCCTTCCCTCCTTGACTGGATCGGCCGATCGGGGACCTGCCCACGTTGACCAAACCGAGAGGGGGAATTTACGCTCCTTTGGGATGAGAGCCACGAGGGCCCGAGCGTGCTCCTTGGAAATTATGGTCCACGGACCAGAGCAACTGATGATCTTTGACGATTAGACGCAGTAAGCCGGCTCCTCCGCGCTTACGCAAACTGGGCCGAAGAGCGAGCGATCTGGCGGTCAAGCGGCGTGCTTAACTCGCAAAATGGCGTTTACGCCAAAGGACAAAAGGTCCTGGAGGACAATGGGGAGAAGTGATTAATTTTTTTAGCCGTACTACTAGGTAGGGTAGTTTAGCTTAAGTCGTCCTTCCGCATAGCCGAATACGGGGTTTAGAACATACCTGAACGACTGGAGGTGCACTCGCACAAATTTCCACCACTTTCACTTCTAGTCCTTCGCTCTACTTTTTCTAACGGAATCGATCGCTCACTTGCCTGGGAGAATATGACCGTTGGCGGTCTAATTCTCGTCCCTTCAAGCCTTTTGGTCGGTGACACGACATTACGTCACGTGACACCCATCACTTTTGGGCGTTGTCTACCACCCCCTTTGCGATGTTTTAAGACGAAGACAATACTGTCGCTGGTTGTTGGTTTGTCCCACCGTTTGTGTGTTGTTATAGTGTGTTAACAAGTTGTGTTTTTATTTATTAATTTCCCCTTTTTACTAACCCTACTAACTAAATTACATTTATTTATTTATTCCCTAATACCCTACTAACCCCATAGCTAAGAATCGTGATCGTTCGCATTTATTTTTGGTTTATTGATGTTGAAGAATGAAGGACTTGTAACGAGTGGTTACAATTGTTACCTGAAGACAAGGCTAGGCGACCAGAGAGTGACCACCTAACTTCGGTGCAGTGAATTGGCCGCGTCATCCCAAAGTTGAACAAACGCGGGCCAAGCGCGCCTTCGAGAGCTCCATGTCCTCCCAGCATGCGGCAAAAAATGCCAAACTAAGCGAGCACATGCGGCGGCGGCGAGTTAAACGAGCATAATGTTCTCAACAAACTGTTCAAACTCCCCGCGGAACCCAACTCCGTCTTCACCACCGGGTACTTCCCACTCGCGCGTAACGTGACAGTCCCCCAGCAGATCCTGCGAATTGCCTATACGTACGCCAATGGTTTGGTCGACTTGGGCCAGGCGCGTCCTCCATGATCAAGGAACCGCCGATGCGGTCCTCCTGAAACTCTCTGTTCCCGACAATGCCGTAGTCCGTAACAAGACCATTCACAACCGTTCCGAATGTTTGTTGAAACAAAAGAAATAAAGATTTTTTTTTATCAAAATGTTTTATTACATAGGAAAGTTTCCTGAATTTTGTTATAAATTGCACCTATTTCAATTTGCAGGCCAAGGATTGATACCTAAGAGCATGCAATGGCACTGACCTTGTTGCGTGCTCTTCGGTTGACGTCCACGTAAGGAACATCCTGGAAGGAGCGTAACTAACTACATCCGTAGTTCTGTTAGATCATCCGAATTATCTTGATCAGAACAGTATAGCTCTGGTTCCTTGCGAGTGTCCTATTTTCTTACCTCCACGTTGGCTTGGTTTTCATGATGACCTAGCTGGTGGCCTGTGGAAACGGATCGTAAACCTTTGACCACCGCGGGTCAGAGTCGAGACGGCTGAAAGAAAGGGCGCAACAATGTGGGAAAGGGAAGTAATTTGTGATTGTAGACGGTATTGTTTCGATTCGCAGTATGTTGAGTCAACTGCTGTGGATGTGCCTAAAATATCGCACAACGGGGTTTCTCTTCTCTTCATTCTCAGTTACCACCTATCACCTATTTTTATTTTGCTTTACTAATTCTCACTTCTTCACTGATTCTTCTATTTAATATCCATCATTTGATTTTGATTTGACTAACTTTTGATTCTCTTATCTCTCGAAACTTTTCCACTCTTTTTTACCAATTGATACTGCTGTAACAAACTTTGTTTTGTATTTTTTTTTTCCTTAAAAATATAATTTTTCTTAATGTACTAGTAATATCAAGTCTATTCATCATTCGCCTAATCTTTTTTATTTTATTGCGAATTTATTTATTTGAATAATTCTCTATCTGTCCTATAAATTATCATTACTATAATCTAAGCTTGTTTTGTATCTCTATTTATTAACTATTGTCTAATTTTACATCTAATACATCTAGCTTCTCATTTTTATTCTTTGAAATACGATCATCATTCTCTTACAATTGATACTTGATTTTTATAAAATAAATTCTCTTTTACTGTCTATTGTTTTCAATCTTCACCCTTTTTTTTCAAACAAGTGAGGTTTGAGCCCTTACTCAATTTATGGAATGGTTAAAGAATTAACACAAATATTACTATTGTATTTTTGGTAAACTTTTATAACATGCTTAGGACCAAAAATTGTAACAAAACTAGGACACTAGGAACACTAGGAAAGATTTCAGGAGAAAACAATACACAGTAAAATAACAACTAGTTTTGAATCCAAACTAAAAATAAAACAGTTTTTGCTTTAGTGAAAGTTGATAGGAACACTATAAATGGTTAGGCGCTTATACTTACATCAAACCCTACGTAATGTACCACCCCCGGCCGAGTTAAAATGCGTAACCGGAAAAGAAGGTGTGCATGCCTGGCACGAACACTCAAAGCGTGTTCTAGCGTGTTGCTCGTACTGACTCAGAGCAAGGGTGAGATGTAGGTGTAAGGGCAGTGCTTGTTCGTCGGGAACCTGGTGCATAAGATCGGTCAAGGCCCGTTCTTACACTGAAAATTGCGAATTGCGAAATTGCACCTATTTCAATTTATTTAGCTATCTTTAGGTATCTTCCGTGAGCTAACGTGTGACACGACGTCGCCCGTTTCGTTGCCCACAGCTTGAGGTAGCAAATGTACCCAACACGAACTTATCCCCGCCTGGCTAGCAGGTTCGCAAGCAACGCCACTCGTAGTAAAACTCTCCGATCTTGATCCGGGCGTCCATGCTACAGTACAGCAGAAGATGGACCAGGGGAACAACCGGATGGCGGAAATATTTTTGGTGTCTCGGCGATCTCAACCCGCTCGGTCCCGTTCGGCCTCGATACAAGTTCCTCATCCAAGTATTCACCTCACGGTCCCACAACTCTATCAACTTCTTCCATCGTGTAGATCACCAACGCTCGATTCGCTCTAGAATCAAACGTGTTCGTGTCGTACGTGGCCTGCATGTGCCCCACCATCTCCACTCGGTCCTTCCTCCACCGAGATGTAGACCGTCTTTCGCTGGTTCTACGGGCTCCTCCACAAAACCTGAAGCATTTGCTTCAGCTCCGTCAAACCAAATTCGCCGGCCCAGCCATCGGTGGAAACATCTCCTCGTACTGCGAACTCAAAAATATTCCCCCTGTCCTTTGGGACCGCCGGCGGAGCGGCAAACCTGCAGCGTTTTTGTCACCGAGCGGGAAAAAATAAACTCGCGGATTGCAGATTGCTTTGTTTATTAACAAAAACTGCAGGAAAAGCAAAACAAACACCGAGTTGCCAAACTCGATTAAAAACTACTCGATTTGAGATGGCAAGGCTGCAAGATCGATTTTGCTTAGTTCAAAATCGAGCAATCGCTGACCGCTTTAAATCGCTTTAACGCGCGTTAACTTGCGATAACTTGCTTTAAGATGGCGTTATGTGAAAACTCGGCACGATGAGTAGCGTTGATGTTTTTCGAGCTCGTTTTTGTGCGTTTTAGTGTGTTATCGCGGAGTGACGTCCCCCTCGATTTTTGAAGGTTTGCTCAGATGCTTTCTATAAATTTGGTCGTAGAAGGCGTAGATTACGAGATAAAATTTTGTTGTCTTCGACAAAGTTGCTTGAATTGGCAAGCCCAACAACTTTCTAGAAGACAAAAAAATTCCCAAAAATATTCCTGAAAAGTTAGATTTTCAAAATCACCCTAATAGTGAACCACCCTAATTTCTAACCAAATCAAAATTTGCTCCTTTCCATATGCAACAACTCTTCTGAAGACACCAATGCTCCAAAACTTCATCATTTTACGGAAAATCCATTTTCCACTTAATTTTGCGATCTGGACCACTGTGCACTGGGGTAGAAGGTTCCTTGGCGTATAAAGAGGTTTGGGTGCTCTCCCCATTCAAGCCTTCGGACTCCTAGGTTCGAGCAGAAACTTGCAATAGAGACCACAAAAGACCCGTGGGTCGTTAATGTGGATGGTTTGATTTTTTGGGTATCAAAATTCATGGTTTTCGATGCTGGTAATGAAAATGGCTATTTTGACAGGATTGGCCACACCCGGAGTGGCCAGTGCCCTGGGGAAGGTTCTACCGGGAGGGCATTTACGGAACCATACAAATTGGGGCAATATGGGTATCAAAATGCATGGTTTTTGATACTGGTAATGAAAATGGCCATTTTGGCAGGATTGGCCACACCCGGAGTGGCCATTGCCCCGGGGAAGGTTCTCCCGGGAGGACATTTACGGAACCATGCAAATTTGGGCAATATGGGTATCAAAATTCATGGTTTTTGATACTTGTGATGAACATGGCCATTTTGGCAGGATTGGCCACACCCGGAGTGGCCATTGCCCTGAGGGAAGGTTCTACCGGGGACATTTATGGAACCATATAAACTGGGGCAATATGGGCAGCAAGATTCATGATTTTTGAAACTGGAAATGAAATTTTGATAATGGCCATTTTGGCAGGATTGACCACACCCGGAGTGGCCATTGCCCTGGGGGAAGGTTCTGAAGAAGTTCCTACCGGACAACCACTTCGGGTGTGGCCAATCCTGTCAAAATTGACATTCATTACCAGTATCAAAAACCATGAATTTTGATACCCATATTGCCCCAATTTGTATTGTTCCGTAAATGTCCTCCCTGGAGAACCTTCCCTCAGGGCCATGGCCACTCAGGGTGTGGCCAATATCCTACCAGTTTGGTCCCAACCCCATTGCCCCAAATCATTTTGGTTTTGGGGTGACCGTCCTAACAATCTTCATTAGAACAGAATTCCTCCCAAGTTGGTGCACAACCTGTGTTTTTCCATGTGTGCATGTGTGTGTGTGTGTGAGCAATAAAATTACCACCGTGGATCCGTCTTTGATGAAACCTCAGTAGGCACTGAAATTTTCTGAGGCTATCTATTAGCTTATACAGTTCGCATTAAATGTGGCAACAGTGGTGCAACATTCTCGCGTGACTGTTCCAAGAAAGCAGGAGACGAGGCATAATTTGCGCCATGTTGCCGCATTTCATGCGAACTATATAAGCTAACAGATAGCCTCTGACCAATTTCAGTGCCTACCGAGGTTTCATCAAAGACGGATCCACGGTGGTAATTTTATTGCTCAAACACACACATGCACACATTGAAAGACACAGGTTGTGCACCAACTTGGGAGGAATTCTGTTATAATGAAGATTGTTAGGACGGTCACGCAGGGCTGTGGAGTCGGAGTCGGAGTCGGAGCCGGAGTCGGTGAAATCTTGTTGTTAAGTATTTGCTATAAAACAGCTTAATTTACAAAACTTCTTAACTGTTTTTTTAAGTCGTATGCAATGAATTGCCATTTTTTAAAAGATTTATCAGATGCCATTATGTTTTTGAAGCTTTTTATTGTGATTGGAAAACTCTCATTGTGTTATTTTACTAAATGATAACCTGTTTATTCCCTCTTACCCAAGTATTTAGTATTATAACTTTTTGTAGTCAGAAAATTGATTGATTGGCGCACGATCATTCATAAAGCTTCGTTTTAGGTGAAGATTCAAGATGTATTGCGCGCCTCCTTCTATGTATATTGAAAATTTTAAAATTAAATAAATCTTTAAATAGTAGTATATGCAAATATATATAAATAGTATGCCGTTGCAAAAAGAAGTTGTTTTAAGCACGAGTCGTACATTTATCCAACGAGGTTTACCGAGTTGGACAAATACGATGAGTGCTGCAAAAAAAAAAACAAGTTTTGCAACGAAATGCTTGCAACATTTTTTGCAATTCCGAAAAACGCATTTTGAATGGAATTTTATGTCAATTATTGATGTGTTAAGTAAACTCACCGTTCAAAACAAAAAAATATTGAAAAATGTTACTTTTCGATACTAGTGCTGAAAAGTTCAACTTTTCAGCACCCATTTCAAGTGGAACTTTTCAGCACTGGTGTTGAAAGGTATACATTTTCCATTTTGTTATTTTTGGTAGAGAAAAGTATGCCGTTCCGTTTCTCCAGAAGGACAGGAAAAGTTGACAGTTTCACAGCGGAATTGCAAAAAAAGTTTCGTTTAAAATTGTTATTTAAAAACAAGGTGACTTTGATAGACAATGTGCTTCTTATAAATGTCAGCTTAAAAGTGTGCAAATTGAATTTATATGTTAAATCGATCATAAAGGCCAGGTTTCTTTAAATGATTCATTCTAAAAAAAATGCAATTTAATATAAAAATATATAAGCTATTTATAATTTAAATGTAAATAAAACAAACAAGCTAATTTGAGGTTAAGTAAATAAAATCCAATTTAATTACAAAACTGTTCTTCTGAAAATGCCTTCAAAACTGGAGATAGTTTTTGAATTCTGTTTCAACAACGTATAAAACTTGTAACCTAGAAACTTTTTTTTCGTTGATTCTTCCTTGAGAAAAACATAGCACTTAGAGAGTATTTAAATAATCCTATTTATCAATGTTTTCAAAATAATAGTTAACAAACTTTTGAAACATTTCAAAATATGTGGAGTCGGAGTCGGCTAGAGTTGGTAGGCCGGAGTTGGAGTCGGAGTCACAGTCGGTTGGGACTGAAAGCCGGAGCCGGAGTCGGAGTTGGAGTCGTCTAATCTCAGAAAGCCGGAGTCGGAGTCGGAGTCGCTTGAAATATGACCCGACTCCACAGCCCTGGTCACCGGGAAACCAGAATGATTTGGGGCAATGGGGTTGGGACCAAACTGGTAGTATATTTGCCACAGCCTGGAGCGGCCAGTACACTGGGGAAGGTTCTCCTTTATCGAACCATTTGACTTGAGGCAATAGGGGTATCAAAATTCATGGTTTTTGATACTGGACATGACATTTTGCAAATGGCATCAAATTCATAACATTTTAATTATAACATAAAAATAAATTAAGTTGCTATTTCATTCCATTTTATTACAAGAGATTGAACGCTGGCTAAACTAAAGCCGACTTAATGGCCCAGCTCACACAGGTCATCCTTCAATGACCAAAATATTGGCCGCTCACTTCGTAGCTGGGGAACCACGGGAATAAGGGGCGCGAGTTAGACAATGTTGCCGAAAGTTTGCATGAAGTGGGACACGACCTGCAAGTTGGGCAGCCTTTTCAGGGCCATCGCTTCCGATGCTCATTCTCCAACGTCCATACCGCGCAATCGTCAATCTTGATCGGCGTATTGGTGTACTCCTGGGACGTGCAGACCAACGAATTCTCCACCGGTATCTGCATCAGTTCCAGGCAGTACATCAGGCCACGAATCTCCAGTAGCAGAGAGATGGACGTATCGTTGCTGAATTCCACATCCGGTAACGGAGTCTAGGGGGATTGTCTGTGTTAACCGTTTACGCGACTGGCGACATTGGCGAATCTCCCAGTGGTGGCTCAGATTTCAGCTCGAGGGCAGCGAAATCGAATTGCATGGCAAAATGACCCTATTCATTAACAGTATCAAAAACCATGCATTTTGATACCCATATTGCCCCAATTAGTATGGTTCCGTAAATGTCCTCCCGGAAGAACCTTCCCTCAGGGCAATGGCCACTCCGGGTGTGGCCAATCCTGTCAAAATGACCCTTTTCATTAACAGTATCAAAAACCATGCATTTTGATACCCATATTAACCCAATTAGTATGGTTCCGTAAATGTCCTCCCGGAAGAACCTTCCCTCAGGGCAATGGCCACTCCGGGTGTGGCCAATCCTGTCAAAATGGCAATTTTCTTTACCATTATCAAAAACCATGAATTTTGATACCCATATTGCCAAAATTTGTATGGTTCCGTAAATGTCCTCCCGGGAGAACCTTCCCTCAGGGTCATGGCCACTCCGGGTGTGGCCAATATCCTAAAAGTTTGGTCCCAACCCCATTGTCCCAAATCATTCTGGTTTTCGGGTGACCGACTAACAATCTTCATTAGAACAGAATTCCTCCCAAGTTGGTGCACAACCTGTGTCTTTCAATGTGTGCATGTGTGTGTGTGTGAGCAATTAAATTACCACCGTGGATCCGTCTTTGATGAAACCTCAGTAGGCACTGAAATTTTCTGAGGCTATTTGTTAGCTTATATAGTTCGCATGAAATGCGGCAACATGGCGCAAATTTTGCCTCGTCTCCTGCTTTCTTGGAACTGTCACGCGGAATGTTGCACCACTGTTGCCACATTTCATGCGAACTATATAAGCTAACAGATAGCCTCAGAAAATTTCAGTGCCTACTGAGGTTTCATCAAAGACGGATCCACGGTGGTAAATTTAATGGTCACATACACACACACACATGCACACATTGAAAAACAAAGGTTGTGCACCAACTTGGGAGGAATTCTGTTCTAATGAAGATTGTTAGGACGGTCACCCGAAAACCAGAATGATTTGGGGCAATGGGGTTGGGACCAAACTTTTAGGATATTGGCCACACCCGGAGTGGCCATGACCCTGAGGGAAGGTTCTCCCGGGAGGACATTTACGGAACCATACAAATTAATATGGGTATCAAAATGCATGGTTTTTGATACTGGTAATGAAAATGGCAATTTTGACAGGATCGGCCACACCCGGAGTGGCCAGTGCACTATGGGCCATCTCCATACAAACATGCGGCCAAATTATTTTTTTGCTTTTTAAATGTTTTTTCATACAAATTTGGGTATTTGTATGGTATTGAAATGATATACGACGATTTTTATGAGTTTTCATGTTTTTCAATAGTTGATTGTTTATAATAAATAGTATTTTCATACATTTGCAAGTGCAACAGAGTTGCGTATATATTGTATTGCAAGTTTATATTATTAAATTATGGATAAGCTAATACATCCCCACTTTAAGGACACAACCCCTCCCTCCTCTTTCTATCACCCCCATCCCCTCCTCCACCCTCCAACAAAATTTTGTTAAGCGTAATAAATTCATTTTAAGTCAAATATTTATTATTTACTGCTATGTGTTTCTTTTGTGAGTCCATGCCATATAACTTGAGACCCCCTCCCCCACCCTTACGGGCATAAATTCCGAAAATTTTAATTGTTAAATCAAATAACAAAAAATTTTATTCAAAATATTAATTATGAAGTAAAACGATACAATACAAAACATATTATTACTAATCCTAATGTTCTGGTACATGAAAAATCATTTGATTATAGAGTTTCTGACATATTCAGGATATGTTAAAGGTACTTTTATGATGTTTTGTACTAACCAACATAGAACTTAAATGTGGATCAGTTTCATCAGTTTCATCGCAGAAATTCATCATGCTAAGTCAATATTTTCAGAATACTTTTCAAACTGAGATTCTCCAGTTTCGCTTGAGAAACTTCGGTACGAATACCTTATTTTGACTAAGGTACTCAATTTTAAATGTAGGCAACAGAAAATTCCAATAAAGTCATTTTGAACTTCTTGAAACCAGGTATTGATTTTTGAAGCGACGATGCCCACGAAGTAGGTAGCAAAGCAAGTGAAATAAACGGCGCATATGTAGATTGCAGCAAATTTTGATAAAACGTAAATGTTCAAAATGGCATATCTCCGAAAACGCAAAAAATCGCAGGCTGGAAATTTCAGCAATGTTAGATTATGATCCAATCTTTCAAGTGATCTTAGTTTCATGTTTAGCATCGGTTAGCAAAAAAGTACTCGATTAACAAACACAAAAAAATAAGTTTTGTCAAAAAAATGCTCCAGTTATTCGATGAAAACTTCAGTTTTTGGTTTGGAAACAACATTTTATCTATTAATAGTTTAAAAGCTTATCTCATTACCTTTCCAACGATGTATAATTGTCCTAATAAAATATTTAAAATGGCTGAGCTATGTTAAAATTAAACAATCAGCCTTTTTTACGAAAAACGCTAGATTTTTACTCCATTTTTTGACTTTCAGCTTGCGTATCTCCGTAATGAACAAACTTAGAGCTTTGAAAATTTGGATTTTTCTTAGTTAGAATGTTTACTTTCGAGAAAAAATACCAAAAATATTTGGAGAAGGTCACTTTTTGAAACTTGGCCACCCAATGTACCATAGTGCAGTGCCCTGAGGAAGGTTCTACCGGGAGGACATTTATCGAACCATATGACTTGGGGCAATATGGGTATCAACATTCATGGTTTTTGATAATGGTAAAGAAAATGGCCATTTTGACAGGATTGGCCACACCCGGAGTGGCCATTGCCCTGAGGGATGGTTCTTCCAGGAGGACATTTACGGAACCATACAAATTGGGGCAATATGGGTATCAAAATTCATGGTTTTTGATACTGGTAATGAAAATGGCCATTTTGACAGGATTGGCCACACCTGGAGTGGCTATTGTCCTGAGGGAAGGTTCTCCCGGGAGGACATTTACGAATCCATACAAATTGGGGCAATATGGGTATCAAAATTCATGGTTTTTGATACTGGTAATGAAAATGGCCATTTTGACAGGATTGGCCAGTGCCCTGGGAAAGTTTCTCCTGGGAGGACATTTATGGAACCATACAAATTGGGGCAATATGGGTATCAAAATTCATGGTTTTTGATACTGGTAATGAAAATTGCCATTTTGACAGTGATCGCGCCCAGTTAAGGTCAGAACAAATTTTGTGAGCCAGTGCAGATTATGCTCTAGTACAACAGCACAAGAACAGACAGCATAACACATCACAGCTTATCTCATTTTCTTTCCAACGATGTATAATTGTCCTAATAAAATATTTAAAATGGCTGAGCTATGTTAAAATTAAACAATCAGCCTTTTTTACGAAAAACGCTAGATTTTTACTCCATTTTTTGACTTTCAGCTTGCGTATCTCCGTAATGAACAAACTTAGAGCTTTGAAAATTTGGATTTTTCTTAGTTAGAATGTTTACTTTCGAGAAAAAAATACCAAAAAATATTTGGAGAAGGTCACTTTTTTGAAACTTGGCCACCCAATGTACCATAGTGCAGTGCCCTGAGGAAGGTTCTACCGGGAGGACATTTATCGAACCATATGACTTGGGGCAATATGGGTATCAACATTCATGGTTTTTGATAATGGTAAAGAAAATGGCCATTTTGACAGGATTGGCCACACCCGGAGTGGCCATTGCCCTGAGGGATGGTTCTTCCAGGAGGACATTTACGGAACCATACAAATTGGGGCAATATGGGTATCAAAATTCATGGTTTTTGATACTGGTAATGAAAATGGCCATTTTGACAGGATTGGCCACACCTGGAGTGGCTATTGTCCTGAGGGAAGGTTCTCCCGGGAGGACATTTACGAATCCATACAAATTGGGGCAATATGGGTATCAAAATTCATGGTTTTTGATACTGGTAATGAAAATGGCCATTTTGACAGGATTGGCCAGTGCCCTGGGAAAGTTTCTCCTGGGAGGACATTTATGGAACCATACAAATTGGGGCAATATGGGTATCAAAATTCATGGTTTTTGATACTGGTAATGAAAATTGCCATTTTGACAGTGATCGCGCCCAGTTAAGGTCAGAACAAATTTTGTGAGCCAGTGCAGATTATGCTCTAGTACAACAGCACAAGAACAGACAGCATAACACATACAATAACAAAACAGAACATCCAGTGAGTACCTGGAGTTCTGAGGTTCAAATTAAGTAGCTTTGGCCAGCAGGAACCGACTAGCGGTTGGTCATTGCTCTGCGAACCGTACTACTGACTAGTTCAGACCATTTCAGACGCAGTTTAGCTAAGATTAAGTGTTTACAGTCCACTTTTAGTCCGTCCAATTTACTGACCGCGAATAAAACCTGACGATTAGAGAACAAATGTTTTTTGTACAACCCGCGAGTTCTGATTGATTTAGAAAGATCCGATTTTGCACGGCACCGGGAATCTGACGCTAGTATGTGCGCAAACAGACAGGATTGGCCACACCTGGAGTGGCTATTGCCCTGAGGGAAGGTTCTCCCGGGAGGACATTTACGAATCCATACAAATTGGGGCAATATTGGTATCAAAATTCATGGTTTTTGATACTGGTAATGAAAATGGACATTTCGACAGGATTGGCCAGTGCCCTGGTTAAGTTTCTCCTGGGAGGACATTTATGGAACCATACAAATTGGGGCAATATGGGTATCAAAATTCATGGTTTTTGATACTGGTAATGAAAATGGCCATTTTGACAGGATTGGCCACACCTGGAGTGGCCAATGCCCTGAGGGAAGGTTCTCCCGGGAGGACATTTACGGAACCATACAAATTGGGGCAATATGGGTGATACTGGTAATGAAAATGGCCATTTTGACAGGATTGGCCACCCCTGGAGTGGCCAGGGCCTTGGGAATGGTTCTCCCGGGAGGACATTTACGGAACCATACAAATTGGGGCAATATGGGTATCAAAATTCATGGTTTTTGATACTGGTAATGAAAATGGACCTTTTGGCAGGATCGGCCACACCCGGAATGGCCAGTGCCCTGGGAAAGGTTCTACCGGGAGGACATTTACGGAACCATACAAATTGGGGCAATATGGGTATCAAAATTCAGGGTTTTTGATACTGGTAATGAAAATGGCCATTTTGACAGGATTGGCCACACCCGGAGTTTTCCAAACCATACTTGTTTTGGCAATATTTTCGTTTTTTGGCAATTTATTTCCACAGATGTGCCAATTATTGAAAACATTAAATTAGAATTAATTATTTATGATTAAATAAATTGGCAAAGATTTAAATAATATAAATAAAAATGGATTTACTTTTAAGAGTTTTGTACAAAGTTCTTTGTCATATTGGTCATGTAGAACATAACCACCTGCACCTTTTTTCTGAAACAAATGTAATTTTCATTGCTTTTTTGTATAGAGCATTTAAAGGAGGTATATATGATCACTTTGAAGCATTTTTGAATTTGATGTTTCGTAAATTGATTGAAACTCGATCGAAAATCGGCTTTAAAAAAACTGGGGATTACTACCTCTTGAAATATGACCCGACTCCGCAGCCCTGCTTTTATGTAAAATTGTCTGGTGAATCGACTCTCGTGTTCGGTTTTTGCCTGATCCTTGCATTTACCTGTTGACTTACATAAGTTTTATTGTCTTATGTCGCCAAACAGAGATTGTAAATATGGAAAAAGGGCGTGTTGTGGTTCAGGCCACAACACAAGGCTATTGTGCGTCTTCTTCGTATTGGAACGCTTTCATCGAGGATGTCGTATATAATGCTATAGAAAGCGTTAACTGCTAGCATGATGTTCGTTTCTTTCTCTAGTAATGCTTTCCAGTCAGCTTACGATTGTCCTGATTCGGGTAATTTCCTCTTGGTTTATGGCAAACGACAAGTCCAATCGGAACGCTGAATCATCGTTTTCGGTTGCCGGCGTTACATTTATCGAGATGACACGTGGATATATGCTGCTCGGAATTATGCACCGTGTCGATATTATCGCGCGTCCCGAAAGCAATGTTTTGTTGCTTCTTGTATAGCACCTGCAAGCCGTCGATCAGCAAACGGCCCAGCAACGGAAGCAAGTTTTGTTGCCCGACTGCGCTTTCTTTGAAGTCTTGATCTTTCAGTTGTCAAAATCTAGTGTAATACATTTGTCATTGATGAACGACTTGTGCTTAAAGTTCTTGAAGCTTTTGAAAAATAACAAGATTGAAAAATAAGTGTTATTAAAATCAAATAAGATTGAAATTCACCAAAATTCAATAATCTCTTGATTGACTAGTGTTTCAAAGTAAATGGTTGTCCCGACTTTCAACGATTCAAGTCATTTTAGCGCAAAATTAATTATGTTGTCAAAATCGGTAAAATTTTCCCATAGTTTCAGAGGAATTTGAAAAAAAAAACACTTTAATACCAAAATATGGTATCCTGACCTACACAATTTTCAAAAATGTTTAAAATCATGTTTGAAATTTTCCGTTTTCAATAAAAACATTCGCTTTGAAACATCATTTTAGCGCAAAATTAATTATTTTGTCAAAATTGGTCAAAATTTTCTCATAATTTCAGAGTAATTTGATAAAACACTTCAATACCAAAATAATACCAAAATGAAAACAGATATTTTTTTTACAATTTCAAGTCATTTCTTGAGGGGTATATAAAAAATGTTCAAAATCAAGTTTGAAATTTTCGGTTTTCAATGAAGGCATTCGCTTTGAAACATCATTTTAGCGCAAAATTAATTATTTTGTCAAAATTGGTCAAAATTTTCCCATAATTACGGAAGAATTTGTTAAAACACTTTAATAACAAAATAAAACCAAAATGAAAATAGATTTTTTTTTACAAATTCAAGTCATTGCTTGAGGAGGTATATCAAAAATGTTTAAAATCAGGTTTGAAATTTTCGGTTTTCAATGAAAGCATTTCCTTTATGACATCATTTTAGCGCAAAAATAATTATTTTGTCACAATTGGTCAAAATTTTCCCATAGATTCAGAGGAATGGAGTACCCACAGTCGAGCAGTTTTTGACAGTTCGCTCCATAGGAAATACATTGTAGAAAAAAGCAAAAACTGCTCGAATGGAAATGCTCCATTGGAAAAACACTTTAATACCACAATAATAACAAAAAGTGGTGTCCGACCATTGATAAATTCTGCAAGTTTGCAATATCACAACAATACCTTAAATTGGTATAATACCAAATTTTGCTCTTGCATAATCCTTAAGACAAATTTTAAAGGGTCCAGGAATACCAGAATTTGGTATTGATACCAGAGAAAGGTATCATTACACATTTCCCTTGTTATTTACCCATGCTCGGGCTGAATCCGTTTTGTTAATTGCGGCCCCGATACTCTTCATGGTCATGGTCATGGGAAAAAATAAGACGTTTGGTTGTATCATTGCTGAGTAATCTTCAAATAGCTTTATCTCAGCAATGATTCAACCAAACGTCTTATTTTTTTTGTTAATATATGAAGGTGTATATTTTAATGCCCTGAAAAAAGGTTAAAATGTGTGCACTGAAAAAATCCCACATAGCAAATTCATGTGCTTTTTCACGTGAGCTGCTCCAAAAATCAACACGATAATTTGCCATGCTTTTCTCTTGATTTAGATGTGATTGTCATGTGACATTTATCTGATAATCATTTGAAATCAGCTGATCGCAAGCGAGATTTTTTTCATTCTTTTTTCGCTTGGTGTTCACTTTGGATTCAATAGAATTTCACTTGGATTTGCCCCATTCGACCTTTCCTTGATTTCATAGTGAAAATCACGTGAGATTGAAATGTATTGGTTCTTGAAGGTGTTTGATGAAAAATTATTTATTCGTAAGATGGCGACGGACGAAGGCGGTACAATTTGCGTATTCTTATATTGAATTAATTCTTTGACAAAAGAATTATTTTTTTTTGTGTATAAAACATAAATCAAATCATACTAGAACTTGTTGGTAAGTATTAAAAAAATCAAACCATCCACATTAACGACCCCCGGGTCTTTTGTGGTCTCTATTGCAAGTTTCTGCTCGAACCTAGGAGTCCGAAGGTTTGGTGTGTTGTTTGTATTTATGGCATGGAGACGACTCCTACACCTGGAATGACTTAACGGCCTATTAACCAAGGCCGGGACCGACATTTTACTTCCTCATCCGATAGGGGGATGGCGTCGCTATTTTTAGACCACATTTTCCACTTTTGCTCATCGAAACCGACTACTTTATCGACTTCATTTTGCTGGGCGAGATAGGATGCCGTCTATTTTTAGACGATGACTCAGCACTTTTACACTCTTGCGCTTATAAAAACCAGGTGGCAGCACGATGTAACGCCACGTCCCTATGGAAGGTTGGAGCAGATGAGAATAGAACCTAGAATCATCCGCTTACAAAGCGGACAGCGTAACCATTCGGCCACGCACTGCCACTGTGTTGGTAAGTATGTAAACAGTGAAAATTGACAAATTACATAAATGCTAACATTCGGCAATGAAATTTCAGGAATTAAAACTGCGGCTAAAAGTTGGCTCCTGATTTTTTCTCAAATAACTGACGCTGTATTGGCCGATTGATCCGTTAACTTCGAAATCTGGCTGCGGTTTGATTCGCGTTCCGAAACTCACAACAACCGTCGGCAGTTTCGTGATGCGGTGCTGGGCGACATGGCTTCTTGTCACCGTGCCCAAGGGCACTGAATCCAGATCATCAAGGTCGAGTCGGTGGAGGCCTCTGAGAACCGCCGTCTAGCAGTTTCACGGCTTCAAGTAACGGTTCCTGCTGGTGCAGCGATACCACCACAAGCGTTGCCGGAATCTGCTACCAGTAAACTGTGCCGTCGACGCCGATCGTGTTTTGTTTAGGGAAAGTAATAAGTGAAGTGCAAACAAAGATCGATGGTCTGGTTGTTTTGATTCGAAGAATTTGTATTTTTTTTTTTGAATTAAATATACTTTATTGAATCTTTCTTATAATAATTACATTTGGTTTACATAATAAGTGGTCAGCTGTGGCTCTTCAGCTTTAGTTTGCTTTTCGTGATTTAAACACTGTTCATTTTCTTAACTTTAAAAGTATATGATTTATCATTTTTGTAACACTAGGTACAATGAGGAAAAAAAAATTAAGAAAACATAACCTAACCTAAAACTAACTTAATCTTACCATAAACTAAACCAATCCTTGAATCAAGGGGTATTCAGATATAGCACATTTTTCCCTGAATTTCAAACATTTTTCTTGAATCTTCTGATCCAACATTTTTACTTCTGCTAATTCATGAACCTCACTTGATCTTGTCCAGCCAGGAACATTCAAAACCATTTTGAGTACCTTGTTTTGGACACGCTGGAGCTTCAATTTATGAGTTCTAGCGCAACACTCCCAAACAGGTACTGCATACTCAATAACGGGGTAAATTATTTGTTTGTAAACTGCTAGCTTATTTTTCAAAGATAGCTTTGATTTTCTGTTAATTAAAGGATACAAACACCTGATGAGAATGCTGCACTTGTTCAATATTTTATCTACATGCTGCCGAAACAATAGTTTCGAGTCAAGTATGAGACCTAAATAGACAACTTCCTTTGACCAGGGTATCGAAACATCATTCATTTTTATCAAAACATCATCCTTTGGGGCAAATCTGGCCGATTTGGAAAGTGGAAAAATGATGGTTTGAGTTTTGGCTGCATTTATGCGAATTTTCCAGTCGCCAAAGTATTCGGAAAGAACGTCAAGACCCTTCTGAAGACGGCCAACTAAATATCTGGTTATTTTACCCTTATAAATAACGGCAGTGTCATCAGCAAAAAGTGACAACACACCATTACCAGGAAGAGTAGGCAAATCAGATGTAAAAATATTGTACAGAAGTGGGCCAAGAATACTTCCTTGGGGAACCCCAGCATCAATGTTGAATAATCCAGAAGCAATCCCATTCAGAAAAACCCTGAACGATCTCTCCGAAAGATAGTGCTGGATAATTTTGATAAGATACATTGGAAAACCGTATAAATACAGTTTATGTATCAAACCATCATGCCAAACATTGTCAAAAGCCTTCTCAACATCCAACAAAGCCATAGCAGTTGATTTAGACTCAAGCTTGTTCTGCTTGATGATTTTAGTTACTCTCGTAAGCTGATGAGCAGTATTATGCCCTTTCGGAAGCCAAACTGCTCATTCAAAATTATATTATTATCGTTGGTAAAATCCAAAAGCCTTGAATAGATGACCTTCTCAAAGAGTTTGGACAGACTACTCAAAAGACTAATGGGACGATAACTTGTTGGCGATGTTGGATCTTTTTGAGGCTTCAAAATTGGTATGACTTTGCCCAGCTTCCAATTGGTGGGGAAGTAACCAAGTTGCAAACATTTATTGAAAATATTGGCTAGATGTTGAAAGAACTGATCACTCTGTTTTTTCAACACCAGATTGAAAATGTTATCAAAGCCAGGAGCTTTCATATTTTTCATTTGTTTAACTGCAACTTTGACTTCCTCACCAGAAACATGGGAATCTGCAGGAAATTCAAAGGTAGAGTCATTGATTGTTGAAATACTATTGGCAACTGATGTTTCTTTACGGCTGGTCATGGAAGCGCCAAGATTATGTGAACTAACAAAATGAAGCCCAAGTGCATTTGCCTTTTCCTCGGATGTAATCAAAGGAGAATCCTCAACAATAAGAGGAGGAATAGGCTTTGGTTTGTTTTTAAGAACTTTTGAAAGTTTCCAAAATGGTTTTGAATAATTCCCAAGCTGGCTTACATGTTTTGAAAATTCTTGATTTCTGATATTGTCAAGTCGGTCTTGTATGATTTTGTTCAAATTGTTCACTGAAATCTTTTGTCATAGTCCCCAGTCCGTTGATATTGTCTCCTATAAACATTCCTAAGTCTAATCAAGTGTTTAGTATCTACGTCAATATCAGTTACCTTAAAATTAACAGGAACCTCCCGAACGTTGGCAGCCTCTGCTTGGTTGATAGCCTGCTGGATCACCTCCAGCGAACGATCAATATCAGCAGAAGTTTCCGGGTGTTGATCATAGTCGATGTTGCTGTCTACCACTTGCTGAAACTGCTGCCAGTCAACGTTGTGGTAATCTTTCCGGGTTGGTTGCCGCTGCGGAGTAACGGAAGCTCCAACCTCCACAACCACCGGATAGTGATCAGAACTCAACTCTTCAAACACCTCAGGATGAGCCACGTTCTCAGCCATATTGGTAATGAAGAAGTCGATGATTGAGTGATTCCCAGACCGAGCCACCCTCGTTGGACGATCCGGACTCACAACGTTGTAGTATCCGTTTTGCAGATCGTTGTGCAGAATCACTCCGTTCCGATTCCTCCTGCTGTTGCCCCAAACTTCATGCTTCGCGTTGAGGTCACCAGCGATGATGTACTTTGCGCTCCGCCGTGTCAGCTTCTGGATATCGCTCTTCAGTTTTGCTGCTGAACCATCTCTGGCATTCACCTGACGTGGGCAGTATGCAGCAATGAAGAGTACTGGGCCAACCGAAGTGGGAATTTCCACCCCAACGGCCTCGATGATGTCCAGCTTGAAGTGTGGCAGCCGGCGTGGCTTGAGATCACGATGAACAGCGACAAGCACACCTCCTCCTCCAGAGGTGGTCCTATCGAGCTGCGTCGCGATCTTGTAGTTTTGCAGATAAACTTTTTCACCGGGCTTCAGATGAGTTTCCGTGATGGCAGCTACGTCGATCTCCTTCTCGCGAAGAAAATCCACCAGCTCTAAATTCTTCCTCCTAATGGAGCAAGCGTTCCAATTCAGCAGCTTGAGGGACCTACGATCCATACTGGATGACGAACGAGGTCAGCACTTCAATCTGCTGGGTCTTGGTTTTGCATCCACGCAGTGCAGCGGACATCTGTTTGAAAATATTGAGGAGTTCGGTTGAGGTGTAAAGATCATTACCATTTTCCTCAACTGCTGGTTCTTGGGTTGGTCTTGGCTCCTGGCTGAAGCCCGGTGGTGGCGGTCTCGGCTCCTGGCTGGAACCCGGCCGTGGATGATTCATCTCAGCTCTCTTCCTGGGATCCAACGGCAACGGTGCCAAGTTCGGGACCTGGCGTCGCGGTTGAAGAGGTGGGAAATTTTGCTCCACCAGGGCTGGAGGAGTTCTACGACGCTGAGGCTGATTCTTCGTCGATGCTTGCTGCCGAATTTTCACGAACTCAGCTCTCTTGGGGCACTTTCGGTCGGTTGACGAGTGCTCACCGTTGCAGTTGAGGCACTTCACCAGCGAATCTTGGATGCACTGGGATGTGATGTGCGCATCGGTACCACATTTGGCGCAACGACGCTTCAGGTGGCAGTTCTTACCTCCGTGCCCGAAGCCCAGGCAGTTGAAGCATTGTGTGACGTCACGATGCACTGGTCGGTATCGCTCCCACGACACGATAATGTTGAAAACCGCTCGAATTGCCTTCAGCTCAGGAAGCGTCGTCGATCCCTTAGCCAAATGCAGCAGGTAGAGCTGGTCACGGTACTTGATGTCTTTGTTGCGTCGGCTCATTTTGTGCACGGCCAACACATCCAGTTTCAAAACTTTTAGCTCGGCAGCTAATTCCTCCACTGGCATGTCGTACAGACCTCTGACGACGATTTTGAACGGCTTATCCATGACGACATCATGGGTAAAGTACTCCGCCTCGTTTTCGGTCAAGTAATCCTTGACCAGTTGATAGTGCTGCCTGGATTGCACCAGCACCTTAAATCCGTCCTGACACAGACGAATGTTGCCTAGGACTTTCCCAGACTTGATGAGTTCAACCAGCCCCGCACGAAAGTCGATCGTTGCTGCTGATTGCCGCACATAAAAAGGAGGCAGTTTCTCCTTTCGCTGTTTCACTTCATTCTCCTTTGCTTCCGCTACCTGGTCCTCGTCAGGCAGTCCAGCAAACTTGTTGTTCTTCAATAGCTGCTCCTCGTGCGACGAAGAGTTCTCCTCCTCCTCATCCATCGGTACAGTACCGTCGCTCTTTTTCGTCTTTTTGCTGTTCGATGTCACTTCCAAAAGCACCTTCCTTTTGGAAATTCCCGGTTTTTGGCCATCAGTTGAGGCCTCAACCTTCCTTTTGGAAATTCCCACTTTTTTGCCTGCTTGAGCCGCAGGTAGGGCAATATTGCCGGCGTTTTGCGCCGGGACGCGACGAGTCATGTTGATTCAGACAACCTTCACCAACGAATGCTCGGATAACAATCTGAGAATTTGTAATTATTATTTATTTCATGTATCAATAAACAAAACATGTTGAATATAACTTATAATCGCAGTAAAATTTATTTTAATATAAATCTAAAATTATATGCAATATTCAGCTTACATGAAAATCACTGGAAAGCCATTGCATGTATACTACAACATCATTTGAAATTCATGTGCACACCATTCAAAAGCCATGTGAGCAAAAAAAAAGCAAAGCAATCCACTTTAACGACACCCGGGTCTTTTGTGGGCTCTGTTGCAAGTTTCTACTCATTTCTAGGCGTCCGAAGGTTATGTGTGGTGAGTCACTCAAAACCTCTTTTACGCTAATGGACCGACGTTTTACTTCCCCATCCGATAGAAGCCATGTGAGCATTCACGTCAAATTCACGTGTTTTGCATTTAGATTTGCCGGCACGCGATGGATTTTTTCCAAGGGATTTACACATGACATTCACATGCTAAGTCGTATGGGGTAGATTCATGTGCAAAACATGTGACATTGCTATGTGCCTTTCTGTCAGTGTGCTCATACCAACCTCTGAAATTTTTGCTGATTTACATGTATGTTTTTTATTCATCACAGATGGCTAGATATCCCCGCCTTAGAGACGAAACCGAACGTATAATTGCAACACACATACGACAATGCGAGCAGCGTGCAAAAGAGCAACTTTTGCTTATGATCGACTACGAACTTGCATACATGAACACTAATCATGAAGATTTTATTGGTTTTGCAAAGTAAGTATGAGTAATATTATAAATTCCGTCTTGATCACGCTGGTATATTTTTGTTGATAACCTATAGGTTCATTTCAACTCCCCTGGGCCTTGTAAACTCAATGGGCATGATTTGATCCTAGTGCATTTGTCAAAATTTGGGTATACATTATTTTATATAAGCACTATGGACACCACTTCATGCTACGAGAACTCGCTTTGCCGCAGTCCCAGGGCTTAAGCGTTGACCGATTAGCTGTCTTCGTGAACTTCACAATTGCACCAGACACCGCTGCTTCTGTGACTTTTCACTATCACTATGTGGGTATTAGGTTGGGAACAGCCCTCTGTCACTGCCGCCATGTTTATGAAACCAAAATATTCGATGACGAACATCAAGAAAACAAAGAAGCAAACGAAGGTGTCTATTGTCAGATTTTGAATAATGAACAAAGTGCACAGACGTTTCTCAAATTATGTTTTTGTTACACTTGCCGCATGTCCAGGTCTCTTTTAAGAATGTTCCTTCCGCGTGGATTCCAAGAAATTCTCGATCCTCGGTCCCAGATTTTCCCGGTCGATTCGGATTTTTCCTTAAAATTTGTTGATCCTTCTTTGCTTTTGTGGAAGGTTCTTTACTTACTCCACGCAGCTTCCTGACGGGTTCTTGCTCCGAAACAACGAGAACCGGTTCCGGTACCAGTCTTCTGAAGAGGTAAAATTTCTTCTGCTTCTCCGGTTGCTCATCCCACCAGCCGATTCAAGAGCTCCTTCGATTCCGGCCTCATACACACACGATATACATCCGGAAACATACCCAAGATAAACCGGACCACTTGCGTAACCACTTAAACCGAATTTTGTAATATTTTTCACACAACAATATTATTTTTGGTTAACTTTTTTCGCGTTCGCCATTTCCCTATTTTGATGTAAACAATTAGAAGACACCAATATTTCTTCATCCAAAGCTTTGTTGAAGGTGGGTTCTTCACACTTACTAATGCACATACTCTATCCAATACATTGTTTTCGGTGGGCTCTTCACACATACTAATGCGTGGGCTCTTCGAGGTTTGGTGACTGTCAAACGTTCTAGACATTTACAGTGGTACCAGAGGGCTGGTTGGGACTTAAGGCTAGTATGCAGATCGGAAGGAAAGGGGTCAAGAAACAGCTTTACGAACAGCAGAACAAAGGAGAGGGAGCGATTTCTTGGGGCTTTTCTTCACCCTCTCTGACTTGCTTGCGCTGCTGCTGCTGTTCATTTGATTTTTTTCTTGACCGGTTCCTTCCGAAGTGCGTATACCGCTTTAAGGATAGTACAATTGAGTTGTTGCTTATGGTACGTTCGTTTGAAGAGCCGGTGCGGCACTGAGTGCCGCACTCGTCGGTGCCAGTTTTGGTTCAATCGAACGTCATTTGTCAGTGTGCGTGGAACTCGCATGAAACTGAAAAAAGTATCGAGTGCGGCACTAGAGTTTCAGTTCTAAGATGGCGGCGAAACTCGTGCGGAACTAGCGCGAGTTTCTTCAAAGAAACACTTTAACAGTTCTGAGTGCGGCACTCAGTTTGGAACTAGCCATCAAACGAACGTACCATTAGCATAAGCATTTAAAATAATTCTGTATCCTTTCCAAATGTCAACGAGGGTTGCCTCTCGCTGGAAGACCTCATCGCCAAGTTCTACAAAAACCCCAAGCGGATCTTCGGCCTCCCGGAACAACCCAACACCTACGTCGAGGTCGAGGTTGATTTCACCATCCCGGAGTTTTCAGCTCGCTGGTCGCCGTACGCTGGCATAAAGCTCGTTGGTGGACGGGGTCGTTCTCCCTAATCCGGGCTACGGCCAAAACGTGCGTGAATGGTACCTTAAGAAACCGACGGTGGTCCCGTTTGTCGAGAAGAACAACGGATCGTTGGACGGGCTGGACATGCTGACGCTGAGGAAGATCCTGCTGGACACGACTCGTCACTTTTTCTGGGAAAACGACGGCCAACAACCACCCAACTTCTCCACTTCTTCGAATCTAGCCTCACTCCGAAGGAACGAACCCTGGCCGGCAAGCTCATGCTCAGCGTTTCGATGTTCGAGATTTTCAACGTGGCGCAAACGATGCGAGATCGTACAACGAAAGATCTTCTGTTGGACAACTTGCTGCGCGGGAAGGTAATGGCGTTCATTTTCTACGAGGACAGCACGCGGAATAGCTGCAGCTTCGCGTTGGCCATGCAACGTCTCGGAGGTCGCGTTATCTACATGGACGAAACGAGCTTCCCCGTCACGAATGCGAGACTCTCGAGGACAGCATCCTCGTGATGGCTGACTGCTCGGACGTGGTAGTGCTGCGATATCCGGAATCGGGAGCGGTCTCGAAGGCGGCCCACATCTGCCGAAAGCCGCTGATCAACGCCGGCGACGGTATCGGGGAACATCCCACGCAAGCCCTGCTGGACATCTTCACCATCAGGAAGGAAATCGGAACGGAATGGTCAGCCAATTACTATGGTGGGGGATTTGCAGCATGGCAGGACGGTGCACTCGTTGGCGCGCCTGTTGACGCTGTACAACGTCAACTTGCGGACGTCAGTACGAAGAGTTTGGGCATGCCGGAGAAAATTACGAAGCTGGTCGAGGCACGTTCGTAATCTGCTCTTTTAGCTGCTCTTTGATCTGCTCGTCCTCATTGTCCATTTTCTGTTACAGTCGCACACGTTCCTGTTCCGGCGCGGCCAATTCGCCGGCGTTGATCGACACGGCCACCGTCAAGCCACTGGGAGTGGCCGTCACGGACAAATCAACTACTGATTTGACAAATAAATCGTCTCGTTCGGTTTTCTGGTCTTCATCACATCTTCTAGGTCAAACTACTCCTCGTTGACGACCATACCCGCGCGCCGTCTTTCTAGTTCCGCTTTTCCCGATCGTACCGAAGTGCATTTCCACCGAGCGACTCCTGCAGAATGTTGACCAGCTTCGAGTCACGGATGGTATCACAAGAATTATTTCATTGAAGTTGTTTTATTTATTCATTTTACGCACTGATCATTCCCGTAGCTTAACGTCGATCGCTTTCAGCTGGGCGTCGGTCTTGTCCATCACCCCTCGTACAGTACATCCTTATCTTCGGTTTACCCATCACCCCGCAAACGGCATCTTCAAAGGCCCCTTGAACTTGGCAGAGTTAGTTGCGCTCGTTATACCATCTTCCCACACCACCCCTCCCCAAAATTCTTCAGCCGATTCAAGTTTGTCGGAGACCAGCGAATCCTCGAGTTTAAATTGAATCTTGATTACGCATGCTGCTTGTTATGAAGAGTAGATTCTAGGGGACCTCGAACTTATTAACTTGTCTCGGAACTAATTAGCAATCTGCCAGATCCTTATGCGTCCGGTTGGCTAAGCGATCTCTTGGGCCGGAACTTGCTCGTAAAAGTGAGATCATAACGAAACATTACTGCCTAAGCAATATTCGTGGCAGACAAAATCGCTAAAGAAAAAAAAAACGATTCCGGAGAATGGACATTTCCATTCAGCTGCTCCGAGCAGTATCAAAGGTGGGTCAGTAGGTTTCGGTGCCGGAAGACGCGAAGAGTGGGTTCGTCAGACCCAAATACTCTGGGCGGCACCTCCTGAATCCCAGCGACCAGGTCCTTCTCCGGGTTCCCTTTCTTCCGAAACTTGCCGACCAAAACTTAAATAATTATTGTGTTGCAGACCTTGCCGGATTTTCGCCATTGAAAATATTTTGTCAGAATTGACATTTCTCGCTGTCAAAAGCCAGCTGCTCCAACAGAGCTGCCAAACTGAAGCAATTTTCAAAGAAAATCCAGTTTGACGTTTCCAATTCCAAAGGAACCGGAGGGGTAGGCTGATTTGGTGCCCACTTTTTGGAGTCGAGTGGCTTGTCGTGTCGTCGGTTCAAACGCTTCACCGACGTAACGACCAAATCTTCAACAGATTTGCGTTTACCTTTGTTTTGACGCATTTTGCAAGCAAAGTTCTCTTGAAAAGATGGCTTCATTTGTAAAATACAACAAAATTTCAGATGGGGTTAGTCTTGAAAAGATTGTTTAGAATTTTGGAAAATAACTATAGTCTTTAAAAAGACTGTGAATTTTGTTTGAAATAACTCTGAGCTTAGGTAGTAAAAAATACCGCAGCTCTAGTGTCCGTTCACCTCGAAGGTTCGCAAGACACTAAAGTTTTTTGTGCTACTCGTTCTAGCCTCGCTTCTAGCCATCGATAAATGTCGCGCTAAAATCAATCAGTGAAACACATTAAATTCAAGTGGAAAATCACATTGACTTTGAATAGTGCTTGTTTTGTGTAGGTCTTAAGATCAATTTCAAGTTTTTTCCTCATCACTTTGAATAGTTCAAGACAGTGGGACAAATTCATGAGCTTGAGCCACCCGAATGACAATAACGTGTCAAAAAATATTAAAAAGTTAATCGTCCAAACACTTGCATTTGATAGTGATCTGATTTGGATTGATGTTGAAACACAAACCAATTAGATCTAAGATGTGGCTTTGTTTAATAATTAATGTGTTTGGGCATTTGAATAAAAAGGGTGGCGTATTTTCAGTGGAGATCGCTTATGTCAAAATCTTCGCGCCACGTGGTTTAAAACGTAAACAAAGCCAGCTGATGATGCTAACTCATGGGCATTTTATGAAATGGTCATATGAATTTATATTTAAAATACCATTTCTATAAAATTTTCGGCAATTTCAGTATCCATGATAAATTACATAGAATCATAAAGACAAACTTAAATCCAAAACACTGTTTCTAGCACCATACTAATGCTAAACTGCCCCTGATCGCATAAATGTCCCATATGCATTTTTATCGCTTTTGAGTTATTGATGCAGTTTGGTTCAAAATCGTGTGCTCTTTAAGAAAAGCATGGGTCATTCCATCTCAACTGTGCACGAAAAAGTGCAAATTTGAAAAGTACCCTCTCCGATCCTGCTCAAATTTGGCAGAGCTGTTGATACTATCAAAACACGCGCGAAAAGCCCGAATTTCATCCAAATCGGACCACCCCCTCCATTTTTGTACCTCCCAAAAAAATCGACTTTTTGGCGATTTTTGACCAAACCTCCTAGTTTCAAACGGCGATAGCTCAGGAACAGGGATGGTATTTTCTCGTTTCCTCGCCGATGGCGAGGGCTTTTAAATATCGTCCCTCGCTCAAATCATTAAATTTTCGGCGTTCTCCCAAAACTGCATCAAGAGAGCGAAGCGAAAACGACGCCGATGAAATAGCGAGCAACGAACAAACCGATGTGTAAGACGGAAAAAAATCTCTCACACGGCCAGTCCCCTCGCTCAAAAAGCAAGAGAAAGAGCAATCGTGAAATTTTCTCGCCCGTAAGTCCTGTAGAAATGAGTTCATTTGTGTGCGTGAGCTCCAGTGTATGTATACAGCAATTTCGTGTGCGTGTCTCTCCGGTTGAAACGATAGTTCCATCGGAGCCAGCGATACGGTATTTCTCGTCGGTTCGTTGGGCTTTCGATATTCGCGATAGCAAGCCGACCATCACTCGGCTGCGAAAGAGAAGAGAAATTTTAAGAGACGAGGAACGCACCGAAATATGCATCAATGATAGTGCGATGGTGATGGTTTACCTACCCTGCTCAGGAACCACAAATCTTAGAAGGTCGGTCTTAGACTCAATTTTGAAGGAAATTGGACGTAGAATCCATTTCCGTGATCAAAATGTTGATTAATTTATTTATTCTACCTGTATTGCGCAATTGAAAACTTTAGACGGCCGTATCTCAAAACACCCCAACTTATTTTTTTTATTTGACCTCACCGGCGAATGAAGCTGATGTAGGTAATCTCGAAAACACTAAACTTTAAAATTCGATATCTCTGGAACGAAACATATTCATTTCTGTCGATAAGTGATTCTTATGTAAAATTGGCCGGGGAACACGATGGTGAGGTCAAATAAAAAAAATAAGTTGGGGTGTTTTGAGATACGGCCGTTTAAGGTTTTCAATTGCGCAATACAGATAGAAAAAATAAACTAATCAACATCACGGAAATGGATTCTACGTCCAATTTCCTTCAAAATTGAGTCTAAGACCGACCCTCTAAGATTTGTGGTTCCTGAGTTATCGCCGTTTGAAGATAGGGGTTTTGCTCAGAAATCGGCAAAAAGTCGATTTTTGGGAGGGTACAAAAATGGAGGGGGTGGTCCGATTTGGATGAAATTCGGGATTCTTGCATGTTTTGATAGTAACATCAGCCCTGCCAAATTTGAGCAGGATCGGAGAGGGTAATTTTCAAATGCTGTTCTGCTTCAGATGGAATGACCCATATAACATCCAATACTTTGTTCTATAAATCTGGAGGAAATCCGTTTTTTTCGCGAAAACATAACACGTAGCCTTATGTGTGGGACAAACTTCAAATGCGTTTATCTCAGCACGCTGTTTTTGCATATGGGGCATTTATGTGAACATGGGCTGTAAATGTTTTAGTTAATTATTACATAAGACATTTTGAGAAATCATTCGTAATCGCGCGATGCTACTTCGACAACTCGAATGTAGATGGCGCAAGTGATACTGCCCATGATCGCATAAATGTCCCATATGCATTTTCATCACTTTTGAGTTATTGATGCAGTTTGGTTCAAAATCGTGTGCTCTTTCAAAAGAGCCTATAACATCCAGTACTTTGTTCTAGAAATCAGGAGGAAATCCAGTTTTTTCGTGAAAACTTAACACGTAGCCTTATGTGTGGGACAAACTTCAAATGCTTTTTCTCAGCTTGCTGTTTTTGCATATGGGACATTTATATGAACATGGGTAGTATAGGTCATTGCTGAAATTTTAAAGTTATCGCAGTTTTAGTGAAAAAAATCGATTTTTTTGCTGTTTTCGTAATTTGACGATTGTCTCGCGGCGGCCAAGCCAGGTGTGGTTTGCGATCGATGCTTGACGGCTTGAGATGCTTTTTGAAACAGGCGATGTTTGTGGGATGATCTGTGACCATTTTTCCTCCTTCGGTAATATTTTTGAGACCTTGTAATAACGAACTAGGGGACAATTACCACCACTAGTTCATTAAATAAAACCAGAACTTGAGACTCTTGGAGATGAAAGAGAGATGTAAAGATCTGCAACTGCTCACATTTGACGTGGGGAAGGAGAATTGTACCTACCCTTTCACAATCCTGGTTCGATTCAGCAAATCGCACTGTCCTGGCAAAAAGAATCACAAAAGATCGTCGCTTTGGGTTATGGTAAAAGTCAAGTTTATTGCGTTTAACTGTCCTAATTTATTTTTTTTCGTCGTTTTAAAACTTACTGTCCGAATTCGAGTTCAATTTGTGGACTGTATTTTGCACTATTCCGGCGGACTTGGGGAACCACTTGGGAGGGTTGGATTATCGCAAGCAACACCGATTAAAACACTCGAGTTTCTCTTGACTACATCTATTTATCAACTAATTTTAAAACTAAAGATTTTCTTCCGAGAAAACTCGCGATCCGCGGCGGCGACTTCCGTCCGATCACTTCGGCTGCTTGCGGCGAACTTGTCTCAGCTTCTCCCACGATTGCGCTAACTCGTTCGTTGCGCGCCAAAAAACTCTCCACACGCGGGTGCGTTCGTTGCGTCGTTCTCTCCTTCTCCCTCGTTCTCGCACCGTCGTCAACGGCGCGCGGTTGCCAGCTTTGTCGTCGATCGCAGTAGCCGTGGGGTTGGACACTGCTCAGTTGTAAACATTTCTTCGGGCTGACAGCTTTCGGCCCGAACATCCTCCCCACCGGAAGCGGCTGTAGTCTCGGCGTTGTCCAGAATTGGCAGCGGTGCCAGCTTGTGGATCGGCCGCTTCAATATTCCGGAACGTGTTCGCAAGTCGACGACTCAAACCATCTTGTCCGGACCAGGGTAAGTTTCGGTAACCACTCCGAGTCTCCACGATTGGGGTGGCAAGTTGTCCTCCTTGATCATGACAACCATGCCCTTGCGCACGTTGACCATCTTTCTGGTCCATTTTCCCCGAGCTTGAAGTTCCACCAGATACTCCCGTGACCAGCGCTTCCAAAAGTTGTCACGCAGCATCTGGACGTACTGCCAGCGGGACAGTCGATTTGTAGGAATCTCCTCGTAGGTTGGCTCTGGTATTGCCGTCAGCGGACGGTCAATCAAAAAATGTCCCGGCGTTAGCGGTTCGGGGTCCGATGGGTCCTCGGACTGCGCGTACAGAGGCCGCGAATTGAGTTGCGCCTCAATCTGGCAGAGCAGGGTAGCAAATTCCGTCATCGTGAGTAACTCAGTGTTGCATACCTTCTTCAGGATCGTCTTGGTGCTCTTGACTCCTGCTTCCCAAATTCCTCCCATGTTTGTTTGTTTGTTTGTTTATTATATCTGGTAGCGTAAGGATTGCTCCTTTTAAAATTGCTACTTCCGGTGTAGATCGACGTGCATACAATAATTTGATAACCTAAATTTAATATTAATAATTTGAAGCACTAAAATTTAAAAAAACTAGAGTCACATTTAATAAATTTTCGCAGGTTTAAATCGTCCTTCCCGTAGTCGTCGTTTGTTGGTCGTTTGTTGCTGGTGGTGTAGCGTTGTCGTGCGGCGAAGTCCAGGGTTTATCCGAGGGGATGGAGGTTTGCCCCTTGTGCGACCTCTTCCAGGGGGCATCAGGAGCCCGGGGGGTTGTCCCTATTCCACTCTTCCTTTGACTTGTGGTTAGGGGGGCCCCGGGTCTCCTGAACCTCAGTGGATTCTCCTGTCGGTGTTTCGTCGGTTGGCGTATCGTCGGCTAGCGTGTCGTGTTCACCAGGCACCCCGGAGGAGCCGGAGGGTTGTCCCTATTCCACTCTTCCTTTGACTTGTGGTTAGGGGGGCCCCGGGACCTCCGGGCGCGACAGTGGTTACACTTCGTTCCAATGCTCTTTGCAGCCTCTCTTGAAAGTTGCATCGGATAAACTGCTTTTGACTGCGGGAGGTAGTGCGTTCCAATGCACTACTCCTCTGACGAACATAGTGCAAGCGTATCCTGCTGTCCGATTCGCTGGTACGACCAAGTTCCGTAGACGTTGGCTTCGTGAAAGGATGAGTTTCTGGGAGAGTGCTGGTGGTGTTTGGGACGACAACAGGTTTCTCAAAAACAGACAGGATCGGTAAGCGAATAGGTTTAGCATCGGACATCCAACGAGGTTCTTTTGAAGGTGGCTCACGTGGTCGCGCCTCCGTAATCCGTAAACGTAGCGTACGCAGCAGTTCAGGGCCACGCGTAGTCGATTGAACAGGCTCGATGAAAGACGGACAAAGAAAACGTCGGCGAACAGAAAGTGAGGCAGGACAAGGGCTTTGAACAGCTTCAGTTTTGTCGCCACAGGTGCAGTCGGTATGCAGCTGTAGAGTGTGCGAAGGCCGGCGTAGATTTTGCCACATTGCTGCGACACAAGACCGTCCCACTGCAGGTCGCTCTGGAAGATGAATCCAAGGTTGCTTGCACGTTCCGTCCATTGAATTTGCTCACCATTCATTTCGATGCGCAGGTCGGGAACAGAGTCGCCTCTGCGGTTCGCACTTTGAATAAAGAGGGCCTTGCTTTTAGCGGGATTCACGAGCAAACGATTTCGGGTCGACCAATCGGCAACATTCTGGAGGTCCTGATTAGCCATTCTGATCAAATCACGCGCGCATGGACCAACACCACGGATGTAGAGCTGGACATCATCTGCGTATAATTGAATGGAGCAGTGTTTGAGAACGTTCGGTAGGTCGTTGATGTGGCAACAGAACAATCTAGGACCGATTATTGATCCTTGCGGGACGCCCGATGTTGGCTCAGCACAATCTGAGCAGCGATCATCGCAGAACACTGTCTGCTTCCGCCCTCGTAGGTAGGAGTTCATCAAGTTCAAGGCAGTCGAAGAGAAGTTGAATTCGGTTTCCAGCTTGTCCAGTAGTTTGTTGTGGGGGATGGTATCGAAAGCTTTTGAGAAATCCAACAGGACCAGTACGCCAACACCACGCTTGTCGATTGTGGACGCCAAATCGTCATGGACGCGGAGCGCTGCAGTTTTGACGCTTTGGCCCTTCCGGAAACCTGCTTGATGTTCTGTTAGAAGATGGTTGTTGTCGATGTAGTTCGCCATTTGCTGATCGAGAAGCTTCTCAAATGCTTTGGACAACGAGCACAGGATGCTGATCGGCCGCAAGTTCGTGACGTCGTTCGAGTTCGATTTCTTCTTTAGGGGCAGAACCTTAGCATGCTTCCAAAGGTTGGGAAAGGTAGATGTATTGATGAACAGGTTAAACATGTGGGTTATTTGTTGGATTACTAGTGGCAGCACGATTTTCAGAAACCTGATTGGCAAACCGTCCATCCCTACGGCGTTCGACTTTACTTCACAGATGGCGTTAACGACCTCCCAGTAGTGAACGTTGCGGAACGAGAAATTGTATTGAGATGGCAGTATTCTTGCGTGTTGATCGTTCCTAGTTTCAGCTGGTGTGAAGCTCGAGAGAAACATACGCTTTACTTCATCCGGGTCGTGGTCACATGGTTGAGATGATTTGTCTTTTCCAACTCCAAGGCTCTTCACGCGAGTCCAGAGCAGCTTTGATGGGATATTTGCGTCCAGGTAACCACCGAGAAACGTCTTTTTCGCCCGTTCAATGACTGAGTTCGCACGATTTCTCAGCGTTTTGTACGTACGTCGCTTCAGGTCCTTTACGTCCGACGCAGCAGTTCGCCAATCCTTGTACGCCAGGTCTCGTTCTAGAATTGCTCGTTGAACATCAGCTGTAAACCATCTATTCGGTGCATTGCGCCGAGAGCTCGTCCGAAGCGGAAAACAGGTGTCGTGCACAATTTTGAGTCGCTCCGTGAAGAACTCCAAGGAGTGGTTGGGGTCCAAGATTGCGTAGAAGTTTCTCCATGGAATACTGACCGTTGCGAACTTCAGAGCATCAGCATCAAAATGCACGTAGTCACGATAGGTGTTCACCGTGACAGGTTGCGTAGCGTCAAAGTCCAGAGATACGTAGATCAGGTCATGCTGCGACAATCCCGGAAAGTCGACTTGACCGAAACGTAGGATTTTGTCACTGTCGTTGGTCACTAACAGATCCAGTTGGGAGCATCCAGTATCATGGTAATACGTCGGCTCGCGGCCGTAAGGAACGAGTGAAAAACTTTCGAATGCTGAGAGGAGCTGCGTACGCTTATTGCTCGCTTGAAGCAAGTCCGTGTTAAAATCGCCAACCAGAAAGACGGACTCGTAGCGCAAAGTGAGACTAGTCAGCTTTTCCTCGAGAAAAGATGCACAGTTATTGTCAGGAGGGTTGTAGACGACTACCAGCAGAACTTTGAATCCGTTCAGACGAAATTCTAAGGCTAGACACTCGGTTTTATCGGCGGACTCGGGGGTTAGTTCGGTGTTGAAGATCTTAGTGCACGACATAGTATCCCTGTAGTAAACAGCGATACCACCGCCTCGCTTGTACACCCTGTCGTTACGCACGACGGAGTATCCTTGGACGCCGATGCTGCGGTTATTCCTTGAGGCAGTCAACCAAGACTCAGTAAAGCACGCGATGTCAACTTTGTGGCTCGACAGAGCAGCTCGAACTTCTTCCATCTTAGAGTTTTTCCTCGCGCACAGACTTTGGGCATTCCCGTGGCAGATGTTGAGCTTACCAGGGAGAAGAGCAGCATTTAGCACGGCTCCTGGGATGTTCGTGTTAGTGTGGTTGTGTGGGACTGGCATTATGTGTGTGTGTAAGGGGGGGGGGGTGTTTTAGAGAAGCAGCTTCAAAGGGCTTCTTAACGTCTAATTTCAAAAAGACAATTTTACAAGTTTCACAATAAAACATAAACATAACTTCAACATAACTTCAAAAGTGACGCTTTGACTACGGTTACACGTCATCCAGATCTTTCACAGACTGAACAGCGATCGGTGGGTCACCAACCCTGCGCTTTACGTGGACTATTCCTCCTTTGGTGAAAACGGATGTCAGCTTACCCACTTTTTTCAGCAGGAGGGCCGCCTTTTTCACCTCACGAGCGCCAGCGTTCAGGTTCTCGTTGATAAACACACGTCGATCCGACGGCATGCCGAGATGTCGCAGCTTAAGGTCCCGCCTACGCAGGTATGTACTGTAGAACCGGTCGCGTGTAGTTTTTAGAGCGAATTCCACGAGTAGAGGGCTAACGTCCCCGTTCTTCAATCCGTTCACGTAAATTCGTATGGTACTCGTCAGCAGTTCTTCACCTTCGCTGCATTCCAGCTGTCGACAGATCATCGCAAAAAGTGCGTCCGGGTCTTCGTCACTCACGAATGGCACACCTGAGATGATCAACTCCTTCTGATTCTCCAAGGCACCGATGTTCAGGTAGAGGTGATTAACACGATGGTTTATTTGGCCCAACGTAGCATCCTGGTTGACAAACTTGCCTTCGTATTCTGCTTTCAGTGTCGTGATGTCGCTTTGAAGAACGCTCACCTTGCCTTGAAGCTCCGATTTGATTGTGTCGATTTTACGGTTGAAGTCGTTGCGAAAAGTCTCAAGCATCAACTTCATCTCGGTGAACTGCATCATCAGCATCCTCACAGCAATATCCAACGTCATCGAATTTTCCCCAAATCTTCCATCGATTGACGATTGACAGCCCTGGACGTACGACGACTGCAAGAATTGCTTGTTGTTGTTTTTGTCGTCGACAGTAGTTGTGTTCGTGGCCATCGTGCAGCAGTATGCACTACGAAAACAGCAAAAGTGTGCGTGACGGCGTTCAGCGGTGCGGCTTGTTTGCGATTGCGGTGGTGGATCCAGCTCAGCGGGGCAAATTTCGATTTGTTTTATTTGGTCCAGATGACGACGAATTCCACGGATAACACACACGGGTTTCGTACGGGTACTTCGGTTTTCGCGGGTGGGATTTCGGGAACGGTAAGTTTGAATTACATCACTATTGAAGTTTGTTTACTCCGCGCTACTCACAACACATCTTGCTCGTCAGTGTTGCGTACCACCGAACGAGCGTTGGGTATCCAGAATTGCCGCCAGCAATGCCAGCGGGCCAGCATGCAAGTTCTCCTTGTGAATGCATCTCACCAGGTTCTGCACCACCTTGTTGTGCTGCGGCAGTATCGTACGTTATCATTATCGTACGGCAGCCGCGAATGGCGCAGGCGACCGCCCACACGCAACAACCCATCGTCCAGAAATGGGTTCAAACAATTTAGTTTCTTGGAGGACTCACCTTTCTCGAGGCTGGCTATTTCGGCGGCGAACTCCAGGTGTTGCACCGCTCGCAAAATCGCCTTCAGCGACTCTGGTTCCTCCATTTCGCAGATCTCACTTCGCTGGTACTCTGCGCACTTCTTCCATTTCTCGTTGGTTGCTAGCTTGGTTGTAGACATACCGCGTGAAACGATATCTGCAGGGTTGTCTGGCGGCAGTTCGCCGGCAATTCTGGATACCCAACGCTCGTTCGGTGGTACGCAAGATCACACGGAGCTGCGTGCGGTGTTTCAAGGTCAGCCCCACGACAGCCAAGCAGTTTATGGGAGACCTGCCAACGAGTCGCTGCGACAGAGCTCCAGCGTTTCAAAGGGTTGGCCTAGACTTCGCGGGCCCGTTCCTCATCAAGCAAGCTGGACGGAAGGCGGCCCGGTCAAGGGTTACGTGTGCGTGTTCGTGTGCATGGTAACGAAGGGAATCCACCTGGAGGCGGTCGAGAGCCTGTCGAATGAAGCATTCATCGCTGCGCTGCTACGGTTCGTGTCCCGCCGTGGTCTACCCGAGGAGCTTTTTTCTGATAACGGGACGAACTTCGTCGGCGCCAAGCACGAGTTACACGACCTGTACAAGCTGTTCCAGGATCAGCTAACGGAGAGAAAGATTTTTGAGTTTTGCCAGCCGCGCGAGATTCAATGGAGTATGATCCCCCCTGGCGCACCGCACATGGGAGGAATTTGGGAAGCAGGAGTCAAGAGCACCAAGACGATCCTGAAGAAGGTATGCAACACTGAGTTACTCACGATGACGGAATTTGCTACCCTGCTCTGCCAGATTGAGGCGCAACTCAATTCGCGGCCTCTGTACGCGCAGTCCGAGGACCCATCGGACCCCGAACCGCTAACGCCGGGACATTTTTTGATTGACCGTCCGCTGACGGCAATACCAGAGCCAACCTACGAGGAGATTCCTACAAATCGACTGTCCCGCTGGCAGTACGTCCAGATGCTGCGTGACAACTTTTGGAAGCGCTGGTCACGGGAGTATCTGGTGGAACTTCAAGCTCGGGGAAAATGGACCAGAAAGATGGTCAACGTGCGCAAGGGCATGGTTGTCATGATCAAGGAGGACAACTTGCCACCCCAATCGTGGAGACTCGGAGTGGTTACCGAAACTTACCCTGGTCCGGACAAGATGGTTTGAGTCGTCGACTTGCGAACACGTTCCGGAATATTGAAGCGGCCGATCCACAAGCTGGCACCGCTGCCAATTCTGGACAACGCCGAGACTACAGCCGCTTCCGGTGGGGAGGATGTTCGGGCCGAAAGCTGTCAGCCCGAAGAAATGTTTACAACTGAGCAGTGTCCAACCCCACGGCTACTGCGATCGACGACAAAGCTGGCAACCGCGCGCCGTTGACGACGGTGCGAGAACGAGGGAGAAGGAGAGAACGACGCAACGAACGCACCCGCGTGTGGAGAGTTTTTTGGCGCGCAACGAACGAGTTAGCGCAATCGTGGGAGAAGCTGAGACAAGTTCGCCGCAAGCAGCCGAAGTGATCGGACGGAAGTCGCCGCCGCGGATCGCGAGTTTTCTCGGAAGAAAATCTTTAGTTTTAAAATTAGTTGATAAATAGATGTAGTCAAGAGAAACTCGAGTGTTTTAATCGGTGTTGCTTGCGATAATCCGACCCTCCCAAGTGGTTCCCCAAGTCCGCCGGAATAGTGCAAAATACAGTCCACAAATTGAACTTGAATTCGGACTGTAAGTTTTAAAACGACGAAAAAAAATAAATTAGGACAGTTAAACGCAATAAACTTGACTTTTACCATAACCCAAAGCGACGATCTTTTGTGATTCTTTTTGCCAGGACAGTGCGATTTGCTGAATCGAACCAGGATTGTGAAAGGGTAGGTACAATTCTCCTTCCCCACGTCAAATGTGAGCAGTTGCAGATCTTTACATCTCTCTTTCATCTCCAAGAGTCTCAAGTTCTGGTTTTATTTAATGAACTAGTGGTGGTAATTGTCCCCTAGTTCGTTATTACAAGGTCTCAAAAATATTACCGAAGGAGGAAAAATGGTCACAGATCATCCCACAAACATCGCCTGTTTCAAAAAGCATCTCAAGCCGTCAAGCATCGATCGCAAACCACACCTGGCTTGGCCGCCGCGAGACAATCGTCAAATTACGAAAACAGTTATCATTATCGTACGGCAGCCGCGAATGGCGCAGGCGACCGCCCACACGCAACAACCCATCGTCCAGAAATGGGTTCAAACAATTTAGTTTCTTGGAGGACTCACCTTTCTCGAGGCTGGCTATTTCGGCGGCGAACTCCAGGTGTTGCACCGCTCGCAAAATCGCCTTCAGCGACTCGTGCATCTCTGGGATCGTAGGGTACCTTGACACGATCCGCCTTTCCTTGACCTTCTCCTTACAGTTGCGGCAGAACCGCACGACGTAGGCGAAGATGCGCTGCAGCTCTCGAAACGATTCGATTCTCTCGAACGTTGGTTGAAATGTTTCGTACTGGATGGCCGCGCTTACGACCACAGCACGACGAAGCTCTGGAACGGCGTCATCTGGCAGCGGCTCTGGTTCCTCCATTTCGCAGATCTCACTTCGCTGGTACTCTGCGCACTTCTTCCATTTCTCGTTGGTTGCTAGCTTGGTTGTAGACATACCGCGTGAAACGATATCTGCAGGGTTGTCTGCAGTGCGCACATACTTCCACTCGTAAATACCGCCGGTAGCGACAATCTCAGCAACCCGATTTTTGACAAACACCTCCAGTTGATCAGGTTTCTTTTTTAGCCAAGCAAGCACGACCTGGCTGTCAGACCACAGCACAATTTTCCTGAAGACGAAGTCTCCAGGACGTTCTTGACCAACCGGTGCAGCAAGCGTGCGGCCAGCAGCTCACTCCGTGGGATCGTTTTCACCGTCTTTGGAACCAATTTCGATTTGGCGCACAGCAGGTTCAGTTCCGCGGGGCTCCCTGGGATGATCGATTTCACGTACACGCAAGCTCCGTACGCGTGCTTCGACGCGTCGGCGTACCCGTGCAGCTCGTTAGCAGCGGCGTTCGTAGCCACCACCCTACGCGGCACTCGAATCTTGTCGAGGTCCCGGATTGCATCCAGGAAGTTCTCCCACTCCTTCACTAGCTCTTCAGGTATCTGCTGATTCCATCCAATCTCCTTTTCCCAGATACGCTTCATCAATAACTTGCCGACGAGAACCACTGGCGCAGCGATTCCGGCCGGGTCGAAGATGCTCGCGACACGCGAGAGCACTTGCGATTTCGTTGGCCGCCCGCCTCGCTCGGAAGGCAGCGGCGCAAATTGTAATTCGTCCACCGCGGGGTTCCACAGCAGACCCAGAGCCTTGATCACCTCCTTGGTTCCAGTTCCACCAACGCTGACAAGCTCCTCCCGATCGGCTTCCGGAATGGCCTCCAAGAGTTCCGGACTGTTCGACGACCACTTGTGCAACTCAAATCCGCCTGCCTTGCACAGTTGGATCAGCTGCGATTGCGCTTCGGAAGCTTGTGAAATGTCGTCGAAACCGAACAGCGCGTTGTCGACGTAGAAGTCTTCCTCGATGATCTTGGCTGCTAGTGGGAATCGATGCTTCTCGTCTCTGGCCAGCTGCTGGAGCGCTCGTGTGGCCAGAAATGGTGCGGATGCAGTGCCGTAGGTGACCGTCGTCAACTCTAGCACCCTAAGCGGTTTCGTTGGATCGGTTCTCCAAAACACGCGCTGCAGCGGCGTGTGCCTTTCATCGACAAGGACTTGCCGATACATCTTGGCCACGTCTGTGGTCAGCACGTAGCGGGGGAAGCGAAAGCGAAGAACGATCGAGACAAGGGAGCTTTGGTTTAGGTCACCTACCTTCATCACATCGTTGAGAGAGAGGCCGTTCACTTTGGCGGATGCGTCGAACACCACGCGGCACTTGGTGGTAGTATTCGACGGGCGAAGAACGGCGTGGTGAGGCAGGTACCACTTCTTGAGTCCCGCTGGATCTTCACCTTCTTGTATCTCCTTGCAGTGTCCAAGCTTCTCGTACTCTTCCATGAACTCGACGTACTGCTTCTTCAACTCCGGCTGTTGCGCAAGCTTTCTCTCCAGAGCGTAGAATCTTCGCAGCGCCATCGTACGTGAATCGCCGAGCTCGGCGACCGACTCTTTGAGCGGAAGCTCCACTACGTACCTCCCAGTTGCATCCCGACGGTGTGTTTCCGTGAAGTGCAGCTCACATTCACTTTCTTCACTTGACACTTTCACATCACTTTCGTATTCTTCCAGCTCCCAAAAACGTTGAACGGTGCGGTTCAAGTCTTCCAGTGTGGCTGAGTGCGAGTGAACCACTGCTGCAGCTTCGTCTTCTTCATCGCTCACGCCACCAACGACCCAGCCGAACTGAGTCTCGCGTAGCATTGGCAGGTGTTCCGCCAAATGCACTTCTCCGGGCATCAGCAACTTCAAGAACAGTTGATTGCCCAGTAGCAGATCCACCTTCCCAGGCTGGTGGAAAGACGGGTCCGCAAGTTGTACTCCAGGTGGCAGCTCCCAGCTGTGCACGTTCACTGCGGACGTGGGAAGGTCGGCCGTGACCCTCTCCGTGACCAAACACTTGATGTTCGCGCTGAAGCTGGAGTACCTCGAACGAAGTTGGACCACGCTGCCCGATGAAGCGTGGGTTTTCGTGCCGTCGATTCCTGCCACGGTGACGTTGGACGGGAACTGCTTCAAGCCCAGCGCCTCCACCATGGCCCTCGAGATGAGGTTAGCTTGTGACGCACTGTCCAATAAAACTCTGCAGGGGTGGGCCTTGTTGTTTCGATCCATTATGTCCACCACTGCCGTGAGAAACAGCACCTGTTGGGTTGGCGTCTCGTTGTGGCAACTCGCGGTTGTCAGCTGAGCTGCTTCTTGCTTCTTGACCTCCGGGGCTTGTTCCGGCGGTGCTTGTATCACCTTCTGTTCCGGCTTGGGGCGTTCTTCGGAGTGGAGCAGACTGTGGTGACGTCGTTTGCACTTCGAGCAGGTTCCCGGTGAAGTGCACTTCTTGCTGGGGTGTCCCTTCTTTAGACAGTTGAAGCACAGGTTGTGCTCCCGAACCTTGACCAATCTTTGCTGCAACGGAAGTGCCTTGAATTCCGGGCAGGCGTGGTTCTTGTGGCCCTTGCCACAGATGTCGCACCTGTCTTCCGACCTGGTCTCGGACTCGGTCGTGGACACGGCGTACGACTTCTGGCTGGACTTGACGGCCGGCTTGGGCTGGACCGTTGGCTGCTTTGGTTTCAGGTCCTCGCAACGCTCCATGACGAAGCACTGGGCCTTCAGGAACTCCAGCATCTGATCGTACTGGGGCAGTTCTCCTTTCTTGACCTCCGACTCCCAGCGTCTTCGAGTGTCCTTGTCCAGCGCTGCGCCGAGCAGATGGACCACAATCAGCTCTGATATTCCCGTGAACTCCTGTTCCAGGAACTTCAGACTCTCTACGTGCCTTGTGCACTCGTCCACCAGGCCTCTCAACTCGACGTGGTTCTCCTTGTTCATCTTCGTCAGGTTCAGCAGCCCGTTGATGTGTCTGTCGATCGCATGACGCTTGTTGCCGTACTTTTCCTCTAGAATTTCCCAGGCATGGGCGTAGTTGCCCTCGCTGATGGTCTTCTCGTCGATCGACCCAACTGCACCCCCCCACCAGCGCGTGTTCCAGATGGTAGAGCTTCACTGCTGGCGGATCGGGCGCCTTGTCGACCACTTCCTTGAACAGGACCTTGAACTTCGGCCAACTCTCGTAGCGGCCGTCGAACGAGGGGATTGGCATTCTCAAGGGCTGGTGAACAATGACAGGGGGTTGAGGGGCTTGTGGGGGTGCAGTTGCGTTCAAGGTTGCGTTTGCCCTTGTGGCATTGAACCCGAGCAACTGCTCTTCGAGCATGAGGGCCACTTTGTCATGGAGGTCGTCAAATTCTTCGTAATGCTTGTCAGCCTGCTGCCAGGATGGATTCGTGGTTGGACATGTACTCCTTCTGAGCGGTTTCCAACTTTTTCATGTAGACATGAACTTGCGGCTCGCTTAGCTGGCGAACTTCCGCAGTCTCCGTGGGGCGAATAGCTTTGAGTATCTTTGTCACCTTACCTTTGGCCAGGCCTCGGCGGTGGACGAGCGTCTCGATCTCCATCTTGATCTTCTCCTGCAACTTCCGCTTCTTCTTCTCCTTCTTCACTACAGGAGTCGAGGATGTGGCTGAATTTCCGAACTCAGCGCTTCCAGGTGATGTTGCAGGAGCTTCCGCGGAACTTTTCGGCATTCGAGGGACCCCAACAATCGAGCCTTTTGCCCGAACCTAACACGGAAATCCACCAAGTTGGAAATCACGGTGCTAGGGGGAAACAATGGCGTCCTCTTGGCCGACACTACACTTCTCTTCCGGTCCCGCTTCTGGAACCTTCCACTTGTTCTTCTTCTGGAACTTTTTTCCTCTCAAGAACGTTCTGGACGCAAGATGGCGTCGCTTCTTTTTTCGCCAAGATGGCGGCTTTTTCACTTGGTCGCGGCGTTCACTTTTTTCGCACTTTTCGCGAACTTGTCCACTTGCCGCGATACAAACGACCCTCCGCCTTTGTCCTGGGCACTACCCCGCACTTCCGGTTCACCAGATCCGGCTCGTTTGGACCATGTCCGAATTCGAGTTCAATTTGTGGACTGTATTTTGCACTATTCCGGCGGACTTGGGGAACCACTTGGGAGGGTCGGATTATCGCAAGCAACACCGATTAAAACACTCGAGTTTCTCTTGACTACATCTATTTAGCAACTAATTTTAAAACTAAAGATTTTCTTCCGAGAAAACTCGCGATCCGCGGCGGCGACTTCCGTCCGATCACTTCGGCTGCTTGCGGCGAACTTGTCTCAGCTTCTCCCACGATTGCGCTAACTCGTTCGTTGCGCGCCAAAAAACTCTCCACACGCGGGTGCGTTCGTTGCGTCGTTCTCTCCTTCTCCCTCGTTCTCGCACCGTCGTCAACGGCGCGCTGTTGCCAGCTTTGTCGTCGATCGCAGTAGCCGTGGGGTTGGACACTGCTCAGTTGTAAAAATTTCTTCGGGCTGACAGCTTTCGGCCCGAACACTAACCTAACCATGTGTGTGTGTCGGCCAGGCCTGGCGCAGCAACGGTTTTGTGTCTTTGTCTTTGGTAGACAAACCGGATGGTCTCCGCCATTGCGCTCTACAGAATTCTCGGGTTGGCGCGCTTTGCCAACTTGGAGGTTCACTATTTGTGACACTCCATGCACCACCAACCAAACGACCTCTTTTGACGTTGAGCGCGGTCCTTGGCGTTTAGTTTGGATGGTGAATTGTTGGGACCAACTCCCTGACACATTTCGCCGCTACTGGAATGCTGTTAACATTCAACACATATTTAATAATTTCATTGCACTATAAATTACAAGACTTTTATAGGTGGGACTAGAATATGTGTAACGGATTCTAGTCGGTAGCGGCAAATGAGGACGATTCAAAATGAAGAAGTCCCTTTTATAAAATTGTATGCTTTTGTTTGCGTATTTCGAACTTGACGCAATAGAGATGTGAGTCGTGTTTGCCGAAGGGATAGCTTGTGTGTTTGTTTTCATGTTATTAAAGTGTAATGGTTAGTTACAATGTCCTAACTTGTCCCTACGATTCAGTTTGACAGGATTATGCGAAGCATTGTGACCAGAGATTGTACTACGTACAAGCGATAGGTTACAACCTCTTGCAGCAGTTGAAGAGATGCGATGCTTAATCTTCGTTGAAAGCTTCCGGAATGTCTGCAGGGCCACCAACCAAGGATGAGCATCCAGATGGCCGGCGTTAGCGCAGGAACTGGTGTCGGCAAGCTTGATGGCGTCGCTCGAAGCCGGCGACGGACGATGATCGAGTCCGGGAACACTTTCGGAGGGATCCGTGCGGTGATCATCGTAGGTTTGATTGAAGCTATTATCGTGACGAGATTTGTTTATATTGTTCTCAGTGCCGTTTAATTTCATCGATTTTCGAGTGCAAAGCAACTGTTTTCGTCGCGAACTTTGGCCGATTTACTATTTGAGTGCCTATCTCTTCGGAACTGTTGGAGTGCACTTAATTTTCCGCGTGTTAATTTCCCAAAAAGTGGATTTAGTTTTGAGTATTGTGTTTACGAAAGTGCTAACGGAGACATACTGTTTTCATCGCTCCCCCAGCACGATCTTTGTTTTGGATCAGCGCCATCTATTGGCTGATAGCGGATTTAAGGCTAGCTCGTGTTCTTCGGTTGCCTACTTGCTGGTAATTTACTGACTGCTGTGGCCTGATAAAGCCTGATCATCTTAAAATCGGGACGACTGACATCGGATTAAACCGTCATAATGTCTGCTGCGTCGACGCTGAACATCTCCAAGAACACCATCCTCTGCCACGCATGCGCCGGGGATGTTAACGACGAGTACGTTCCGTGCCAGGGATTCTGTAACGCGGTGTTTCATCTGAATTGCAGTGGCGTCAAAACGGAGCTGCTGAAGGAGATTGCTGCACACCGCCAGATCTTCTGGCTCTGCCGTTCTTGCACAACACTTATGACGGACTTGCGCCATCGTCGCTCTGTCCAATGCGCATTTGAGGCTGGCCAGGAACTATCGCTGAGCCACCACAATCGCATAGTGGAGCAGCTCAAGTCGGAAATCCTGTCTGAGTTGAAATCTGAGTTAAGCTCAAACTTTGCCAAGCTCATTGCGTCAAACTCGTTGACCCCTAGGTCTTCCGGTCAAGGTGCGGGTGGTTCACGTGGCACAGGATCGCGCCGTCTTTTTGATAACAATCCAGCGCCACCCCCAGTGCCGAATCCCTTGCCACCGAAGGATGACGTCGGCAAACATGGAGGACTTGCCGATGGCGTTCCAAAGGATGATGCAGACGGGAATGGAATAGCTGCCAGCGTCGAAGACCGCTTCTGGCTGTATCTATCCCGCGTCTCCCGAAGAGTGAATGAGGAACAAATTACTAAGCTCGCCGTCGATCGCCTTGGAGTCAATGACATCAAAGTGAAAATGCTGGTTGCCAAAGGTAAAGATGTCAGCAGAATGAAGTTCATGCACGTTCCCCGGCGAAGGCCTTCTCAGAAGCCACCTTGGTCCAACGCCACTTTACGAAGACTCAAGCAGCTCAAAGCCGCGGCTCTCCAAGATTTCTGCAATCATCGTTCACCCTTCTTCCAGACCAGATTCAAGCTCGCTAGCAAACGTTACAGAGGGTGCAACCGTACTCTGTACAGGCGATATGTTATTAGGACGCAGCACGATCTCCGGAAAAACCCGAAAAATTTCTGGTCGTTTGTAAACTCGAAAAGAAAAACGGACGGCCTACCACCTACGTTGTACCTGAACGATGTTGCTGCTACTACTCCCGAGGAAAAATGCGCGCTTTTTGCAGCCCACTTTAAGGACGCGTTCAACTCTAGACCTGCTTCGGAGGCGGAAATCATGGCGGCAACACGGAATACTCCAGCCAACGCATTCGAATGTTCCTTCACAGAGGTTGGGAATGGCCAAGTTACTGCCGCCATTGACAAACTCAAACTGTCCTACTCGGCCGGCCCCGACGGCATTCCTTCCTCTGTCATCAAACGTTGTTCAGATGTTCTCCTATTGCCTCTTTCTATCCTCTTCAACCTTTCTTTATGTCAAAGTACCTTCCCGGCTAAGTGGAAACGCTCTTTTATGTTTCCAGTCCACAAAAAGGGTGCCAAAAGTAACATCAAGAACTATCGTGGAATCACCTCCTCTCGGCCTGCTCCAAGGTTTTTGAAATCCTCATAAACAGTGTCCTGTTTGAGAGCTGTAAACACTACATCTCCACAGACCAGCATGGATTTATTCCGAAACGTTCGGTTGCCACGAATCTGGCCCAATTCGTGTCTCATTGCCTTCAGGAAATGGATGCCGGAGCGCAAGTCGACGCTGTGTATACAGACCTCAAGGCTGCTTTCAATCGAGTCGACCACGGAGTTCTTTTGAAACGACTGGAAGTACTTGGAGTTTCTGCCACTAGCGTGCCCAGGGTGGGGCAACATGGGGCAGTTGCCCCACCATACTCGGAAATTTGTTCTAAAATTGGGCAGGGGGTGTCCATAAACGACGAAATTTTCAAAACTCTAATATTTTTGCCCCACCTTCCTTGAGGACCTGGGCACGCTAGTGGTTTCTGCTAATCTCATTCGCTGGTTGAAGTCCTACCTCACTGACCGGGTTATGCGTGTCAGGATTGGGAACTCTGAATCCGACATATTCACCAGTCTGTCTGGCGTTCCCCAAGGCAGTAACTTAGGGCCCCTACTGTTTATCCTGTTCGTCAATGAATTGGCACTGCTGCTAGCCGGAGGATGTCGGCTGTTCTACGCAGATGACGTGAAAATATTCACAGTTGTAAGGAGCGTTTTGGACTGATCAACTCTGCAGAGACAGCTGGATCGTTTCAACGAGTGGTGCTTGCGTAACTTCCTGACGATCAGCATTGACAAATGCAACGCCATCTCTTTCCATCGAAAACTGAAGCCTGTGATCTTTGACTACGCCATCGCGGGAAGCACACTGGCGCGGGTGACCCAAGTACGAGATCTTGGAGTTACTCTGGATTGCAAACTCAGTTTCACCAGCCATCGTCATGACATCGTGTCCAGAGCCAACCGTCAGCTGGGATTCATCTTCAGGATCGCTGAGGACTTCCGGGATGTCGCATGTCTGCGCTCCCTGTACTGCGCGCTGGTAAGATCCATCCTCGAGTTCTGCTCTGTTGTCTGGTGTCCATACCAAAGCACTTGGACAGCCAAGATCGAATCAGTCCAGAGAAAATTTACTCGACTTGCCCTTCGCCGTGCGCACAATCCTGCTGGTTGGAGTCCGTACGAGGAACGTTGCCGAATCCTGCGGTTGGACACACTTGAAAAAAGGCGGCACATCTCACAAGCATCGTTCGTTGCCAAAGTGCTGGCTGGCGAAATCGACAGTCCCTGGATCCTAGCGCAGATCCAAGTTTACGCTCCCGAAAGGCCGCTCCGCCAACGTCCATACCTGCAGCTCGCACGTCGCAACACCAACTATGGACAACATGAGCCGATTCGTTTTATGTGTAGTCGTTTTAATGTTTTTTCTCAACTCTATCGTCCTAACATTTCCACTTCCTTGTTTCAACAACGTGCTCGACTCTGGTATTCTAGTCAGTTTTAATGTATATGTGTCGGTGTCGTCGCTAGTTTTATAAGCCTAATCATATAGACCATAAGTAGTCAAATGATATTTTTTACAATAAACAAACAATAAACTGGTGTCGGCAAGCTTGATGGCGTCGCTCGAAGCCGGCGACGGACGATGATCGAGTCCGGGAACACTTTCGGAGGGATCCGTGCGGTGATCATCGTAGGTTTGATTCGAGACGGCAAGATCGACGCGTTGATCCAGAGCGACGACGGCCTCGTTATCTTGCGGATTGTGTGGGCGAGCGCTGTGTCCAAGCGATTCCGAAGATGCTTCCAGATTGCTTGGCATGCAGAACTGTCGTGCATCGTCCAAGCGATTCGTGGTGTTGATCCGGATTGATTACACACAGCGTGGTGTCCGAAGCTGTATCCAGTTGCATCGGTACGGTCGTCCCGTTGAGCGCAATGCGGATGTGCTTCCTCTTCTGCTTCAGGTCCGTCCTGGACACGGTGGCGCTCTTCCGTAGCGTGGTTCTCCGGTGCGCTAGACACAGAGATGTGTGCTTCCTCCTGGGGATCGTTGTTGGCAGGTTCGGAACTTGGCGAAACTTGAAATTTCTCCAACATCATGTTCTGCTTTACAAGGAACGCACCCAGCCTGAGGATAACTTGCCGAAGATCCACGCCGGACATTTTCCTGGTGGCAAAAAACTTCGAGAAAGCTCCAGGAAACTTTTCTTTTTCCTCGTCGCCGAATGTTGTGAAACCATATGTTGTAGACTACAGTGAAAGACAGTTTGTTGGGTAACTGTGGATTTATTACGTCCGCTGAGAAAATTCTCTATATTTTGCTTTTTTGAACGTTGTTGATACGACCCTTAGTTGCTGAGATATTGCCATGCAAATGTTTAAAAACAGGAAAATTTATGTTTTCCAAGTCTCACCCAAACAATCCACCATTTTCTAATGTCGATATCTCAGCAACTAATGGTCCGATTTACAATGTTAAAATATGAAACATTCGAGAAATCTTCCGATCTTTTCGAAAACAATATTTAAAATAAATTAAATAAAGACTTACAGTTCAAAGTTGACCGAGCCACGTAGCCTAGTGGTAACGCTTCCGCCTAGTAAGCGGTAGATCGGGATTCAAATCCCGGCTCGGACCAACACAACTGGTGATCTTTTCTCTTCTGGATTCGATTGCTTAGTAAAGGGTAGGTAGTATATCGTCACAAAATGGACCTTATCACGACACCTTAGGGAGGCGACCTATGGAATGTTAACATTAACCTTAACATGTTAACATTAAGTTGAGAATGAAATTGCCACTGAATCCGCTTTGTAAATGCCGGCCCCGATACTCTTCAAGGGTGTTCCCCACAGGAACTGGGAAAGATTTACTTCACATTTCAAAAGGGCGTAAATTTCACGCATGTTTCATATATTAACAATGTAAATCGGACCATTAGTTGCATAATGTTGGCCATATTCATACCTACAATTGTGCCGAAGACACCAAATCGGTCAAAAAATTCCTTCAAAAGATACAGATTTTCGAATTTTCACATATCATTTTTGTATGGACAGCTGCCAAATTTGCATTAAAAAAATTATATGAAAGTACTAATGATGCAAAATGGATTCTTTGGGCATACCAAAGGCAACAAAAAAGTTTCTGCCGGATTAAAAAATACAAAAAAAAATCGAATGACCGAAATCTCAGAGAATTGCTCTTATGTCATCTGAGTAATGGGACACACTTCGGCTCACAAACCCATGCGCTCTCTTGAAATGTTAGTCTCCACTTGATTGTTACAACTCCAGTAGATCCTCGATTTGTAACAATGGTCGATACAACCATAATTCGAAAACCGTTATTTCAACAGATCAACGAATTTTGCCCGATATCGTTTAATTATTGATTGATCGAGACTCTTTGGAAAACTAATCCTGTGTCAGTATCAGATTCTCTCTGTGTCTGGATTTTCAACCCCCTTTTCCAAATGCCTTGCTATAGCCTATACTGGTAGGTATTTGTTTCCTTCATGTTCCCTGCTGCCAGACAACAGCCAGGGTGTCAGGCAGTTAACCCACATGATTTACTGCCCAACTGGATCATAATTACCGCACACTTAGTAAAAAGATTTTCATGAGAGGATTAAGCCGCCCCCGCCACCCCGGAATTATCCGTCTTGCCGTTATAAAAAAAATAAAAAAAAAATAAAAATCTCCTAAGCAAAGACGGCCGGTGCCGGTTGCATTCAAATGACTGGTGTGCTTTTCTGTGATATACATACGGAATACTAATTGTCATTTCCATATGCAACCGCGGCAAGGCTCCTACCAACGAGAGGGACTACCCGGAACACAAAGATCTTCTCCAACAAATAACGCACATCACATCACATCAGTATCTTTTAACAATCTAATTCAGGGGTGACCAAAGTATGGCCCGCGGGCCAAACGTGGCCCGCGAGGTGATATTTTGTGGCCCGCGGACCCATTTTGAATGATCATGTTAAATGGCCCGTTGACTACTTGTAAAGTGATTTTATACTTTTTCAAAATTAAGGTTTATTTTAAACTTTTATATGCTAATCTTTTTTATTTTTTGTTAATAAAAAAACTTATGATTTATCAATATTTTGTTCCCCACTTTAGGATACAAATAATTTGTTCAAAATATTTTATAATTAAAACAATTTCATACGTTTCAATGTGAGTGAAACTAGTCAATATCATCAAAACTTTCATCAAACATATTTGGAAATATTTTTAAAACGTTCAAGTTTGACTTAGGTAGAATTTTGTAATAGTTGCAAAAATATAAATTTTCTTTATTAACGGTGCACATCAACCAGAGTTTTTGCACCCAGATTTTTGTTACAGACATTTTAGTATCTTAAAAACTACAGGAACTATCGAAATGTGTTTGACACATTCTCCGGCAATGTACACCTTAGGATGAAATTTTGAAAAGCGTGTATGAGCTATTTGGATATTTTTCCTCGATTCTAGACTACATGAAGTTTCAAAAACCACGGTTTTCATTAATTGATCATTTGAATATCATTTTGTACAAGTTGGTTAAGTTATGCATCAATTCGTGATAAAATCATCGCTTTAAAACATTTTTCTAAAAACTCCTGGTTTTCAGCGAAATAAAATCCAAAAATTATTCTTTTGATTGCATTTTGTAGGTTTTTAGTTGTACTAAACGGAAATGTAATGGATTTGCAGTTTATCTTAAGTTAAGTATTTTTTCAAACTAGTGTAAGTTTACCATTTTATTGCGTTGCAACGTCACGAAAAAGAGACATTTGTTTATGTCAACAAAAAACTAAACATTCAATCATTTTGATATTTCGGATGCTCTTTATACTTGGAAAGAGCTTTCAAATGCAACCTAGAGCGACTTAATTGGTTGTCTAGATCCAAAGTTACAACAGGTTTAAGTTTGCGTTGCAACGTCACGAAATTTTAAATCATTTTGTTCACATGGCAAAAAGGTGGTTGTTGAAGAAAAAGAATACTAAATATTATATATTTTTATATACTGTTTCCGAGCATATTTACAGAAGAATTGTACATGGGTCATTCACAAATTCCGTCACTTAAGTTTGTATGCAACTCGAAAAAACAGTATTTTATGAAACTTGTTGAGCAAATCAAAATAGACCGATGTTCACAAGGGAAAAAATTCTAAAACTTTCAAAAAAGTAATCACGTAGTTACTGGATGGCCCCTTTATGATAAACTGATTTACGTGAGGGTTCATTCTAATACAACGCAACGATTTTTTTTATCCCACACCCTTATGTAAGTCAAATTACAGGGAAATTCATCAAACAATAAAAATCACGTGATTCGATTGTTTTTTTTTACAAACATTTGTCACTCTGTTGTTGGACAAACCCTTACTTAAATAAGTTGTATGCAACGTTTAGTTGTTCGCAATTAAAAATGTTATGTTGCGCAGGTAAACAGCTTTGATTATTTCCTCAAATTTAATTTAAAAAGCAAAAAAGTCAACAAAATAAGTTACGTTGTTTGCAGATCACCCCTTAGGGGCCATCAACAAAGATATGGGAACTTTATTTATAAATGTCAGCCCTCCTGAAAACTTGAAGCTCCTTACCTCTCTTCTAAAACCTCCACGTGTTTTGTAAATTGCCCAAAACCATTAAAATATTAAGGGAGCGTTCTTGCATTACGTAACAAAACGTTTATATTTTTAGACTCCTCCACCCCCTGGTAATACATTTCCGATACATTTTTTTGTATAAATCCTCGAACCCCCCTCCCACTTGATATTACGCCGTTACGTAATGCATGGACGTCCCATTATATCGATAGAGGAGGGGAGAGTGGGGGGGGGGGTGTCCTTCGTGATAATGGAATAACATAAAAAAAAAATTACTTTGAAAACGCTTTGGAAAACTTCGTAAATTGTACTGCTACTGTGAAAGCGGTATAGTGGGAGGGGGTCTAACATGGGCGGGCCAATCAATAAACATGTCCTTGTATTGTCTATTAATGTCTTATAATAAAATTTTAATCTACAATTATAGAACTAACAAAAAACTATGATTTACTTTGAAACTAGAATTTCGTGACGTTGCAACGCAACGAAAAATCCTGTTTTTAAAAACAGAGCGTTGCAACGTCACGAAATGTAAGTGGTCTTTAAAAATCGGGGTTTGATTTTTTCGAAAAACTAATGATTGCATTCGATTTGTTGGCCAATTTTACACTAAAAATGGAAGAAGAACTCCAAATTTGCCGTTTAACAGAGCAGAGTTAATGGCGAAACATGAATTGGGTCGGGATTGAGAAAAAGTCACGCGTTGCAACGTCACGCTACATATTCCCCTCTCAAAAATAGAATATTCGCATAAAATAATGTTTCAACATTGTTTCTTATAGGAAATTCAATGAACTTTCCGAATATGTAATAACATATGTACCTTTTCAATGTATTTTTTGAGTTACAGCCGAAATACTGAAAAAAGAAAAGTCAAAGCGTTGCAACGTCACGGCGGAATGTGTCGTTTGTATTCATCCCCTAAAGTACTGTCCACAAAGTAATTTACAATAAAGTTTGATTAATTTTACAATTCCGTTATTGCAGGATTGAGTCCGTAAGTTTGACAATTTTGGAATAAGAATACAACAACTTCCTTCGTTGCTGTGCACCCTTAATTTGCAAGTCATAATGACCCTTTAATGAACTAACCCTCAAACTTACATTAGATAACGAATCTGATTGACTAACATCTGATTCAGGAAAATGTGGAAATCTGATGATCAAGTTTGTTGCAAATATTTTACAAAGCTTTCGTCGATCAACCCACCCCTTCCACATTATCAAAAAAAATGACTCGAAAAACCAGGAGCAAAAATTAAGTTTCAAAAATCTTTTGAAAATATTGAATTTAAGTGCAATCAGCTGAAATTAGTTAAATATGCATTACTTTGAATTTAGAATCATTTCAGCATGTTTGGGTTTATTAAAAATAATTTGAATTTTAGTGAATTTTCGATGAAATAAATAAATGTTTTTTCTCTAAAATGTTTTTTTTTGTCGAACCATATTTTTTTGAAAACAATGATTGCAGTTTAACTATGGGTCATTCCATCTGAAGCGGAACACCATTTGAAAATTACCATCTCCAAAGCAAAGTAATCCACTTTAACGACCCCCGGGTCTTTTGTGGTCTCTGTTGCAAGTTTCTGCTCATTTCTAGGCGTCCGAAGGTTATGTGTGGTGAGTCACTCAAAACCGATTCTCCATCTCCGATTCTGCTCAAATTTGGCAGAGCTGTTGAGACTATCAAAACATGCAAAAATCCCGAATTTCATCCAAATCGGACCTCCCCCTCCAGTTTTGTACCCTCCCAAAAAATCGACTTTTTGGCTATTTTTGAGCAAAACCCCTATCTTCAAACGACGATAACCCAGGAACCATAAATCTTAGAGAGTCGGTCTTAGACTCAATTTTGAAAGGAAATTGGACGTAGAATCCATTTCCGTGATCAAAATTTGGATTAAAATATGTTTTCTACCTGTATTGCGCAATTCAAAACTTTGAATGGCCGTATCTCAAAACAGCCCTATTTATTTTTTAAATTTGACCTCAACATCGTATTCCCCGTCCAATTTTACATAAGAATCACTTATCGACAGAAAGGAATATGTTTCGTTCCAGAGATATCGAATTTTAAAGTTTTGAGTATTTGAGATTACCTAAATTAGCTACACTCGCCACATATGCTAGAAGGACTCGGGCGCGCTGATCAATAATTACTACCTGATGTTCTGTAAGATGAATTATTTTTATAATTTTATACGATTTTGAGATAATCAATACCTTGAACAATCTATTTTTTGTTTAAGGAATATTTATTGGGTAATTTTGAATGCACTGTTTTTCCTGATGTCAGTGTCATTGAACCATATTAGGTAAAATTTGAACTTTCAATATTTATTTGCAAATGCTACAACGTTTTTACAACACAATTAAAAAAATCTATTGTTTTCATATTTTTCCTAATTCCTCATTTCTTCCCACTTTATCAAATTATTTCTTTTATTTGAAGCAAGAACAAATGTAGAGCTGGATGTAGTAGATGAAATAATTCTCATGGGTTCTAGAGCTTTTGCCATGTGCGGTAGCAATTCAGCAATAAACCCCAAAATCTGCGTTACGGTTTGAAAGATTGAGCATGATCATATTAAACTGATTTTTATATTGTGAACCAGTTTCATCTGAAAAATTGATGATTTTTTTTCAATTCTGGTACATTTAATTTCAAAAACGAAACCATATACTTCTGATACATGTGGACAGCAGCTGTATCGTTTTCCAAGATTTCGAAATGATTGACAAAAAAAAGATAATTGTTCGAACGGTTAATTAATCTTTGTGATTTTCTTACTTTTTTCAGCTTTATACTTTCCAGAAATCCTCTTGCTTAATCATGCTTCACGAGAGTATTATTCATGTTAATTCATAATTTTTGATACGATAATGTATTGTACACTTTTTCTTAAGTGTTACTTACAACATCAATTTCAATTTCCTGCTAGCACAGCGGGAATTCCATTCTGCTCTGTATTGCGTGTCGTTCTTGCTCTGTCCTGTGGGCTAGCACATAAATTCACCCCATACTATTTTTTTTAATTTAAGATTAATACAGCATTTTCCTACAATTTTTGCCTAATTTGCTAATGATTAATTGGGATGAAATAGTATTTCAATAAATAAACAGGTAGCAGTTATTGATCAGCGCGCCCGAGTCCTTCTAGCATATGTGGCGAGTGTAGCTAATTTAGGTAATCTCAAATACTCAAAACTTTAAAATTCGACATCTCTGGAACGAAACATATTCCTTTCTGTCGATAAGTGATTCTTATGTAAAATTGGACGGGGAATACGATGGTGAGGTCAAATTTAAAAACTAACCTAATCCACCTATGTGGTTGGAGCCTTCCTCACAACAATGGCTGTACACAAGTTTCATCAATTTTTTAGATCCGGCTTCCAAAAAGTACATCGATATCACTTAAGTGGCCATGTCTCGAGACAGGGTTGCCAGATCTTCGATGTTTTGCACTCGTTGGAAAGGTCTTTTGATAACCTAACCAACAATGGGTCGGATAGAGGATCCGGACATAGTTTACATACATTTAAGTGAGATCCGGCTTCAAAAAAGTACATCAATATCACTTAAGAGGCCATATCTCGAGACAGGGTTGCCAGATCTTTAATGTTTTAGACTCGTTGGAAAGGTATTTTGATAACCTAACCAACAATGGGTCGGATAGAGGATCCGGACATAGTTTACATACATTTAAGTGAGATCCGGCTTCAAAAAAGTACATCAATATCACTTAAGAGGCCATATCTCGAGACAGGGTTGCCAGATCTTTAATGTTTTAGACTCGTTGGAAAGGTATTTTGATAACCTAACCAACAATGGGTCGGATGATGGACCTGTACATAGTTTACATACATTTAAGTGAGATCCGGCTTCAAAAAAGTACATCAATATCACTTAAGGGGCCATATCTCGAGACAGGGTTGCCAGATCTTTAATGTTTTAGACTCGTTGGAAAGGTCTTTTGATAACCTAACCAGCAATAGGTCGGATAGAGGATCCGGACATAGTTTACATACATTTAAGTGAGATCCGGCTTCAAAAACGTACATCAATATCACTTAAGAGGCCATATCTCGAGACAGGGTTGCCAGATCTTTAATGTTTTAGACTCGTTGGAAAGGTATTTTGATAACCTAACCAACAATGGGTCGGATGATGGACCTGGACATAGTTTACATACATTTAAGTGAGATCCGGCTTCAAAAAAGTACATCAATATCATTTAAGAGGCCATATCTCGAGACAGGGTTGCCAGATCTTTAATGTTTTAGACTCGTTGGAAAGGTATTTTGATAACCTAACCAACAATGGGTCGGATGATGGACCTGTACATAGTTTACATACATTTAAGTGAGATCCGGCTTCAAAAAAGTACATCAATATCACTTAAGGGGCCATATCTCGAGACAGGGTTGCCAGATCTTCAATGTTTTAGACTCGTTGGAAAGGTCTTTTAATAACCTAACCAACGATGGGTCGGATAGTGGAGCCGGACATAGTTTACATACATTTAAGTGAGATTCGGCTTCAAAAAAGTACATCAATATCACATAAGTGGCCATATCTCGAGACAGGGTTGCCAGATCTTCAATATTTTAGACTCGTAGGAAAGGTCTTTTGATAACCTAACCAACAATGGGTCGGATGGAGGATCCGGACATAGTTTACATACATTTAAGTGAGATCCGGCTTCAAAAAAGTACATCAATATCACTTAAGTGGCCATATCTCGAGACAGGGTTGCCAGATCTTCAATGTTTTGGACTCGTTGGAAAGGTCTTTTGATAATCTAACCAACGATGGGTCAGATGATAGACTCGGACATAGTTTACATACATTTAAGTGAGATCCGGCTTCAAAAAAGTACATCAATATCACTTAAGTGGCCATATCTCGAGACAGGGTTGCCAGATCTTCAATGTTTTGGACTCGTTGGAAAGGTCTTTTGATAACCTAACCAACGATGGGTCGGATGATAGACCCGGACATAGTTTACATACAGTTAAGTGAGATCCAAATATATGTGAAAACACATTTTTATACATAACTTTTGAACTACTTATCGAAACTTCAATCTGTATAAAACTCGATCTATGGGACCCTAAACCAAGTCGAATGCAACAAGTTCGGGTCAAATCGGTTCAGCCAGTGCCGAGAAACATGAGCTAGTTTGTTGGTCACATACATACATACACACACACATACACACACACATACACACACACATACACACACACATACACACAGACATTTGTTCAGTTTTCGATTCTGAGTCGATATGTATACATGAAGGTGGGTCTACGACGTTTTTATACGAAGTTCATTTTTAGAGCAGGATTATAGCCTTACCTCAGTGAGGAAGGCAAAAATAAATAGGGCTGTTTTGAGATACGGCCATTCAAAGTTTTCAATTGCGCAATACAGGTAGAAAAAATATTTTAATCCAAATTTTGCTCACGGAAATGGATTCTACGTCCAATTTCCTTCAAAATTGAGTCTAAGACCGACTCTCTAAGATTTGTGGTTCCTGAGTTATCGTCGTTCGAAGATAGGGGTTTCGCTCAAAAATAGCCAAAAAGTCGATTTTTTGGGAGGGTACAAAAATGGAGGGGGTGGTCCGATTTGGATGAAATTCGGGATTTCTACATGTTTTGACAGTCTCAACAGCTCTGCCAAATTTGAGCAGAATCGGAGATGGTAATTTTCAAATTTGCATTTTTTCTTGCACACTTCAGGTGGAATGACCTCTATACGGAAGCTTAAAAAATTTCCTAACATATTTTTTTCATTGAAATGTTGAAATTCTGGCTCTCAACGATTTTTCATTAGCCACACTTAACTTATAGATAAAATTACACCTTTAGACGCATTGTTCAACATGTAATGTCACCATTTTCGAAATATAAAAACAAAACTTTATTTTTTTTTTTTTTTGAAAACACAAGTACGTTCAGCTAATAATCTTTTTTTTCAAATACCTGAAACAATAAAATCAACAATACCTATAGAAAACTGTTATTTTGTGGTTTCTATTATTTTGAATTGATTTTTTTTAAATCTTTTAAATTAAAATAAAGCAATTTAATTTTTTTTAATAACATTTTTTTTTGTAAATTTGGCCCGGTCTCCAAAAACTTTGAGCCCCCTGATCTAATTAATAGTCATCTAATTAATAATAACAAAAAAGCAAGCTGCATAATTAAAAAAAAAATATCTGCCTTTCGAAACATTTTGACGTTTTGAAATGTTCAGCCTTCTTCCGAAAAAAAAACTAAATTCTGCATTTTGAATTCTGCATTTTGAATTTGAAAGTTTGCGATGCTACTTTTTGATTTTCGGCCTTTTGGGCAAATCCGTATTGTTTGCCATGTTTTTATTATTAACATGATTAGTACCCCATTCGGATTGCACCGGAAGCCAAGCAAAATCGCCCCAGCAGCTGGACACCGAGTTGCGGCTGAGGACAAAACGCAAAGGCCAGCAGAGCCAACCAAGACCCCTACACAATCCCCCTTCCCTTCCCACGCCTTGTCTTTAACATCAATCCCTTCCCTACTAACCCCGAGTAGGCCCCAAGTAATCGGCTCCCCTCCCACTAACATTTACACACAAGATCCTCTGTAATTATTAAGTCAAATGTAATTACAAAAGCCGACTCGGTCCTGACCAGGTCCCAGTACCGAAAAGGACCTAATAAAAATAATTTTATGAAAAAAATAGTACCCCATTCGCACGGGATCCTTATTAAACTTGTAATCGGAGCATTGCTTTTCGACATTTACCTAATTAATGCCTTGTTTACTTGATGATGTTCAATTGACTTGATCCTTGTTCTGAGTGCTTGTCATAACACAGCTGGAAATATATGGGCGATACAGGTTGACCCTCAAGGCGATTGTGACAGACACTCCAACATCATGAACATCATTAGCGAATAATGCTCCGATGAAAAATAAATTAAGCCTGAATAGCAGTGTTTAAAAACATAATTAAAGTATTTGAGTATACATTATAAGACCGGCTACAAAGAGATCGTGCGAATTTAGTATAACTTTGTGTTTAGCCTACATACAACTTAAGTATTTGTTTTTTTTTTTCATCAGCGCTCAAAACAAAACGGAAAGTGCGACGAAAACTGGAACTCGTAGTCTTGGAAACCAAGTTATTAGAAAAGGTCATATGTGCATTCAAAACCTTGGCATCATGAAAGGTAATGTTGTGTATTTAATAAAACTTCTTGATTTCAGACAAATTATTCTCATAATTTATGCTTAGTTTTCAAAGACGGCTAATAAAGTCTTTGTTGTTTTGTTTTTAATTGGGAGATTTCTATATGAAAGGTAGATCGATAGGCAAAATGCCTTCAGTTGTTGATAGCAATCAAATCTTAGCTCTCTTTTAGCTTTTATTGGTTAAAAGTGACGCAAAAAAAAATACCCACTTAAATGTTAATCGAAATTTTAGGTGGGTCCAGACCATATTGGTTCGTTTTAACATCTGAAAGTATTTCTTGGTTCAAAGACGAAGATGAAAAGGAAAAAAAGTATATGCTTCCTGTTGACTGTCTTAAGCTTCGAGATATTGAACAAAGCTTTATGTCCCGGAGGCACACATTTGCTCTTTTTAACCCTGATGGTCGTAATATATACAAGGTACGTGTTAACTGAATAAATATATTGTACAATACGAGAAAGGCTCATAGTACACTACACAGCTATAAAAGTAGTAATCCAGCTGCGTGTAAAAGGCCTGGGTGTAAAATAAATATTGCATTATTTTATGCAATTTTATGTAATTTTACACCCTAAAATATGTAGCCCATCAGTATGGGAAACATACTTGACCGAAATGTCAAGCCCATATATGCGTTCATCCTTTCAGCTTTACATCGGTCTGATGGCCGAGTGGGCTAAGGCGCCAGTCCTTACTGTTGGTGCTAGGTTTGAATCCCATCGGTTGCAACTTTTTTTTTGCGTTTGCAAAAGTTGTACATGTAGTGTGTAATATTAAGTGTTTATTTTGACGAAGGTGATGTGCACGCTTTTGCATGCGATTTTACCATCGGAATTTTTGCTGTGTAGTACAGTAGGGTGCCCAGAAAAAATGACCCCCTGCTCCACAAGCGAAAAACGGGTTTTTGGGTTATTTTAAGCATCTGTGTAAATTTTGAGCGACATTGGATGAGATTAACCCATTGTTACTCGAGCCTAAAGTTGGTGAAAAAAATTTTTTTCATACAAAAATGACTTTTTTAAATCGCTAATAACTTTTCAGGATTGAGATTAACAGCTTTGGTATGTTCTACAAAGTTGTAGTGCATTAAATTTTCAATAAGAATCTCACTTTTGGGAATATTTGGATGGAAGTAGCGCACCGTGCAGACCAAACCGTAAAAAACTTTGGTTTTCCATACATTTTTTCGATTTTTTCCATACAAACTTTACCTCCGAGTATCAATGGGTAAATGATAACCGATTTTGCTCATATTTGGCCCAGAGTCCTAAAAACGGTCAAGGAACAATATTCAGCTTGTGGAGCGAGGTTTTGAAAAAAAGTCCCATATTCTGGGCACCCTACTAGTACAGTCATCCCACATATTCGGAACACTCACAAATTTGGAACACTTTTGTGATAATTTGTCAATAGCATACAAAATGCATATTGCACCTACCAATATTGTGGAACACCTGAATTTCCCGAGAATGGGTAAGTAACGAAGGAAATGCGTCATAATACCTTTCTCTGGTATCAATACCAAATTTTGGTATTTCTGGACCCTTTAAAATTTGTCTTAAGGATTATGCAAGAGCAAAATGTGGTAACATACCAATTTAAGGTATTGTTTTGATATTGCAAAATTGCAGAATTTGTCAATGGTCACATTTTGGTATTCTTTTGGTATTACAGTATTTTATCAAATTCCTCTGAAACTATGGGAAATTTTGACCAATTTTTACAAAGTAATTAATTTTGCGCTAAAATGATGTCTCAAAGCGAATGCCTTTATTGAAAACCGGAAATTTCAAACTTGATTTTAAACATTTTTGATATACCCCTAGGGGGGTGACACTTCGGTTCCGTCGGGTCTGGCACCTCGAGCATGGAGCTGAAACCTCGAGCTCGGAGCCAGCACCGAGCTGGAACCGTGTCTGCAACTTTGATTAAAAAGAAGCCGATTTTTGTAAATCTATTTAGCGTGCATCGCACAACAGCTGTCACTGTCAGCCAAAAAAATATAAACAAAACCCAACCTGTTTTTTCCTGCGAGGATTACACGCGTTTTTTTCGGACTACCCGGATGCCAAGCGGTCCCCGTCGGAACCCAGCTGCTGTCCACGTCGACCACGATTTGACCACTTACTCGAGCAGTGCTTAATCAACGTCAACTGGTGTTTCCTGTGCTGCAAGGGCGGAAGTCTCATTTGCTGCAAAACCTGTCTGACGGCCTTCCACCTCGAGTGCCTCCAGTTCAACCCGCCGGAAGGTCGCTTCATCTGCAGAGAGATCGAATCCGGCCGAATGCACATGTACGACGGGATCGTCTGGGCCAAATATTCCATGATCAAGTTCTGGCCCGCGCTCAAGATTTCCCCGCCAGCGGTCCCGGACGTAGTGTTCCGGCGGAAACACGAAAAAACGGACATTTACATGCACTTCATCGACAAGCACGACTTTGGCTGTATCAACCGCCTCCGGTTTCAATCTGCCTCTATTACGAGGGCGACTCGGACAGCGTGACGGACCGGAAGCGGTCGGACATGATGGAACGGTACAACGAGGCACCGCGCGTGGTACGGCAAGTTTGCGAACGGCTGCAGGCACAAACAAATCACGCCTTGGAATCGTCGATGTACGTGATGATCAAGTCCAACAAACATGTTGCTCCGCTGAGAGGGCGAAACGCGGCCGGAGACGAGGAGGTGAGTTTGTCGAGGGTATGGTTTTCCGTATCAATTGTTATATCTATTTCATTTCAACAGGAGGATTCAATCTGTGAGTGCAAATCGTCGGACACGGACCCGTGCGGGCTAGACTCGAACTGCATCAACCGGGCGATGCTCGTGAAGTGCAATCCGAAGACATGTCCAGCTGGCAAAAGTTGCCAGTACCAGTGCTTCAAACGGAAGCAGTACCCGGCACTGGCGGCCAAACGGATACCCAACAAGCGCTGGGGTCTGGTCGCACAATAGTACATCCACCAGGGTCAGTTTGTGATCGAGTACGAGAGGAGATCAACAACAAGCAGTTGGCGCGGCGGATAAAGCAAAAGCAGGAGCAAAAGGACGAAAATGACAACTTCCTGATGGTGGACTCGAAGCTGACGATCGACGCGGGGTCCAAGGGCAACTTGGCCCAGTTCATCAACCACTCGTGCGAGCCTAACTGCGAGATGCTGATGTGGAAGATCGGCGGAAGCTAATCCGTGGGGCTATTTGCCCTCAAGGACCTCAAGGCGGTAAGTTCTTCAAAATCCCGGTAAAAACACTTCCTACAACTAACTCTTCTTACTCTTTTCACCGCCATTGCTAAGACCTCACCTTCAACTACAACTGCCAATGTTGTGCGGGCAAGTGTCCCGGGCTAAACATCACCCAAGGGAAGGAGAACTGGAATGAGGAGACTCCACGGTCTTGCGCGACTTGCATGTGCAGATTGCAACATGGGTTTCCTGCTCGAGTGCTCAAACGCCAAGAGTGACGACGGCGGCGGCAACTACACCACATCCGCCACCCACGCCTGCGCAAAGTACCAAGCAAATATTGCGATATTGATCACTCGATGACGGATTCGAACTTGGTTGAATACAGGACGAAAATGGTCGCGAAAATTCGGTGGAGGAGATTTGGACCTGATAGTGGATAGTGATGGCCACGGACAGTGACGTTCTGATACTCCCGTTCTTATTGAGTTAGTATCAGCAGCTTTAGTAGTAGCTGAACCGGAACGGGATCTCCTGCGACCGGATCAATATTCTTGTCGGAATCCGATAGTGGCACTTAGGTTCTGGCGGGTCTGAGGGTTTTAGTTCTATTTATTGTATAATCCATGTTACATGTTCTTTTACAATTTTATAATAAAAGATGATAAGGGGGTGAATAAAAGATGATAAGGGGGTGAGTTACTTGGCATTTTCCGTTACTCGACTGCAAAAGCTGCCAGAAATAAACTAATTACCACCACCCTTATGTCTATATATCAAAATTTTTGTAATTGTCTGCTCTACAACTTTGTAAAACATGATTACACTTAAAAAATATCCCTGCAAAGTTAGAAAATACACGAAATTTTAAAATGAAACATTTTGTTCTAAATGAAAAAATTACCCTTCTGGGTCATGTAGATTCAAAAACTACATAAAATTTCCCATAAAATGACGTGTTCCAACATTTTTTACAGTCGATGTTGAATCTGGTAGAGCATCACCGGCTGCTCCTTAGGAAAGGAAAGCCCAGAGATCATGTTTCATGTTTGTTTCCCGTTTATTTTCCTCTTTCCTGCTATATCTTAGCCCTATTCATCTCCTACTCTTCTTTTCCTTTCAGTCACTCTACTCACTGTTCTTCTTCGTTTTCTTCGAGCCCATGATCTTCAGCTCCAGCCCAGTCAAATCAAATAGAGCCGTACACAAATTCCGTTTCAAACGCAACAACCGGTTCGAACACGGAACCGGTTGTTGCGTTTGAAACGGAATTTGTATCCGATTCTAATTAGATTCCGTTTCAGAATTCGGATTTAGTTAACTGGGAGTCGTCCCAAACTGCACCGCACCTTGTCCGACGAATCTCGCTGCGGCCCGACACATCGGGTTCGAATCAGCCATCACCTCCGCACTGGGTTTGTCAGCACTGGGCCAGATCTCGCACACACCTTCCTGACGATCTGCTCGACGTGTCAGGTTGCGGACGCCCAATGTCAAGCTTGACGTCGGTCGCGTTCTCTACCGGGTCGAGCTCCTCGTGTGGCGGTCAGGCAAGATACTCTCCTCGTCTACCTCCCCGACGCGCGTAGAGCCGAATGACGAGCTCCTGTCGACCGGAACCTGGCGAATCTTTCGGCGTGTTCGCCGGCTCCTGCGCGTCGCTGATTTTCTTCGAGCCGCCTCGCGGCCTCCCGCCGCACGTGGTGCCCCGGGTTCAAAGGGGTTACGCCGGCTCAGCAGAAGGGACCGATTATACTTGTCGGACGCGGCGGCCGGGATGAGCTGACCAGGGATCGCGGTCGATGCTTGCGGACCCCGCCGAACCGTTTCGCTCGTCCACAGAACAGCTCCTTTCTACCCGCGTGTACTTTCGCGCACCGTAATTTCTTCGCGACGACGAACAACCAAAAACGCGACTTGTTCTCGCTCTTGTCCAAACACGACTTCCCGAACAGCTCAGGTTTTTCGTCCGTCAACCCGAACTCGCTCTCTCCTTGGTCCCGCTCTCTCTCCCTCCTCCTCACTTTCTCGTGCACCGCTCTCCCAATCTCCGGCGGATCGGAAACAACGCCGATGTATTGGTGAGGTCGAAATTGCTCGCGAGGGTGAGGTTTGGTTTGGGGAAGTGAACTTATTTTTGGGTAAGCTTCTTAACTCTTAAGCAGTTTAACATATTTTTATGGAGATTTTCAAATCAAATTACATCCTAAATTCTACCAACGTTACATCGAGTAACGGAAAATGGCAGAGTTTTTAAAACTTTTTTAGTGTTTTTGGAACCGGTCCCAAAGTGAACAGATATGTCCAAAAATGTTTTCAGCGTCAACAATGAGCTTGATTTTGAAAATGCTGAATTTCAATACCCATATTGCCACTCCAATAAATTTCTTGAAAATACTCTATGATTGGGGATATTCTGGGTTCCACCGGAGAACCTGGAACTGGTCCCAAAATGGTCAGATATGCCCAAAAATGGTTTTTAGCGTCATCAATGAGCTTGATTTTGAAAATGCTGAATTTTGATACCCATATTGCCACTCTAATAAATTTCTTGAAAATACTCCGTAGTTGGGATATTCCGGATTCCACTGGAGAACCTGGAAGCAGTCCCAAAATGGCCAGATATGCCCAAAAATGTTTTTTAGCGTCATCAATGAGCTTGATTTTCAAAATGGTGAATTTTGATATCCATATTGCAATGTCTTGAAAATACTCCGTAGTTGGGATATTCCGGGTTCCACCGGAAAACCTGGAACCGGTCCCAATGTGACCAGATATGTCCAAAAATGTTTTTAGCGTCATCAATGAGCTTGATTTTGAAAATGCTGAATTTTGATACCCATATGGCCACTCCAATAAAATTCTTGAAAATACTCTGTAATTGGATATATTCCACCGGAGAACCAAAAATGGTTTTTAGCGTCATCAATGAGCTTGATTTTCAAAATGGTGAATTTTGATATCCATATTTCAATGTCTTGAAAATACTCCGTAGTTGGGATATTCCGGGTTCCACCGGAGAACCTGGAACCGGTCCCAAAATGGAATTTTGAAAATCCGTCCACAGGGTGGTGGTGGTGGTAGTTGATTTATTTCAGGCAGCTTTAACCCTTTCAGGCCTGAATTTTCAAAAAATATTTTTAGTCGATGATGGGAAAATGATTCTTCAGACCATACGAAAATTATAGGCTAGTTTTGGAAATTTTGATATTTGGGTCATATATGACCCATCAGGCTCGAAAGGGTTAACATGTTTGTCATTCGCTGCCTCCGTCCACAGGGAGCCGAGATACAGCTGTTTGAAGTTGGACTTCGCCTTTTTTCGCTAGCTTGGTAGTTCGCGGGATAATATTGAGGATGGTAGTTTAAGTGTTAAACAAAAACCCGCCTTTCAAGACTATTTTATCCAGAGCAGCAAAACACTGCCTCCAAATCCAAATTTAAATGATATTTTCACAAAAAAGTTATCGGACCAATCATAAAACATAACTAAGCATGAGTTTAATTGGTTCCAGAGTGTGAAGTTATTTTGAAAAAAAAAAATGTACTCCTGGAGATAACACAAAATTTGTTTACATTGTTAGAAAAAAGTGTTCCGAATTTGTAAATTTCAAGGGTCAATGTTTTTCTTTAAAAACTCGATATAAAACGTAAAAATACATCAATCGAAAGATCGCAAGAAAAGCTTTCACATGAAGGTAAAAGCAAATCATTATGTGCAATTATCGATTTTACATGATTTATTGAACATTGGCCGATCTGTAAACTGTTCCGAATATGAGGGATTACTGTACTACTTTATTTGCTGTGTAGCGAGAGTTGAGTTTATCTGTGGCCATCAAGGACCATTTTGTTTAAATATTTTATAAGGGCGTGTTCAGTGATAGTTAAATTTTTCTCTTGGCGTCAATGATTTTTTTAAAATATTTTTATAAGAGCGTATTAAGTGAAAGTTAAGTTTTTCTTTTGGCGTCAACAATGAAAGTATTTTTTTGTTAGGGTGTATCTAGTGAGGATTGAGTTTTTTCTCTGGGCGTTAACGATCAAAGTTTATTTTTTTATTTTTAGTATTTAGTTATAGTTTAGTTTTATTCTTGGCGTCAACGATAAAAAAAAAAATATGTTTGGGAGGCGTATTTAGTGAGAGTTGAGTTTATTTCTTGGCGTCATTGATTTTTAAAAATGGTTTTAAAAAAGGCGTATTTAGTGAGAAATTAGTTTTTCTCTAGTCGTCGACGATCAAAGTTTATTTTAAATATTTTTTTGTGAGGACATACATAGTACCTCTACAGCATTGCCTTGGCGTTCTCGATTGCGAGATTCCTACTCGAAACTAAGTGTCCGAAGGCTTGATTGTTGAGGCAATTGCAAACCTCTTTTTACACCTTAGTTTCCATCCACCCCGGGATTCGAACTGACGACCTTTGGATTGTTAGTCCAACTGCCTACCAGCGACTCCACCGAGGCAGGACCCAGGGAGACGACTTCTACACCTGATCTGAGCTAACGACCTAACCTTTTTTTTTAGGTTAGTCCGGGGCCAACATTTACTTCCCGTCCGACGGAAGGCGTGATCAGACAAATCTCGTCTCAAAAAACGCCACCGGGACCGTCTGGGATCGAACCTAGGCCGACTGGGTGAGAGGCAAACACGCTTACCCCTACACCACGGTCCCGGTTATCTGGGCATCAACGATCAATATTTTTCCAACAAAAAAATATGAGGAAGCAAGTTCAAAAATCATAACCGAACATAGTTTTTTTTTTATAAGGGCGTATTAGTGATTTGTCCCGCCCGTGTGGATCAATCGGACCGCGCACTAGACTCACAATCCAGAGGTCGCCGGTTCGAATCCCGCGGCGGGCGCTCTAAAATTCTTTGTGTAAAAATGGGTATTCGGCGCCGTCGCTCCGTGCCATACTTTCATACACTTAGCAGCCCAGGGCGGCGAAGTCCTTGTAGATAAAAAGGAAGACACTAGTGGTTGGTACTAGCAATGGTGGCCGACAGCTATAAAGTCAACTTCGTTATTAGTGAAAGTGGAGGTTTTTTTTTCTTTGCGTCAACGATCGATGTTTTTATTTTTATTAAGGCGTATTTAGTGAGAGTTGAGTTTGCTGAACGTCAACGATCAAAGTTTTTAAAATGTTTTCATTAGGGGTTATTTAATGAGAGTTGAGTTTTTCACTTGGCGTCAATGATCAAAGGTTTTTTTGTATCGTTATGATGGCGTATCTAGTGAGAGTGAAGTTTTTCTCTGGATGTCTTTACTCCCGAGCAGGGGGTTTACCAAATTTTGGTATTACTTGGGCAAATAACAGGGACCAAAATGTGCCCTTGGTTGCCCCGTAATAGATGGTAAAATACCATGAAATCATACCAAAGTCTTGTATGTGGAAGGGCACAGCAATACCAACCTTTGTTATTCCAAGGGTAAAAAAAGGGAAAAAATAAAACCATTTCAATACCAAGATGAGGTCTTTTGGATTTTTGAACATTGCTTGAATACCAAAACTTGGTATTACCATGGTTTTATTTTTAAGGTATTCCTGCGCCCTTGGAAAATCAGATTTTGGTATTCCTGTGGTCTTCCACATACATGATTTTGGTCTAAAAGTAAATCTTTCCCTCAGAGTGTGAAGGCGGTCGAACCAACAGTGCCGATGTATTGGTGTAACATTCTCGGTGAGTTCGCTCCATGTTGAGCACACACTTAGGTGTCTGATGCACAACGATCAGACCCAGTCAGTTCATTTCGAGTTCTGAAACGGAATCTGATTAGGTTCCGTTTCAGAACCCGAGCATGGGTAAATAACAAGAGAAATGCGTAATAATACCTTTCTCTGGTATCAATACCAAATTTTGGTATTCCTGGACCCTTTAAAATTTGTCTTGAGGATTATGCAAGAGCAAAATGTGGTATCATACCAATTTAAGGTATTGTTTTGATATTGCAAAATTGCAGAATTTGTCAATGGTCGAACACCACATATTGGTATTCTTTTGGTATTACAGTGTTTTATCAAATTCCTCTGAAACTATGGGGAAATTTTGACCAATTTTGACAAAATAATTAATTTTGCGCTAAAATTATGTCTCAAAGCGAATGCTTTAATTGAAAACCGGAAATTTCAAACTTGATTTTAAACATTTTTGATATACCCCCTACAGAAATGACTTGAAATTGTGGAAAATTTTCTAAGTCAGAATGGCACATTTTGGTATTATTTTGGTATTGAAAGGTTTCATCAATTTTCTCTGAAACCATGGGATTTTTTTTACCAATTTGGACAAGATAATAAATTTTGCGCTAAAATGACTTGAAAAAAAAACCAAATACTTTGAAAAACGAGTCAATCGAAAGATTATTGAATTTTGGTGAATTTCAATCCAGTTTTATTTTAATATTTTTCAATCTTGTTATTTTTCAGAATCTTAAAGAACTTCATGCACAGGCCGTACATCAATGACAAATGCATTCGGTGTGGTGAAGAATATCACTAAGAACAACATGGAATCATCAGGTGAGTAGATTTGGCTGTTGCATATGGATCATTTCCTTTTTTCACTAACTGCAACTGCTGCACTAAAAATGGTATGAAAATACCAAATTTTGGTATTACTTGTGCAAATATCAGCGACCAAAATGTGATCTTGGTTGCCCAGTAATAGATGGTAAAATACCATGAAATCATACCAAAATCATGTATGTGGAAGACCACAGGAATACCAAAATATGATTTTCCAATGGCGCGGGAATACCTAAAATTAAAACCAAGTTTTGGTATTCAAGCAATGTTCAAAAATCCAGAAGACCTCAACTTGGTCTTGAAATGGTTCTATTTTGAGGTATTATTTTACCCTTGGAATAACATGGTTTGGTATTGTTGTGCCCAGTGCTGAAAATGTCAGGGGTCATGACTCGAAAATCGGCGACGCTGACACGATTTTTTGAGATCCATTCACTGAACCGCAAAACCGTGACATAAACAAACCCGGCGCAGTCGTGAGTGCCCTAGCTCATTGAGCAACTGCAATGCGAGGCAGTAGTCGACCAACGCTCATTCGACGTTGCACGCACACACATAAAGAAACAAGTTTTTACACAAAAAGTTCGTATTTATGCGTGGAAATGTAATTTTGAATATAAGTTATGGTTGTTTTAAGTGTTTTGCACAGTCTACCCGGATAAACGAAAACTATATGAATTCTAGTGAGGACCTTAAAACAACCTTATGAGTTATGGTCACCATAAGTAATAGAGTTATTTTAATGTTTGTAATGGTAAACAATTTTCTTGATGACTTTAAAAAACTGTTTGCAGATGTTTTCTCAAATGGTTACCTGAAATCACAAGGTAATTTTAATGTTCAAATGGTTCATATTGATTCACGATTACCATATAGAAACATTAAATACCCATTTGAAAAATAGTCAGAATTTGCAAAAGCGTTTACCAAATTTGACTAAGTTTTGTTTTCAAATGAAAGAATCAAACTTTTTTGTCTGTAGCTTCATAAGGGGTTGGGTTTGTGCTGGAGTCGGATTTGGGCAACTTCCGGAACAAGATTTTGTCTGACTAAGTTGCCGGAAAAGTGTACGATCTACTCATCGATGGTGGGGCTGATAAAAGCGAAGAATTACAACTTTGGGGGAGAGTTTGTGAACCATATGGTAAAGGCATTCACTATACGGTGAAGTGTTCGTCGTGCAGCTGCACCTGTAGTACCAAGTTATGTGGACATCATTTGACTTACTTGGCCCACATTTGAGCTGCCAAAGAAAGCCAATCCGAAGTTTACCAATTTTAATTAACAGAATCTAAACCAACAAAAAGAGAAAACAAACGGAGGAGCTCAAGAACAAAAAGGCTCGAAAATGTCGGTTCCTTTTGATGCGCTATAATTCCTTTGAGTTTCGTAGACGATTCAATTTTAAGCATTTCATGTTTGTGATAATTGTTACTTTATTTCAATTGTATGAGCGAATCATTTTTCAACAGTTGATAATTTTGGATTTACGGAATATTTGCGAGAGCAGGTAACGAGCGTAGCGAGAGAAGAGAAACGAAAGAGCGCGCCAGGCAGAGTATTATTACTCTGCATTTCGCGCTCTCTCGTTTCTCTTCTCTCGCTATGCTCGTTACCTGCACTCGTTGCAGGCTGGCGCAGGCAAAAACAGTCTGAAGTGAAATGTTTGTGCGGCTGGTTGTTGTCTACGTTTTGTGCGCAGGTATAATTTTCAAACAAATCATTTGATTTACCAGATACTTTGTTTATATTTTTCTTTTTTGTTCATTTCAGCGCCGTGGAGAACTTGAAACAACGGAACAGATGGTGCTGGAGGATTCGGCGGCAGCCGACCGACAAAACAAAGCGAAGCGAACGCACGATTGGCATTAATCAAGGAAATCATTTGAATCATCAGATAAGTACACACATTTGAATGTTACATTCTACTCGATACTTTGTGATTTTTTTTTCTTATTTTTTCAGGTCGTCCAACTTTGGAAGTATGATCAACCGAACAGAATCGGCAATCAACTAGAATAAAAGCCGAAAAAGTTTTAATATTATTGTTGTGAACCATCCGTCAAAAAGTGAACAATTCTGTCCAAATTTGGTAGGTAAAAAATGCTAGAAAAACTATTAAAAACCATTTGAAAACTATTTCTCAAATAGTGGAACTGGGAGAAAATTATAGAATTAACCTTAAATAACCATATGAAAACTATTTCTAAAATAGTAGCGCTCGGTAAAAATAGCAAGAAAACCCCTAAAAAACCATTTGTACGAACCATTCGTAAAAGAGTAGCAGCAAGGTTAAAAATTGTAAGAAAAACCTTAAAATACCATTTAAAACCATTTCTGAAACAGTAAAAACCGGAGGAAAAAGGTCGCTTCCACGCGAAAATTAACTTTATTTCTACCATTACACAAATGGTAATCTGACGAAACGTTGTTCGGAGATTTTAAGGTTACCGTTGCTAACCACCCTCATCTCAGATGGTCGAACTTTATGAAAAATGGTAGGGTACCATTTCCGATATGGTATTTTAAAGGTTTTCCTACCATTTTTCAAATAGTGGTTACGATCTCTGAAATGGTGAGTAAACCATTTAACAAAAAGTTTTTTTAAGGTTCTCGTTTATGCGGGTACAACCATTCAACTGTTTGAAAATAGTCGAAATAGTGTTTAAAGAAGATTTTACGAGTCAGTCATATGACACGAATTGAGTGAGTGTAGCTCATTTTTTCACGTCTCTCATTCTCCAGCAGCCGACCGGCACGAGTCAGGCGGCAGTGGTTGAACAGACACAGTAGGCTCACAGTCATATGCTAGCAGTGAACTGACATTTTGGTTTGCTTCATGTGTACGCTGGGTTGGAAACTTTTTGCAGGCCTGGTTGTGCCCTTCCACATACAACTTTGGTATGATTTCATGGTATTTTACCATCTATTACTGGGCAACCAAGGGCACATTTTGGTCGCTGTTATTTGCTCAAGTAATACTAAAATTTGGTATTCCCGTGATATTTACCCCTGCTCGGGAATTCGTATTGAATTTATTTATTGTTTATTCGTCAAGCTTATGTAGACTACTTACAATTTTCTTACATACTAGATATTATTTCTATTGTACAGATTTTTTCGTAGTTCCGGTTTAGACATGTCGAAATGTATGTACTGTGAACTTTCATTATAAAAGTGCATCATTTGATTTAATGGTGAATTTTTTAAATAATTTGTCGTGTAGGGGAGAGTGGGGAGACTTGATCCCCGGGGACACTTGATCCCAAGCCTGTATCTCGTCAGCATGTGGGTAAAACAATTAGCTTTGTTCTAGAAAGTTGTGTGAAATTAACTAAAACTCATTGTAGAAAACAAAGAAAAAAAAATAAAAAATGTTTAGATTGAGTTATACAGATTTTTCTAAAACGCGCTGCAAAAACTTCCAAGAGATCTTTTTTCTTTTTTGATATGCATAGAAAACACTAAAATATTATTAAAAAAATATTTTTATGTATGAATTGTTTGATAAACTTATCAACTCCAAAACCCTCACGCATTTGATGTTAAATTTATCGTCATACTATTTTTACAATCAATTGTTTAAAAAAGTGCGTTTAGGAGACTTGATCCCTGCATTTTTACAGTTACTGGAATCAGCCTCAAGATTAATTAATTGGGCTGGGTTTTCATACATAGTTTCCTTTAGTATAGTTGTACATAACTTACTGCAGTTTGATCCTTTTTTCAAAAGTTTTGTAAACAAAAATTTCCAGCTTTTGTAAACATGCTTAGATTTGGTCTAAAAAATAGTATTTTTAGTTTTTAAATATTTTACATACTAAACTTGTTATATTTTGAACACAAACGTACAGGTTTTATGTGAAATTGCTGTAACTTATAGAAAATTAAAAGTTTGGATGAATAAGAAACTTTTTGCTTAAGATTTCTTCAAAATGTTGAAAGGGGGATCAAGTTACCCCTAACATTTTGAAAATGCCGGTTTAAAATATGTTTTTAAAACGCTTGGCATGATTCGAAGAGTTCATCTGATGAAATATCCTTATTAGCCAAACATAGATGAATGTTTGCGCTTTCAATTCATGCAAAAAGTTTATAGTTTTGTGAGAAATTGACAGAGTTATGTGCGATACAAAAAAAGGGGATCAAGTCTCCCCACTCTCCCCTATGCAGTTATTCTAAAAACTGGTGAATGTCTAAGAGTACGGCTTGGTTCATGAATACTATTGCGTATTACTGAAAATAATGCTGCTGACTGTATGCGTTGAGAAATAATGTCGTTGATGAAAGAGAGCATGGCATATTTACGACGTTCATGTAATGATTGTATGTTTATGAGCATGCAGCGTGCTTCATGCGATGGGAGAGGAAATGCAGTCCAGTTTAGTTTACGTAGTGCGTACAGTAAGAATTGTTTTTGGACAGATTCAATTCGTGCTTGGTGTACGGCATAGTATGGATTCCAGACGATACTACAGTATTCCAAGAGTGGCCTGACATACGTTATATAGAGTAATTTAATAGTATACGGGTCCTGGAAGTTGAATGCAAAGCGCTTTATAAAGCCTAATGTACTTTTTGCCTTGTTTATTATTGTGTTATAGTGTTCTACAAAGTTAGTTGTGAGTCTAGGATGACACCTAGATCACGTACTACTTTGCATTTTTCTACTGGTTGGTTTCCTAATAATACTGTTATGTTTGGTGTTTCATGTTTTCTGCTGAAGGCAATGGAATTACATTTCTTTACATTCAATTGGAGTAGGCTTTTACTACACCATGTGTAGAAAAGATTAATTTCGTTTTGGAATACATGACTGTCATTGTAAAAAAAAATCAAATTATTCGCTCTACAGCATTGCCTTGGCGTTTCTCGATTGCGAGATTCCTACTCGAAACTAGGTGTTCGAAGGCTTGATTGTTGAGGCAATTGCAAACCTCTTTTTACACCGTAGCTTCCATCCACCCCGGGATTCGAACTGACGACCTTTGGATTGTTAGTCCAACGGCCTACCAGCGACTTCACCGAGACAGGACCCAGGGAGACGACTCCTACACCTGGACTGAGCTAACGACCTAACCTTTTTAGGTTAGTCCGGGGCCAACATTTACTTCCCGTCCGACGGAAGGCGTGATCAGACAAATCTCGTCTCGAAAAATGCCACCGGGACCGTCTGGGATCGAACCCAGGCCGACTGGGTGAGAGGCAACCACGCTTACCCCTACACCACGGTGACTGTCATTGGCATTTCCTATTTCCATGTACAATTTCATGTCGTCTGCATATACAAGTACGTTAATTTTTTTAAGAATGATGGAAATGTCGTTTACATACAAGATGAAAAGAAGAGGTCCTAGATGGGATCCTTGCGGAACCCCAGAGGTGACGTGAATTGATTCCGATAGTACATTTTGGAAGCGAACAATTTGTTCGCGCTTAGTCAAATATGACTTAAGCCATTCCAAAAGATTCGGTTGAATTCCAATTTTCTGCAGTTTGAAGATTAATAATGGTATGTCGATTCTGTCAAATGCCTTACTAAAGTATGTGTAAAATTGCTTCTACGAAATTGCGATTATGCATTGCATTCAGTGTAAAATTTACAAATTCTAAAAGGTTGGTGCTAGTAGAGCGGCCTTTAAAAAAGCCGTTCTGTTTACATGTGATGCGGTTTTTTACTTGCTGAAAGATTTTTTCATTTATAATAAATTCAAAAAGTTTTGGAATGCAAGACAAAAGGGCAATTCCGCGATAATAACGTATGTCTGATTTTGGGCCTGACTTGAAAATAGGCACCAAAAAAGACTTTTTCCATGTTTGTGAGAATTTTCCAGTATTTATTGACATGTTGAAAAGATGATGCAGTGGAAATGTCAATTCTTCTGCAAGGTTCTTTAGGAATGCAGGTGCTATTCCGTCGGGTCCTGGTCCTTTTGATGAGTCTAAGTCCTTCAATTCCTACTGATGCCTGAAATAGTGGCTTTGGCCCAGACTTGTTCAAATTGAAAATGTTTTTCAGTTACAATTTCTTTTGGATTAAGTCTGGCATTTATGGCTAAGAGGACGCCGCCTCCTGACTTTTTCTGACTGAGATTTAAATTTCTATTGTCTAGGAATACAAAATAATTGTTTCCAAAAATTTCTTCAGGGTGGACGCTTTCGTCCCAGTTAGTTTCAGTTCCAAGAATAATGTCGAAAGAATGTGAGAGAATGTTTAAAGAAATTTCCTTCATTTTGCCTGGGCTTTTCATGCGATTGAAATTCTGACAATAAATTAGAATTTCATTCGCATTCTGTTGTTCCGTTGAAGAAATTTTTGGAGACATACTTAAATTATTAATAGTACTTACTGCCTCTTGCGAGGGTGTCATTTCTTCTTCCGTGTTAGAAGGCGTCAATGCTTGTAAAAATTCGACGATGTAGTCGGCAGGTAAAATTTGTTGGCGGCTTCGCGCGAATGCTGCAGGTATTGAAGTCTTCTACTTGTTACATATTTCCTGTAGGTTTCCAGGTCGGTGAGGGTTTGCTTAGGTGAAATTCCAATTGTTGAGTTGTATTCCATGAAGATGTTCATTAGGGTGGGTACGTTTTTCAAAAAGTTCTCGGATCAAGTTTTAGTATGGTTCCCCTTGTAGGGCATGCCCATAGGGACTTTCATGCCAAATATCAGCTCATTTGGTTGTAAACTGGCTACGCGCATCAGGGTTCAAGTTTGCATGGGAATTACTATGGGAAATTGGAACTTTTTGTTCAAACGCTCCTACAGGTCTGGGAAATTCACGCGCCAACTTCTGGTATGGTCAGGCCTATGGGGAATGGTCTGGAGAACACTTTTCCCGAAGAGAGCATATGGATTCGTTGTCCCTAGACCTGGCACATCGGCAAACAATCCGATGTCTCCGGAACCAACGGTTTTCCCTCAAAAAGCATCACATTTTCCTTAGCATGCTATGAAAGCTTGAAGAACACCGCGACGCCATACGTCAGGTAGCTACCACGTGGGTGAGAATCGGCTGGAATATTCAATTGCAAACCTTCTTTTAACTAGAAAATGATCATTTCGAGTAATCCTGATATTATTTAGACGAATTCAGAATATTTGCATAGCAAATTTGTATTTTTTGCAAATATTTCAACTATGCGTTAAATCATTTATAACCTCGAATTCCGCTTAAACACATCATAATTTAAAGGGAAATATAAAATATAAATTACTCTTACAGTCGGTAGCTTGAGTTTAACAGCAGACATGTTAAAACTGTGTTTTATTAATCAGCATTGCTTTTACAACGCTTTTATAACGCTTCGTCGCGTTATATCTGCCGTGGCTTAAAATATAAAAAAATAAATCATGCATCTTTTACACTATACAGTCACAAGTATAAGTTTAATAATAAAAAAAACTAACTCTACTTGATTCGCCCGCAATACCTTTCGGGGTATATCCTAGGGTTCTACCTCTCCTACTAACATTGAGTCCAAAACCACCCTACAAACATCTATACCACTAAGGTGACGTAGGGGTCCCTGCGCACTTTAGATAGGTGTTTACTAACATTCCTTCATTTCCCCGAGGATAGCTTGGACCCGGCGTGGACCCCTTATGCCCTGGGCTGTATTACACACTTATCAAAAGATGAAGACATGGTATCTCCCGTGTTGGATTATTGTTCCGGATGAGGGTCTAACACAACCAGACCAAACAGTGGGATAAGCGTTGTGGAGCCTTCCGGTGGTGGGGCGTCCTCCAAATGCTAATGCTAATGCTAAAAGTAAATCTTTCCCTGTTCCTGAGGGGAACACCCGTGAAGAGTATCGGGCCGGCATTTGCAAAGCGGATTCAGTGACAGTTTATTAATCAATTTAATGTTAACATGTTAAGGTTAATGTTAACATTCCATAGGTTGTCTTCCTAAGGTAATCCAGAGAATCGACAGTACCGGATTCATGCCCTGCTGGGATTGTTTGTTTTACTGCGGTCCGGACTGGCCGACGGTGTTACTCCGGCTCGATGCGATGCGGGATATGTGGCAGGCGGTCGATTTCTCCGAGGTTGTTGGTATCGATTCGTCGAGGACAATGGGGATGTGGTTGTTGGAGCTGGGGGCTGCTGGGCGGTGGAGGATAGTGCTGGTTCGGGAGCTGCGGCTAAGGCAACAAATCCTGCTGCATCTGCGGAATCGAATTAAGTGGATTAGTGACATTGTTTGTTAGAGGATCGAGCGGATGATGAAAGTAGATACATTGACAAGACCGCTGTTGTCCCCAGCATTGGTTTTGGCCTTGGGCTAGGATTGGTGCTGGCTGAATGTACACGGAGAGACCGGCCAGGGCAAATCTAAGAAATTCTTGGTTAATTTAACTAAAAATATGGGTTAATTTTCTACACAGCTTTTTTTCAACAATCAATTGTTGATTTTGTTATCCCGAAATTTCTGACCACCAGTAGGTAAAAGTAACTAAAAAAATAGTAAGATTTGCCATTTTTGTTGGTTAAATGACCGAAAAAAAATTCTAGCAGTCGACTGCTATAATATTTTTTTCAGAAAATTAACTTTTTTTTGTTTTCAGCTGAAATATTGTTAAATATTCTGTAAAAAAACAGGCTGGACCATATTTTTCAACTATTTTTTAACATTTTTCTTCGTTGTATCGACTGAAATATTTTTGCATGCAGCAAATTATTAGTGGTTTATAACATCACATTTCTTAATTAAACATAATTTATGTTAGTGTCTATATATATTTTCTTTAATTATTTAACGATACAGGCTGGCCCGAATTTCTGGCTATATTTTTAACTAATGTCTTACTTGAATACAGAAAAATATTCGTACATGTAGTCAGTAATTAGCTGTTGTTAGCAATATTTTTATTGAATTTGCAGTAAATTTTATAATAATGCCTCACAAATTAATTTGTTGTACTTGTACTTATTTGTATTTTTTAATTGTTATTATAAAACATGTTAAGTTCGATTAATGTTTAAAATATAAAAAAAAGCATTTTACAAATTTTGTTAAATATGTTCAAAAAAGATGTTTAATTTCTCGTAAATTCCTTAAAAGTAGAAACCGAGTAAAATTTTCACCAATTTTTAAGCTTATATTTTTATTATGTTGTATGGGTAATTCTCTACCAACTCACACGAAATCGGGAAAAGTTGCCCCGACCCCTCTTCGATTTGCGTGAAACTGTGTCCTAAGGGGTAACTTTTGTCCCTGATCACGAATCCGAGGTCTGTTTTTTGATATTTCGTGACGGAGGGGCGGTACGACCCCTTCCATTTTTGAACATGCGAAAAAAGAGGTGTTTTTCAATAATTTGCAGCCTAAAACGGTAATGAGATTGAAATTTGGTGTCAAAGGGACTTTTGTGTAAAATTAGACGCCCGATTTGATGGCGTACTCAGAATTCCGAAAAAACGTATTTTTCATCGAAAAAAACACTAAAAAAGTTTTAAAAATTCTCCCATTTTCCGTTACTCGACTGTAAAAAATTTTGGAACATGTCATTTTATGGGAAATTTAATGTACTTTTCAAATCTACATTGTCCCAGAAGGGTCATTTTTTCATTTTAAAATTTCGTGTTTTTTCTAACTTTGCAGGGTTATTTTTTAGAGTGAAACAATGTTCTACAAAGTTGTAGAGCAGACAATTACAAAAATTTTGATATATAGACATACACGGAAAAAAAAGTGTTCCGGAAATCATGCAAATCGTACCATGAAATCGTGAATATCGTGATTTTTGCTTTACGAATTTTTGAACTATGCATAATGGGCACGAATTATCCAGGAATCGTGAATAAATATGCATGACTTTCCATGACCGATTTCACTCGTAAACGTGAATAATATTCATGATTTCATGAAATGGATGCATGAAGTCGTGAAAAATATTCACGATTTTATGAATAAAAATTCATGATTACGATCAAAAAAATATACCTCGTGAATTAAAATTCATGATTTCATGCATAAAATTCATGAAATCATGAATTTTTATGCATGAATTCGTGCACAAAATTCATGAGTTCTGGAATATTTTTATGATTATTTTGGCAGGCGTAAATAAAATTCGTGATATCATGTATAAACTTCATGAAATCATGCATAAATTTCATGAATTCGTGATTTTTTTTATGAAATCATGAATTTAATTCACGTTTACGAGTGCATTCGGGCATGTCTAATCATGCATATTTATTCACGGATCCTGGTTTATTCGTGACCAATATGCATAGTTCAAAAAATCGTAAAGTAAAAATCGTAATATTCACGATTTCATGGTACGATTTTCACAATTTCCGGATTACTTTTTCTGTACATTTACCATATCGTGCCACTGGGGGCACATATCGGAATTGACAAGGGAGCCTGTTTTAATAAAAAAAACGGAGGACATTTTATGTGATGCCAATGTACTCTGGCCCCACCTGGCCACTTTGGAACCGGTCACCGGTTACCGGTGGTCACTGGGGACATTTCGGAATGTGCAAGGAACCCTGTCTTGTGACATATCAAAATTCATGAAATTTAAAACTGTGGCTATTTTATGTGATGCCAATGTAATCTGGCCCCACCTGGCCACTTTGGAACCGGTCACCGATTACCGGTGGTCACTGGGGACATTTCGGAATGTGCAAGGAACCCTGTCTTGTGACATATCAAAATTCATGAAATTCAAATCTTTGGCCATTTTATGTGATGCCAATGAAATCTGGCCCCACCTGGCCACTTTGGAACCGGTCACCGGTTACCGGTGGTCACTGGGGACATTTCGGAATGTGCAAGGAACCCTGTCTTGTGACATATCAAAATTCATGAAATTTAAAACTGTGGCTATTTTATGTGATGCCAATGTAATCTGGCCCCACCTGGCCACTTTGGAACCGGTCACCGATTACCGGTGGTCACTGGGGACATTTCGGAATGTGCAAGGAACCCTGTCTTGTGACATATCAAAATTCATGAAATTTAAAACTGTGGCCATTTTATGTGATGCCAATGTAATCTGGCCCCACCTGGCCACTTTGGAACCGGTCACCGATTACCGGTGGTCACTGGGGACATTTCGGAATGTGCAAGGAACCCTGTCTTGTGACATATCAAAATTCATGAAATTTAAAACTGTGGCCATTTAATGTGATGCCAATGTAATCTGGCCCCACCTGGCCACTTTGGAACCGGTCACCGATTACCGGTGGTCACTGGGGACATTTCGGAATGTGCAAGGAACCCTGTCATGTGACATATCAAAATTCATGAAATTCAAATCTTTGGCCATTTAATGTGATGCCAATGTAATCTGGCCCCACCTGGCCACTTTGGAACCGGTCACCGGTTACCGGTGGTCACTGGGGACATTTCGGAATGTGCAAGGAACCCTGTCATGTGACATATCAAAATTCATGAAATTTAAAACTGTAGCCATTGTATGTGATGCCAATGTACTCTGGCTCCATCTGGCCACCTTGGAACCGATTACCGGTCACTGTGGAAGAATTCTGAATTTACAAAGGTCCCAGGTATGTGATGTTCAAAAATGCTTTAAATAAATTAAAAATACAATCATAAATTTAGTAAAACCAACATTCAAAAACTTGACATGAGCATTTCGGAAACGTTAATTGGGTACCGATCGTTACTAGACTATATGGGTCTCGTGGCGCAGGGGTAGCGGCTTCGGCTGCCGATCCCGATGATGCTATGAGACGCGGGTTCGATTCCCGCCTTATCCACTGAGCTTCTATCGGATGGTGAAGTAAAACGTCGGTCCCGGTTTCTCCTGTCTCGTCAGAGGCGCTGGAGCAGAAATCCCACGTTAGAGGAAGGCCATGCCCCGGGGCGTAGTGCCAATAGTTTCGTTTCGTTTTTCGTTAGTATACAAAAATACAACGAAAACTTATATTAAATACAAAAAGACCTAAGGGATTTCTTGTACAGTCCAGACTCGATTGTCTGATGTACTAATAATAGAATAATCGATAATTCGTATAACAAAGCCATATTTTTTTTGTCTCATTAATAACTTCAATTACAATAAAGTGATTAATTACAATAGAAGGATTTATTTTTGTAAATGCAGATGATCAAACACTTTAATTTGACGCAAATAGAGTCATAGAGAGTTGAATTGAAAATTAAAAAAAAAACACCGAAATTCTTAAAATACTCAACAAATTAAAAATCTTAAAAAACTTCAAAAACTCAAACTAATTAAAATACGCAAAATAAATTAAATACTTCACAAACTCAAAATATTTGAAATACGCAAAATACATAAAATAAATAAAATGCTCATAAAACTTAAAATACTTGAAATACCTAAAATACTTTTTTTGTATACTTTATTATAGAGTATTAAACTCTTTACTTAAAGTAATTAAAAAACTTTGAATACTTAAAATACTTCAAATACTTAAAATAATTAAAAAAAACTTAAAATACTTCAAACACCTAAAATACTTAAAATACTTAAAATGCTTCAAATACTTCAAATACTTAAAATAATTAAAATACTTAAAATACTTCAAACACCTAAAATACTTGAAATACTTAAAATACTTAAAATACTTAAAATACTTAAAATACTTAAAATACTTAAAATACTTGAAATACTTGAAATACTTAAAATACTTTAAATACTTTAAACACTTTAAATACTTAAAATACTTAAAATACTTAAAATACTTAAAATACTTAAAATACTTAAAATACTTAAAATACTTCAAATACTTCAAATACTTCAAATACTTAAAATACTTAAAATACTTAAAATACTTAAAATACTTAAAATACTTCAAATACTTCAAATACTTTAAATACTTCAAATACTTCAAATACTTCAAATACTTAAAATACTTAAAATACTTAAAATACTTTAAATACTTTAAATACTTTAAATACTTTAAATACTTTAAATACTTTAAATACTTTAAATACTTTAAATACTTTAAATACTTTAAATACTTTAAATACTTTAAATACTTTAAATACTTTAAATACTTTAAATACTTTAATACTTTAAATACTTTAAATACTTTAAATACTTTAAATACTTTAAATACTTTAAATACTTTAAATACTTTAAATACTTTAAATACTTTAAATACTTTAAATACTTTAAATACTTTAAATACTTTAAATACTTTAAATACTTTAAATACTTAAAATACTTAAAATACTTAAAATACTTAAAATACTTGAAATACTTGCAATAAATAAAATACTTGAAATAAATAAAAAACTTAAAATACTGAAAATACTTAAAAAAACCTAATATTCTTAAAAACTTAAAATACTTGAAATACTTAAAATACTTTAAACACTTGAAATATATAAAATACTTAAAATACTTTAAAATACTTAAAATACTTGAAATAATTAAAAATTTTAAAATACTTTAAATTCTTTAAATACTTTGAAAACTTTAAATTCTTTAAATACTTTAAATACTTTACATAATTTAAATACTTTAAATACTTTAAATACTTTAAATACTTTAAATACTTTAAATACTTTAAATACTTTAAATACTTTAAATACTTTAAATACTTTAAATACTTTAAATACTTTAAATACTTTAAATACTTCAAATACTTTAAATACTTTAGATACTTGAAATAATTAAAATACTTTGAAAACTTAAAATACTTAAAATACTTAAAATAATACTTAAAATACTTAAAATACTTAAAATACTTAAAATACTTAAAATACTTAAAATACTTAAAATACTTAAAATACTTAAAATACTTAAAATACTTAAAATACTTAAAATACTTAAAATACTTAAAATACTTAAAATACTTAAAATACTTAAAATACTTCAAATACTTCAAATACTTCAAATACTTCAAATACTTCAAATACTTAAAATACTTAAAATACTTAAAATACTTAAAATACTTAAAATACTTAAAATACTTAAAATACTTTAAATACATTAAATACTTCAAATACTTTAAATACTTTAAATACTTAAAATACTTAAAATACTTAAAATACTTAAAATACTTAAAATACTTAAAATACTTAAAATACTTAAAATACTTAAAATACTTAAAATACAAAAAAATACTTCAAATACTTTAAATACTTCAAATACTTCAAATACTTCAAATACTTAAATACTTAAAATACTTAAATACTTAAAATACTTAAAATACTTAAAATACTTAAAATACTTAAAATACTTAAAATACTTAAAATACTTAAAATACTTAAAATACTTAAAATACTTAAAATACTTAAAATACTTAAAATACTTAAAATACTTAAAATACTTAAAATACTTAAAATACTTAAAATACTTAAAATACTTAAAATACTTAAAATACTTAAAATACTTAAAATACTTAAAATACTTAAAATACTTAAAATACTTAAAATACTTAAAATACTTAAAATACTTAAAATACTTAAAATACTTAAAATACTTAAAATACTTCAAATACTTCAAATACTTCAAATACTTCAAATACTTCAAATACTTAAAATACTTAAAATACTTAAAATACTTAAAATACTTAAAATACTTAAAATACTTAAAATACTTTAAATACTTTAAATACTTTAAATACTTTAAACTTTAAATACTTTAAATACTTTAAATACTTTAAATAAATACTTTAAATACTTTAAATACTTTAAATACTTTAAATACTTTAAATACTTTAAATACTTTAAATACTTTAAATACTTTAAATACTTTAAATACTTTAAATACTTTAAATACTTTAAATACTTTAAATACTTTAAATACTTTAAATACTTTAAAAACTTTAAATACTTTAAAAACTTTAAATACTTTAAATACTTTAAATACTTTAAATACTTTAAATACTTTAAATACTTTAAATACTTTAAATACTTTAAATACTTTAAATACTTTAAATACTTTAAATACTTTAAATACTTTAAATACTTTAAATACTTTAAATACTTTAAATACTTTAAATACTTTTAATACTTTTAATACTTTTAATACTTTAAATACTTTAAATACATTAAATACTTTAAATAATTTAAATAATTTAAATACTTTAAATACTTTAAATAATTTAAATACTTTAAATACTTAAAATACTTAAAATTCTTAAAATACTTAAAATACTTAAAAAACTTAAAATACTTAAAATACTTGAAATACTTGAAATACTTAAAATACTTAAAATACCTAAAATACTTAAAATACTTAAAATACTTAAAATACTTAAAACACTGAAAATACTTAAAATTATTAAAATTCTTTAAATACTTTAAATATGTTTAAAACTTAAAAATACTTAAAATATTTCAAGTTATTGAAATATTAAAATACCTATAAAAAATTAATTGCTTAAAATTATTTAAAAGCTTAACAAACTTTAAACACTTCAATTATTTCAAATACTTGAAATCCTTGAAAACTTTAAAAACATTTAATATTTAAATACCTGAACAAATGAATATACCTAAAAAAAAATATTTCAAATACTAAAAATATTTTTAATACTTACAATATTAAAATACCTTGAAAAAATTAAAGCTTAAAATTATTTTAACACTCAACAAACTCTTAACACTTGAAATATTTAAAATACTTGAAAATTGAAATGCTTAAAATTATTTACCTATGTCCCCATTTCTAGCTCAAAACAAAGCACCAAAATGTCACTCAGCGCATCCACGAGAACCGATAAAAAACGGGATTTTTTCGTTTCCAAAATCAAAACAAACCTCACTGTCTGTCACACGCGTAAAATGCTCCGGCAATTGAGAAAAAAACCGAGATCCCTACGAGTCCACGACCAAGAAACTGTCACACGCGGAGATAAAACACGGGAACTGTCTTATGGACCATGTTCCCCTTGATTCGACAATCGAAACAAACTGGGAACTGTTCTGTCTCTTACCTTGTTACTCCTCCTGCCGCCTGGTCCTCCTCCCGCGCTCGTTCCTCCTCCTGCCACTCGGTCCTACTCTAGCCGCTCGGTCCTCCTCCTGCCGCTCGGTCCTCCTCCCGCGCTCGGTTCTCCTACTGCCACTCGGTCCTCCTCCTGCAGCTCGGTCCTCTTCCTGCTAGCCCTTGGCTCCGTTGCCATTTCCAACGGAACGGCCGCAGATCTTTTCCCGGTTCCGGTGGACAGCACCTCCAAATCCCGGGTCCGCAAATCACGGTCACTTTTACCGGCAAACACAACAGGACGCGACAAGTCACAACGCGATTGACTTCGTGGCAAATAAACACGCGGCTGAACTGGCAAGCGAAAAACAAACTTGACAGTTCGAACGAAACTGTTCTTGATTGATCAAGATCACTCGTCATAAACATGGATAAAAATTCATAAACCCATGAATGTTATGCACGAATTCATGCATTTTATTCATGAAAACATGTAAACTTTCATGAAATCATGAAAAACACGATTCATAAATTCGCGAATAAAATTTTACGACGTAAAATTTACGCATGCATAAATAATCGTAAAATCATGAATATTTTTCATGAATTCATGAAGTTTAGTCATGACTTCATGAAAATCAGTCATGAAATCATGAATAGTGATATGCATGATTTCATGAAGGAAAATTCATGAATATTCGTAAAAATATTTTTGCCATGAATTAAATTCATAAATTCGTGCATTTTTATGCACGATTTCATGAATAAAATTCATGAAATCATGAAAGGTATCACGAAATCATGCACAAAATTATTCACGAATTCATGAATCGAAATTCACGATTTCTCGCACACTTTTTTTTCCGTGTAAGGGGTTTGCTTATAAACATCACGAGTTATCGCGATTGTACGAAAAAAAGTTTTGAAAAAGTTACTTTTTGCGTTTCTCTTTGTTTCGTCGTCCGTGTCTGTCGCGAGTGACCATGAACGGCCATGATCGATGACGACCAACTTTTTCAAAACTTTTTTTCGTAAAATCGCGATAACTCGTGATGTTTATAAGCAAACCCCTTATGTCTATATATAAATTTTTTTGTAATTGTCTGCTCTACAACTTTGTAGAACATTGTTTCACTCTAAAAAATAACCCTGCAAAGTTAGAAAAAACACGAAATTTTAAAATGAAAAATGTTGTTCTTAATGAAAAAATGACCCTTCTGGGACAATGTAGATTCGAAAAGTACATTAAATTTCCCATAAAATGACATGTTCCAAAAATTTTTACAGTCGAGTAACGGAAAATGGGAGAATTTTAAAACTTTTTAGTGTTTTTTCGATGAAAATACGTTTTTTGGAATTCTGAGTACGCCATCAAATCGGGCGTCTAATTTTACACAAAAGTCCCTTTGACACCAAATTTCTATCTCATCACCGTTTCAGGCTGCATATGATTGAAAAACACCTCTTTTTTTACATGTTCAAAAATGGAAGGGGTCGTACCGCCCCTCCGTCACGAGATATCAAAAAACGGACCTCGGATTCGTGATCAGTGACAAAAGTTACCCCTTAGGACAAAGTTTCACGCAAATCGAAGAGGGGTCGGGGCAACTGCTGTGTGAGTTGGCGGAGAATTACCCGTATACAATTAAGCGTTGTATTCACTTACCATCACTGTGAAATCATCCGATAAGTCGTCATCATCTACAACGGTCTAATGTTTAGTTATTTTTTTTGTGGTTGGACACAGAATTTACACCGAAGCGAACCTTTTGCTGCAAATAGACATATGAAATTTATTATTAATCTAACAAAAAAAATAATTTCGGCTCTAAACTGATAAAAGGAACGTAAATAAATGTAATTATTAACAAGAAATATCAATAATGCTACTTACCAAGTTTGAACTAATTTAACAACTACTTTTGGCAACACACTTTCATTGCATTTGATTCAATTTATTCAACGTACTCCGATTCCTGAAAACAATATTTTGAGTTTACTTACCAGTTTATTGAGCAGTCTTTTTCAACATCATTTTTAAAATATTAATATCTTCTTTTGTATATCTTTTATAAATTTTATTTTTTTTAGACATTTCCCACCATCAAATTTTTATTTTGATATAATGTGTACGCATTTCCATGTATTTTATGGTTGATGATTCTGAGAAAATAATGGTTCATTGAAATTGTATCCATCGTAAGCACGAAGGTTCCTGATGATTCAGTTTTCTAATTAAAATCACAATAGATAAATTGTTGTGAAAAATTAAACCCATACTTACTTAGATTAACCAACATTTTGTTAAATTTGCCCGTGCAATTATTGTCGTGCAAGAGTTGGCCCGCCTCTTCCTTCCACTGCCCCTCTTTTTCCTCCAAGCATTATCATAAAGCCCCTTGCATCAGAGGTCCCCATTGCGAATGTCCTCGTCTTGCTCTTCATAGTTTATCACCTGCAAAGAAATCATCAACAAACTTACTCACCAATTGCACCTTCACAGTTGCAGCAGTGTGCCTTTCGATTTGCCACTTCAACTTAGACAAATAGTGTGATTTTCACATCCTCTTACTTCACAATTAACAACACAAACTCAATAAATTGACCGCTCTTGTTCGAATCCTGACTTCAAATGACAGACGTAAACAAACCCAAGTTCATCTTTTAAATATTTAACCAATTGTTATTAATATTCAACCAACAAAATTTTTGATTTTCCTAAAACCAAAGCTTACAGTCGAGCACGTTCATTCGAGTTCGGGAAATCTGTTAGCTTTTTGCCTCTAGCATTTTCAACAAACAGGTTATTAAATGTATACTGAATTTTAGTTATTTTAACGGAATATTAGCAGTAACAAGTACGTTTTTGTTAAAATTAACGAAAGTAAAATCAACAATTTCAATTGTTAAAATTTCTGGGCTCAGTCTCTCCGTGTAGTACTGCGGTAGCCCGATGCCATTGTCCCGGCTTCAAACCATAGTTCCACTGGTAGGCCGGAATCCGGCTGTACGGCATCTGAATCAACAGAATAATGATCGGTGCCCAATGCCTTTTAAAAATAAATAGAAAAAAAGGTGCAGGTGGTTATGTTCTACATGACCAATATGACAAAGAACTTTGTACCAAACTCTAAAAATCATGCTATTTTTATTTATATTTTTTAATTCTTTGCCTATTTATTTAATCCTGAATAATTAATTCTAATTAAATTTATTCAATCAATGGCACCGGTAGAACCTTCCCTCAGGGCCATGGCCACTCCGGGTGTGGCCAATCCTGTCAAAATGGCCATTTTCATCACCAGTATCAAAAACCATGAATTTTGATACCCATATTGCCCAAAGTCGTATGTGTTTTATTAGGTGTGATTAACCAAAGAAGAGACCGGTTTACTAAATTAAACAGAGCGATTTATTCTCTTGCACACTCAAGCACTGAATGAGCGACTCGATGAATGGCTGTCATGAATGACGTTTCAGGGGATGTTCACAAACTACGTTTGGGGGTCTTACACAAATGACGCATAATATAACATCTTCCCTGCTTTAAACAAAAATAAAATTCTCCTGAACCTTATGTTCGAAAACTGGAATCACTGAATTTCTCGTCAGCCTGTTCGGCATCTCCACGGGAACTGGCAGCTTTAGCGTGTTTGGCTCTTCCGCTGATCGGACACCGTTGGTCCATACCCTGACCGCTTCTTGATCTGCAACCGATACAACAGCTTTTCCAATCTGCATCGTTGACTGGTCGAGATTCTGCTTGGACGTTTGGGGCTCCTTACGTGGCTGCTTGCAGACGTGAACTGGCTTCTGTTGCATCCGGCTTGGTACATCCTTCTGGCGGTATTCTTTGCCGGAGTCGACCAGCTGAGCTTTTGTGCGGTGGATGGCGATCAGGTCATTGGGATAGTGCGGTGCAGACGCGGACACTGAATTGCAGAACTTTACGAATCCCAATTTCTTGCAGACTTGCGCAGACAGGAGAGGGCCATGCTCGACGTCAACCACCTGTAACGAGAGATTGTACTTACGTCCGTTGCGATGGCACGGGATCTTCACCTCTCCCAGGACAGGAATGTGGCCACCACCAAAGCTTTGTAGGCGGCATCTCGATGGCAGCAGCTGTGGGCTGTTTTGTCCGGCAACTCTGATTAGCCAATCTCGGCCAACCAGACTGGCGTTCGCACCGGTGTCCAACTCGCATTGAACAGACTGCCATGTCTCACCGACGAAGAGATCCAGATCCGCTTGCACGTGGCCACCATAACTGGACTTGTCGTAGATCTGCCCGATGTTCGCAGCATCGCTGCTTTCCGGCTCTGAGTCACTTTCCTCGCTGGTTTGTGCCGAATCACCGCTGCGTCCATACACATCCTTCACCTTCTTCTTTGACCGCTTCTTCTGATCGTTCTTGCATGCCTTCTCAAAGTGATTCTTCCCGCCGCACCGATTACACTTCTTCCCCAGAGCTGGACAGACACCCTTGACAAACTCATGCCGACCGCCGCAGAACTTGCACTTTCTCGCCATTCGCCTCACCTTGTTGACGCCGAAGCTCGAACTGCTCACTGCTTTTCTGTGCCTTTCCGAAACTTCTTCAGCGCGACACAGGTCCACTACTATCGCCTCTGTAAGGTTCTGGGCCGTGAGCAGCGTCGCACGCAAATGGGACCATTTGTTGGATGTGACAATTTTGAATTTCACCATTTCCGCCTCCAGCACGCCAAACTTACAGAGCTTTGCCAATGCCTTCAATCGTCCCACGAAGTCGTCAACGCTCTCCTCCTCCCACTGCTCCATCGAGAAAAACTCAGTCCAATCGATGATCGGATTTCGTTCTCGAACCACCTTCGCTTTGATCGCAGACAGCGCCAGCGCCGGGTCACCCTGTTCCACTTCGGTCAGCTCGAAGTTAAAATACTTCTTGAGCGCCGCTTGGCCAATCACCGACAGCAACACACTTGTCTTCTGCTTGTTCCGCTCAACTGGCCACGCATCCATTCCGACGGCACTCGTATAATTCTTCCAACCGTTCTCAAAGAAGTTGTAGTTCCTTTCCATGTCGCCCTCTAGCTCCAACGGGGGCGGAAGAGGAATAAACGGAATGGTAACACTTCCACCAATCGCGTTTCCACCGGCTGTACTCGTACCGGCCGCAGCTTGCCCGGCCATGCTCTTAAACGAGCCTAGAAGTTTCTCCATGGACGCCATAAACTTATCAAATTGTTTTGCATCCATTTTTTCACTTCCGGAAAGACACTTTTTCAACGTGGAAACGAATACAAATATGGCCGCCGAACAAGTCCGAACACGTCCGCTGAACGAATCACGCAACGCTATTCCGGAACTTTCGCGAATGATTGTTTCGCCACTCGAACAAAGTTTTTTCCGCACAGTAACTTCCGCGATGTAAAATGACGCCGGAAAACTGTCACTAAACCACGACTACTTCTGACACCATGTTTTATTAGGTGTGATTAACCAAAGAAGAGACCGGTTTACTAAATTAAACAGAGCGATTTATTCTACGTCTTGGCTCTTGCACACTCAAGCACTGAATGAGCGACTCGATGAATGGCTGTCATGAATGACGTTTCAGGGGATGTTCACAAACTACGTTTGGGGTCTTACACAAATGACGCATAATATAACAGTATGGTTCGATAAATGTATCCCCGGTAGAACCTTCCCTCAGGGCCATGGCCACTCCGGGTGTGGCTAATCCTGTCAAAATGGCCATTTTCATCACCAGTATCAAAAACCATGAATTTTGACACCCATATTGCCCCAAGTCGTATGGTTCGATAAATGTCCCCCGGTAGAACCTTCCCTCAGGGCCATGGCCACTCCGGGTGTGGCCAATCCTGTCAAAATGGCCATTTTCATTACCAGTATCAAAAACCATGAATTTTGATACCCATATTGCCCCAAGTCGTATGGTTCGATAAATGTCCCCCCGGTAGAACCTTCCCTTAGGGCCATGGCCACTCCGGGTGTGGCCAATCCGGTCAAAATGGCCTTTTTCATCACCAGTATCAAAAACCATGAATTTTGATACCCATATTGCCCAAAGTCGTATGGTTCGATAAATGTATCCCCGGTAGAACCTTCCCCAAGGCACTGGCCACTCCGGGTGTGACCAATCCTGTCAAAATGGCCATTTTCATCACCAGTATCAAAAACCATGAATTTTGATACCCATATTGCCCCAAGTCGTGTGGTTCGATAAATGTATCCCCGGTAGAACCTTCCCTCAGGGCCATGGCCTGTCCGGGTGTGGCCAATCCTATCAAAATGGCCATTTTCATCATCAGTATCAAAAACCATGAATTTTGATACCCGTATTGCCCAAAGTCGTATGGTTCGATAAGTGTATCCCCGGTAGAACCTTCCCCAAGGCACTGGCCACTCCGGGTGTGACCAATCCTGTCAAAATGGCCATTTTCATCACCAGTCTCAAAAACCATGAATTTTGATACCCATATTGCCCCAAGTCGTATGGTTCGACAAATCTCCCCCTGGTAGAACCTTCCCTCAGGGCCATGGCCACTCCGGGTGTGGCCAATCCTGTCAAAATTGCCATTTTCATTACCAGTATCAAAAACCATGAATTTTGATACCCATATTGCCCCAAGTCGTATGGTTCGACAAATCTCCCCCTGGTAGAACCTTCCCTCAGGGCCATGGCCACTCCAGGTATGGCCAATCCTGTCAAAATTGCAATTTTCATTACCAGTATCAAAAACCATGAATTTTGATACCCATATTGCCCCAAGTCGTATGGTTCGACAAATCTCCCCCTGGTAGAACCTTCCCTCAGGGCCATGGCCACTCCGGGTGTGGCCAATCCTATCAAAATGGCCATTTTCATCACCAGTATCAAAAACCATGAATTTTGACACCCATATTGCCCCAAGTCGTATGGTTCGATAAATGTCCCCCGGTAGAACCTTCCCTCAGGGCCATGGCCACTCCGGGTGTGGCCAATCCTGTCAAAATGGCAATTTTCATTACCAGTATCAAAACCATGAATTTTGACACCCATATTGCCCCAAGTCGTATGGTTCGATAAATGTCCCCGGTAGAACCTTCCTCAGGGCCATGGCCACTCCGGGTGTGGCCAATATCCTACCAGTTTGGTCCCTACCCCATTGCCTTGAATCATTCTGGTCTCCGAGTGACCGTTCTAACAATGTTCTTTAGAACAGAATTCCTCCCAAGTTGGTGCACAACCTGTGTCTTTCAATGTGTGTATGTGTGTGTGAGCAATAAAATTACCACCGTCGATCCGTCTCTGACGGATTTTCGGTCAAAACTATCTGTTCAGAGGCTATCTGTTAGCTTATATAGTCCGCATGAAATGTGGCAACATGGTGCAAATTTTGCCTCGTCTCCTGCTTTCTTGGAACTGTCACGCGAGAATGTTGCACCATTGTTGCCACACTTCATTCGTTGCTGACCCCTTCCGCAGTACCAAGCATGCAACATTTTCGTAACGCGCGACATTTTTCGTTTTTCTGGATTGACACCTCACCAGAATAGAGCCCTTAGGACAAAGTTCTTTGTCAAAAATTACTTACCGTCAGTGGGGGTGACATTGAGTCTGGGGGTGAGATTGGGTATTTTTTTTACGGATTTTAAAATTTCTTAGGTACTTCTCAATGAAACTAAATTCTGTTAAAAGGGTTGTGCAAGGGACATCTTAAGATGACTTTTCTGAAAAAATTCTCGTTCCTAGAACAAATCCTGTCATTTTAGCAGCTGTCTAAAGTTGAGGTACGTTTTTGGCCAAAAATAACCTCTCGAAAAATCAACTTTTTTAATTTTTTGTTGGAATTGATCAAAAAGTACCCAAATGTTTGAAAATCTATACTTCGAATATTTTAGCATGTCAATACGATTCCCTCGAACGAGAAACACTGTTGGATGACTTGTTTTTACTATATATTTGTATTTGAGCATCATTTTAGTTTCATTTGACCCAATGTCACCCCCTCAAAGGGGTGAGATTGGGTCAATTTTCAAACGATTGCCATTTAAGGTAGAGTCCATCAAATTACACCGCAATTCTACGATAAAAGATTTTCGATGTTATTCAAATTGTTTTTGTTATTAAGAAATTACGAGAGGTGTATCGTTTTTTGACCCATAGTCACCCCCACTGACGGTACCATTAGGTTTTGATTTTTTTTTCAATAATTGAACTTTTGTTCGATCCTATCAGAACATGTTTCTGCTTGATGTTAACTGTCAAGGTATTTCCGTCGACACGGTCAATTCGGCAATCTGTCAAAAATTCGATGCGAAAAACAATGTCGTGCATGTCGAGTGTTTGTTGTGCGATTGTCTTCCTTTCGATCAAACGATATCGAAACGGTAAAATCAAAACCGCGCGACAACTCGTACGACGTGCGACATTTTTCAAACAGGGGCACAGTTATCTGAGTAGGTCGGGCTTTACTTATGGTACGTTCGTTTGATGGCTAGTTCCACACTGAGTGCTGCACTCAGAGCTGTCAAAGTGTTTCTTTGAAGAAACTCGCGCTAGTTCCGCACGAGTTTCGCCGCCATCTTGGAACTGAAACTCTAGTGCCGCACTCGATATTTTTTCAGTTTCATGCGAGTTCCACGCGTACTGACAAATGACGTTCGATTGAACCAAAACTGGCACCGACGAGTGCGGCACTCAGTGCCGCACCGGCTCTTCAAACAAACGTACCATTAGTTTTGAGTAATGATTGACAACATCATATTGACTAGAGAACCTGGAGTTTATTAGAGAACGGACATCTCAAACCAAAATTAACAATCGAAGCACGAGAACTGTCAAACGGCGGTACCAATCGAGCAAAATCCATTGTCTTGTGCTCGATTGGTACCTCCGTTTGACAGTTCTCGTGCTTCGATTGGTACTTTTGGATAGAGATGTCCGTTCTTTGATAAGCTCCAGGTTCTCTAATATTGAAATTCGGCAAGAAACTTTCTAGAGAGTTATCTACGTGCGCATGTATTGCGTGTGCGTACACGAAAAAGATTGAGGTTAAATTTTGTACCCGCCAGCAAAACAAATGGTGCGCTAGTGTGCGGGCTTAGATAACTCTAGCCAGAAATTTACCAACACATTCAAAGTATGTTTACATGGCAGCTAGACGTTTGTTTGCATCAGATTTCCTATCTCTTTCCAGCCAAAAAAAAATGTCAGGCCACTTCTAGCTAGTTTTTTCGACTGACCAACCGATATGTCAGCCAACATACCTCGCAGGGCTGTGACAGTTACAGCTCGATCATTGTTTGCATCAGGACACTGTGACGATGAGTTCGTCATTTTTGGGTTAAATTACATTTTTTTCACTGTGCCTAGAAAGCCTTAGTCTGATATTTGGCACCATGAAAGAAGGGCTCTTTTCCGACATTTTGCGGGGTCCGGCGAAATATTTCGAGCTTAAACATTGCTAAATTTAGAGTATTTCATTAAAAAGCTATTTATTACCCAGAAGGTTCCCAAAATTATTTTTTCAATCTGCCATATTACACCATGACATTTTAAAATATTTCCGAATCAATCACATCGTAGAGAACAGTTTTCTGAACAATTTCCATAAAAAATATAATATATATATATTCCACATAAAATATTTTAACAAAAGTCCGGAAGATTGTAAAAAGGGTGGTTTTTGTAAGAAAACCCGTCATGTTATACATTTTTAGAATTTTTTTTTATTTAAAAGACCTTTCCATCGCGACCAATACCTTGAAGATCTGACAACCCTATCAAAAGTTACACAGTTCAACAAAAAATCAAATGTTTCTTGTCTCTGAGACGAGAATATGTGTTCCTAGTAGATTTTTGCCTGCTGAATCCGAATCCGGGTCCAGAATTGCTCCAAATGGTCCCAATTTTGAGATACACCCGTTTGAAATGTTAGTTTAGGCCAAAATTAGCTACTTTGTCGACTATTTTACAAAAGAACTATTGAATAAACAAATAAACCAATACATGTATCTTAAAGTTCACGTTCTCCCCTTTCTGAAACACCCCTGGTTTTTAAAATTTGATTGTTTCTACGCATATTTATAGACATTTTAAAATTACATGTTTTGGTTTATTTGTTTATTCAATAGTTCTTTTGTAAAGTAGTCAACAAAGTAGCTAATTTTGGCCTAAACTAACATTTTAAACGGGTGTATCTCAAAATTGGGACCATTTGGAGCAATTCTGTACCCGGATTCGGATTCAGCAGGCAAAAATCTACTAGGAACACATATACTCGTCTCAGAGACAAAATCTTGTTGGACTGTGTTATTAGCACTTAAGTGTTATTTATGTACTTTTTGGAATCCGGATCTCAGATATCATGATAAAACGTTGTCCAGATCTATCATGCAACCTGTCGTTGAACAGGTAATCAAAAGACCTTTCCAACGCGACCAATACATTGAAGATCTGACAACCCTATCAAAAGTTATTAGCACTTATGTGTTATTTATGTACTTTTTGGAAGCCGGATCTCAGATATCATGATAAAACGTTGTCCGGATCTATCATGCAACCTGTCGTTGAACAGATAATCAAAAGACCTTTCCAACGCGACCAATACATTGAAGATCTGACAACCCTATCAAAAGTTATTAGCACTGAAGTGTTATTTGTGTACTTTTTGGAGGCCGGATCTCAGATATTTTGATGAAAACGATGTCCGGATCTATCATGCGACCCGTTGTCGGATGCGTGATCGAAAGACCTTTCCAACGCGTCTAAAAGATTGATGATCTGACAACCCTATCAAAAGTTATAAGCACTTAGGTGTTATTTATACACTTTTTGGAGGACAGATCTCAGATATTTTGATGAAAAAGTTGTCCAAAAATATCATGCACCTATCTTTGGATACACCCAAAGTTAGAGAACGAGGGGATAGTCCTCACGAAAAGAAACGTGAGGAAAGTGCTATTTTGCGAGAGTATAGTCCTCTCGCGTGTTCATTCGTTCATTGGAACAGTTCATCCTATTGAGTTGCTTATATGGACAAATGACCGCCACTTAGTTACCGAACCATGGAGGCCCATACAGCAAAGGCACGGTCTTGGGTTCGAGTCTCGGTACCGGTACTTTTTTTATGGATGAACTTTTTTTGAAGATGAATCATGAGTAAAGTACTCTCGGTAATTTAAGCATAAGCATAAGCATACACAGAAAAAGTGTAAATTTACCCGACACGTAAACCATGATTCATACGTAAACTCGCACAATGTAAAATTGAAATACTATGTAAACAGCCGAATATCATGTAAACACCCATTATGTAAAATTAAATTCAACTTAATGGTCGAATCGCATGTAAAAGCATATTTGTTTGCCGATTCCGACAAAATTTGAATTCATGAAGAGCATGTAAAATTCAAATCTAACGCAATTTCGCTTCACTGAAATGCTGAAAATCGTGTAAGTTTCAATTTGGTAAATCTTTGTTGTGGATGACAGCTTGAAACAAAACAATGAAATTTGCTCATTTGCATTTGTTGGCCTGCCTGGCAACAGTCAATCGCTAAATTTAGTTGTTTTTGTTAAAAATTTAAGTTCAAACAACTAAAAGTGAGTGTTGATTGTTTATGCTTGAATACTTGTGGCGATGATCGGTAAATGTTTGAGAATAATGTTATGTTATTAAACTTATTGTTTGGAAAAGGGGATTGTGAGATGCGACAACGATTTTACTTGGGGAAAGTGTGTTCGGGTAATCGGCGGCACGGGTGCCGCCGGTTTCGGGGGTTGCTGATGGCTGTGATCAGTACTACCGATGGGCCACAATCGCTCATCGCTGGAAAAGGTAGCTTCGCTTGCCACTACCGGTGGGTTTACAGCCGTGGTGTTGGAGCTGCTGTAGAAATAAGAAGGTTAAATAAGAACCGATAAACAAACTACAAACTCATCGCGCATACTCAATCCGCAACGGACTGTGACAAGCAAAGGTGATTTGACGCTGTGGATTGGGAGCAACGTGCCGGGTGCTGCTGCTGCTCGATGCCGTGGTCTTCGACCAGCTTGGCGCACTTGATGCAGATAATGGTAGAGTTCGGTGCGAGACAGCGGGAGAAAGTTGGCAGTGTAAAGGTACTTCTCTAGGTCGCGCTAACTCCGCCAGAATCAGATGGCAACAGTCCGACATCCGGGAACGCAGACGTAGTTAGAGATTCATCAGCATCGTGTAGACGTCCTGAGCTGCACTGTCCAGGCCTACCCGTAGCTTGCGTCAACACTCCCGGTTGTTACAAAAACTTCCCGGTCCTTTCCTAGCAGCATCAGTTCTGTTGTTGTTGTTCATCGCGCAGCTGAACCCGGAGATAGTAATTTTTCGAGTCATTTGGTCCCTTCCATTAACTTTTTTCTTATTTACTCGCAAGCGCTAGCAACTCGCAAGGACACTACCAATGCCAAACTACGCACGTTCAGCCTATCGAATCCAAGATGACCAGCTCTTACGTTTCTTGATCTTCACGTCGCTCATGTTCGTGACCGTGCTGCTCTGTCCCATGTCCCACCGGAAGATGTCCCTGGATGCGTCCACTCCATCCTCGCTGAGCACCGCCAGTCTTCCTGCTTCTTTCTTCTCCCGGATCACAACACAACATTTCTTGGGTTTCGGTCTGGTCCGGTACATGGCGCAGGTGCTCTGCATTTCAGAACCTTGGCCAATTAAATGAGCAGCATCGCGTTCGTCGACCGGCTTTGCTTCGGAGAAGTTCTCGAACTTTTGCCCATCATGCGCGGAATCCGGAGAGAAACCTAACGGTGGTTTCTTACTAAAGCCTGCGGGGGGGGGAATTGTCCATCCGGTTCGATGAACGGTTTTCGTGACAAAAATATTTTTTTACAAACACACACCGCGGCGGACAAACAGAAAAACCGACAAAAATCCCAACTGACAGCTTGAGAAAACCGCTACATGTGCACGTGTCACACCAATACAAACAAACGTGGAACACAACTGTACACGTTTCTGGGAAAACCTTGGTGTTTTCGGTGTTTTACTCGTTGTCAAATGACTATATTCTCATAACAGTGTACAAATTTGCCGGATTCTATCGCAACGTGTAACTGGATTGACGTTTTCTGTTTTGTTTTGGTTTAGGTTTTTGTCGACGCGACTCGCGAGTGCAGCTGCGGTCCGGCTAAAAAAAACACCGCCTTCTTCGATTTGCGCTTACTCCTCCGTCGTTCCGTCCCATTCAATCGTTTTATTTTATAAAAAGTGTTAAAACTTTCGTCGGTTTGTGACTTGAGTGCTCTGTCGGTGGAAAAGTGCCCTCGGATCAAATCGACTGGGAGTGGTTTGATTATAATATTATATTATGTCAGGGATGACCGACGTGGACGGGAAGAATCGACTCTGTAAAGGTTGGCAGTGGCCGATGGCCAGGAGAATTGACGAGAGTGCTTTTATGAAGGGATTGGAACTGGCGACCTTCCTCGACCAGTACATTTTCAAGCACGAGGAGCAGCACTATTTTAACAAACAAAACGGTAATTTTAGAATAAAATCAAAAAAAAAAGACTAATTCAAGTTTATTCTTTTTAGCTGCTTGTCCAACGGCTAGTAAATTATCAGTACCAGAAGAAAGTTCCTGCCAAATCCTTGACAAGGCAAGCGGCCGGATTGAACTTTTCGTCATGATGTGGACGATGCTCGAGGGAACCTGTTACATCTAAACTTTGGAACTTTGCGCGTCTGCGTGCCGGACAGTTCATGTGGACCTTCGCAGTAGAGCAGAACTAGATCAACACATCAAGCCTAGAGCAACACGAGGAAAGGGCGAAAAAACCTTTTGAGAGTTTGAACTGTTTTGCTAATTCTCAAGCTTCACTTAACTGTTTCACAAAACTCGATGTGTAAAACAAAAGCTGGACTTCCCAGCTACCTTTCAACACTTTGGGTTCTGCTTGTGCGTTCTTTTTTTGCTCCAGAAGTTAAGGAAAGTTGTAATACATTTACATTCTAAAACGATCATTATTGTACTCTTTTCAGGATCAGTAACCGCTGACTGGATGAATTTATCAGTAGCAGACTAAGCTTTGTTCAACTTGTGATGTTACCTGAGATCGTATGATGACATCAGAAATGCATCAGTTGGAAACCATGTAAGCTTTTTTTTCTTCTTTTTTTGAATAAGTCAAGGTGACAAAGTCCATCATTAGATTGTCCTGATCTTTCGATAGCATTTTAAAACTTTGTATCACTGAGATTATTTCTAAAAGATTCTTTAAACTTTTTTTTAGGATATTATTTCACACATTATAATTAAATGTGTCGGGGATTTTACTATTCCAACAGAGAATCAAGAATTGCATCATATTGTTTCTAATATTTTTAAGACAAATTTGTTTCAAAACTAGATCATAGCCCTCGGGATGAGTTAACTAGACTTTGTGCAGGTGTTACACATATTTAAATTCAATTACTATCTAGATTTAGGTATTTTTAAAAATAAAATTCTAGGTTTAAAACAATAGTCTTTACAAAATAATTCCTGCTGTCAAAATGTTTTTGGGCCCTTTTCAAATGTTGCTAAAGAGTACACTGACTTCTTTCGGTAGCGCTTTTGCAACACTCCGTTGAATCAGAATCAGATGAAAGTTTCGAGCGCTTTTAAATCTAAAAAATATTTAAAGCGTATGAAAATTACATCGGATTCGAGATTCAACGGAGTAAAAAAAATTTCAGTTTTGGGTAAATTTACGTAATTTTCATCGGAAATTTACATTTTTCGAAGCGAGGTTTGTTCGGCACGTTTACATCGGATGGCATGTAAATTTCAAATGAATTTGATGTAAATTTACATCATTAATGACGTGCACTTTTGGTACATCATAAATGATGTAAATTTACCCAAATTTTTTTTTCTGTGTAGGTGCCCACCCGCAGTTGCTACTCCGTTATTGACCAGGACCTCCAGAAGTTACATCCACGAGCCGTGGAAGATGAGTGGGCGCTATCTTTCCTCGCTTCGCAACTTCTCAAAGGCCCCTATCATGCTGATCAATACCGGCGCCGGCCACGACCAGTGGTAGAGTCACGGGGAAGTGGATGGGAATGTTAGTCCGATACTTGAGTGATAGAGACCGCCCAATCGACTGCTTCTCCGACAAAGTATCACATGAGTTTTGAGGGGGTTAGTAGATGGGTATGAGGTCAGGATTCACGAGTGGCAGTGATGTGACCATGAGCACTTGTTTATCGGTTGAAAATTTTAAATCTTAGGCAGCCGGCTGCGGAAAGATAAATAATTGATTATTTAAAAAGTTTTTTTTAATCGAACGCGTGCCAACCGAGCAGTTGTGCTATGGGCTGGACTTATCATTATATTTTAATGTTTATACGATAACGCGAGTAAATATCAAAAATAGTAAATAAAAAACGCTTTACTCTTCATAAAATGGATAGTTTGATGAGTTAATACTAAAACTGCTAGTTGGAATAAACTATTACGATCAACAAATTTGAACTAAAAAATCCGATGAATCAATCTACCGGCACAGTTGACTAACGAACGAACGACAGAGAAATAATCAAGAACGTATTGCAAATCGAACTGAATCCGCTAAATCAGAACAAAGCATTATGCCTAAGTAATTATTGAACAATGCACCATATAACCAACGATTATGTGCTATTTGGTATGATTTGTCGACCGATTTTTAGATTTTACGCGGCTTAAATATGAAAATAAAGTACAAATAAGCTCAGCCACACTCTCATACACACATAAACCATAGACATTTTAGACCACTAGGGCTGGTGCATACACCACTTGGGGGAAGTAGGTGAGAGGTCTGACGAAAAAGCACGCTCCAAACAAAAAAAAATTGTATGAAGAAAAAGCCACGTTGGCGTGGGGGATGTTGAAAATTACAAATTTGAAGGCCGCGTGGTTTATGCACGAACCCCTAATGCAGCTTAAATCTTTAATCATGGATTCTGAAATTATTCTTGCAAACATATCATCATGCACAGATCAAAATTGAAATGAGCCCAAACTTCAACAAATCAAAACTCCAAAACAACCGCGTACCCAAAATTAGGTTAAATTTTCAGTAATATTAGCAAATTTATAATTCCGGAGAAGCGTGCATATTGTCAAAATTCACCAATCAGTGGATGGAACTCACATGTTTAAACAGTCTTCACCCTCAAGTGGCTCTCACTCATCATTCATTCCTCCTCACACACACCAACATACTTGAGAAGCTAACAAGAAACGCGCTCACCCGGGTTCTTGAAGACTCCTAAGACCGCTCGTCGCTCCGCATCCGCCTCCGCAGCACCAAAGTGGGGTGTAACCGACCACACCACCCTACCTGTCGCCGACCTCACGGTTTGTACACGTCCGTGTGTCCAACATCCGGCCTCCTTCCAGCCGTCCCCTCTCATGTTGCATCATCTACACACCCAACTAGTGTGTGTCTGAAACCACAGACCGTCCAACGACACTAACACACCGATGGAAATATACACAACGAGGGATGCTGTCAAATTGTTCTCAGCTCTCTTTCTCCTATTCGACCAAATTCACTGCCGGGCACCAACACACACAAACGCCCGCATCGAAATAAAAGAAGAAAACACGATGCCTCTTGGAAATTCTGTACTGGGTGGCCGAAGTAAAAATTGCACAAAAACACCCTAAAACCGAAAATTCCCGTAATATTTCACTGTCTCTCAATGGACCACCAACTTATCTACGATATTTAACACATTTCAATATTAAAAACAATGAACATCACTACAAAAACGAACGATTTATTAGCGGCAACAAATAGACGCGACCGATGCCAAAATGCACACACCAGTAAAGTACTCTCGGTAATTTCGGGATTTATCCTCTCCGTCCGCACACAGTACCATTTTACTACCGAATCGTGCTCTTTATCCTCTCGTATGCCGATACCCAGTTCTGGGTGTAGGTAATTAAATTACCTTTCCAACGAATGTGAGGAAGGCACCAACCACCTAAGGGAGGAAGGAACCAACCACCTAAGGGTGGATTAGGTAACGTTTTTAAAACAAATCTTAGTGAGTATATAAAAAAATTAAAATCAGCTTTAACATTTTCGGGTTTCAAGTCATTTTAGCGCAAAATTAAATATCTCGTCAAAATTTATAAAAAAAAATCCCATAGTTTCAGCGAATTAGATGAAATCTTTCAATACCAAAATAATACCAAAATGTGCCATCCTGACTTAGACAATTTTCCACAATTTCAAGTCATTTCTTTAGGGGGTATATCAAAAATGTTCAAAAGCAAGTTTGAAATTTCCGGTTTTCAATGAAAGCATCCGCATCATTTTAGCGCAAAATTAATTATTTTGTCAAAATTGGTCAAAATATTCCCAAAGTTTCAGAGGAATTTGATAAAATACTGTAATACCAAAATGTGGTGTTCGACCATTGACAAATTCTGCAATTTTGCAATATCAAAACAATACCTTTTTTTTTTTTTTTTTTGAAATTAAATATGTCTTTATTGAACATTCTTATAATAATTACATTTCTTTTACATGATAAGTGGTATGGCCTAATGCTCTTCATCTTTGTTGTATTTTTCGTTTTATTATTAACTGATCACATTTATTTATTTGCTTCAAATTGTTTTACATTATTGCATTGAATTGAATACATTTGGGTAAAAAAGAAAAAAAAATCACTTTAACAACTAATCCTAACTTAAAACTTAAAAAATAAATTCAATGAAATATTCAAAATCACTAGAACGAGTAAACTACGAACTGTATTTTAAGATGAATGCTCCAAGAGTTCTTACTTGCTCCTGGCGAGTTTTGCACCCACGCAGAGTTGTTGTCATCTCGATGAAAATGTTCAGAAGTTCTTGTGGTGAAAACAGGTCACTACTGCCTTCACCCGTTGATGTTGGTTGGTTTTCCCTCGGTTGCTGACTGAAGCCTGGAGGTGTTGTATGCTCTGCAACTCTTTGCCGCTGATTCAACGGCAATGGCTGCAGATTTGGAACCACTCGAACAGATCCTGCTCCTGGTGACGCCAAAGCAGGAAAATCCACGTCCGTGTATGCTGGTGGTGTTTTGCGACGATTTGGTTGGTGCCTCGTCGTCGCTTGCTGCCGAATTTTTACAAACTCAGCACGTTTTGGGCAGCTTCGATTCTTGGTCGAATGGTCGCCGCCGCAATTGAAGCATTTGGCTTCAATGTTCTCGTTGATTGTTTCGCAAGCTTGAGTTTTGTGCTCACCTCCGCAGGTTGCACAACGACTCTTGATGAAACAGTTCCTTCCACCATGTCCAAACTGCAAGCAATTCGAACATTGTGTCACGTCACGGTGCACTGGGCGATAACGTTCCCAAGTCACGATGATGTTGAAAATTGCCCGAACTGCTTTCAGCTCAGACGGCGTTGTCGATCCTCTCTCGAGATGAACCAGGTACAGTTGATCACGATACTTGATGTCCTTGTTGTGTCTCGTCATCTTGAAGACTTCGATCACGTTCAACTTAAGAGTTTTGAGCTCTTCTTTCAGCACACTCACATCCATGTCGTACAGGCCTCGGAGGACCTGTTTCATGGGGCGTTTACCTGGATCGTCATGGCTGTAGTATTCAATCTTTGTGTTGTTCAGGAAATCCCGAACGTAGTTGTAATCCTTTCTGGTAGGTAGCAGAATTTTGAGTCCATCAGCACACAAGCGAATGGAAGCTCGTAAAGCACCAGATTTGATAAACCCGGTCAGCCACTTTCGCACCGAATCCGATGACGATGTTTTCACAAAAATGGGTGGCAACTTTTCCCGTCGTTCAAATTCTTCCTTCTCGCTCACGTCCACAGGGAGGGTAGCAAACTGGTTTCCAGACGACTTTTGAGCGTCCTTGCTCAAACTGCCTGGCTTTGCAGGTAGCGCTTCGGCATTCTTTAGCTTCTTCAAATCTGCCGATCCTGCTGGTGAGGACCGCCTCTTTTTCTTGCCCTGAGGCATTTTTGCACTTTTTAAGCACTTTTCAGGAGCTAAAATCCAGGAGTACCACACTGAATGATGGTCCACAAAGGAATCAAAACAATACCTTAAATTGGTATGATACCACATTTTGCTCTTGCATAATCCTTAAGACAAATTTCAAAGGGTCCAGGAATACCAAAATTTGGTGTTGATACCAGAGAAAGGTATTATTACGCATTTCCCTTGTTATTTACCCATGCTCGGGCTTTGATATTCATAAAAACTGGCGGCCCTTCGGGCCGTGTCTTTGTCAGGGCGTTATGGGTGTAAGCCATTTTTTATGAATACAAATAGACGAGTTGTTCCTTTTTTTCCTTTTAGCCATTTTTTCCGTGAGGGGTGTTGAACACCCATAACATCCCCTTTAGATACGGCCCTGCACCAAACTACGATCATCTTGTACCTTTAATGCGCAGGGTACGTTAGTTCCCCGTTTCGCCACCAATCTCAGTTAGGCAGCACTGTTTTGTCTCCCGGTTGAGTGAATGAGTAGCAATTCTACCTATGAGCAGTTCTCTAGGATTTCGGTCATTCGATTTTTTTTTGTATTTTTTAATCCGACTGATACTTTTTTGGTGCCTTCGGTATGCCCAAAGAATCCATTTTGTATCATTAGTTTGTCCATATAATTTTCCATACAAATTTGGCAGCTGTCCATACAAAAATGATGTATGAAAATTCAAAAATCTGTATCTTTTGAAGGAATTTTTTGATCGATTTGGTGTCTTCGGCAAAGTTGTAGGTATGGATACGGACTACACTGGAAAAACCCGATTTAATCCCACCTGGGGTGAGATAGAGCCATTCTTACAAAAGGAAGATAACGGCAGTTGATATTTTTTTTCAAAGAAATAGCAAAATATAGAATGGCCTGGGTTCAATCCCAGACGGACCCGGTGGCATTTTTCGAGAGGAGATTTGCCTGATCACGCCTTCTATCGGATGGGGAAGTAAAACGTCGGTCCATTTGCGTAAAAGAGGTTTTGAGTGACTCACCACACATAACCTTCGGACGCCTAGAAATGAGCAGAAACTTGCAACAGAGACCACAAAAGACCCGGGGGTCGTTAAAGTGGATTGCTTTGCTTTTTTTAGAATGGTTCATTCATTAATCAATTCAAAACTCAACCTTATTTTTTCATATAATTGAAAAGCGCTGGTTTTTGCCCCATTTGTCATGGCCGGTTGTAAGCTGTGCTCGCACACAAGCATTTTCGATTTTTAAAATCAGAACAAATTATTTTTGAGGCAGAGAATTAGCTCACAATTTGCGATGTTCGTAATGTTTTCTGCATATCGCTAAATTGTTCGTATTCTCTGAGTGTTTTTTTGCACTTTTCAAAATATCAAGAATTAACGAGAAAACAAAATAATTCCGTCTTGCTCCAATGCGTTAAAGTGGTTACAGAATGACTGGCAGAAAGTGTTTCAAAACCCGAGAATTTGCCGTGTTGTAAACAACGATGTAACGGTAAAGCCGCATAAATGTTCTTGATAGCTTTGAAACGCCTACTGGAATTCACTAAACTGACATTTAGGCGTTAGGCAAAATTGTGAGCTTTCAATAAGCAAGCCAGAAAATTATGTAGTATGCATTTAGGCGTTTTTGGGATTGGGAAGCATACTGCGACTAAGCGCTCGGTGAGACTTCGCAAACGTACCGAATGAACCACCGGTGCGCTGGTACGATGAACCAAAATACTAATACACATAAAGGCTCGTACCGAAGCTAGAAAACCAGACCCGCGATGTGCGTTGTCACTGGCGCATGGGAAGCATGGACGCTCCCCAGAAATTCGTTCGCTCAGAGTTCGCTCAGAGTTCGATCAGAGAATGAGCAAAACAAAAAAGAAAGGCAAAAGAATGAGCATGGGGCTTCAGAACGGATAGCTGCTTGCGTCTAGTTTGCGTTCACTGAAGCTTAGCATAGAAAATAATGATAGGCGATGTGTGATGAACGAGCAATCGATAAAGCAACTTGCACTAAAAGGGGGTAATCTAGTATCAAAACTCTATACGCGCCAGCATCACGCGTCTGCATGTGAAGCTCAACTTGACAACTTACCACACACGGACGTCGCGCGTGCTCTACATTAAATTAAGCGCCAAAATTCGGATATTGGAGGTAGACCAATTCTGTCATTGTCAATCGATCGGGCGTCGAAAATCGATCGTCCATGATTTTTTTGCAGATTTTTCGAATGAATATTTCTCGAGAAATGATTTGGGAACGAAGCTTGATTTGGCGTCGGAGCCAAGAGCAAACCCTATACCTTTCTTTAGTAAGAAAGGCAAAAATGGAAATTTTCTAAAATCTGAACGGTAAATCCGAATGAGGTCAAATTTGTTTCAGAACATCGAGTATGGTCTAGATTATGATGTGGAGAAAACAATTAGATAGAATGCCAAAGGAATAGTTTTGGCATTTAGTGAAAATTGGATTTTACCTTTTTTAGGGGTTTTTCCCCCTTACAGTCCCCTGTAAATCAAGATCCACATTACCGACATGGATGAAAATTTGGGAGGATGTAGGGCTCGAAAAATGCAATTTTTTGGATAAATAAACTATTTCAATACTTCAATTTTCGACCGAATTTTCATTTGAAAACCGCCTGATCAGGTGAAAACACATTCCGAGTCCCCTCAAAAAATTTATAAATTCAAATTTGGTATGGAACTGGTTCGGGTTCAGCATATCCCCTTTCAAATGCGCCCAAGAGAGCTTAAATCCATAATGTGGGCTCTGAGAAACCCCCTACCACAAAATTGAGCACTTTTTTACCACACACGGACGTCACGCGTGCTCTACATTAAATTGAGCGCCAAAATTCGGATATTGAAGGTAGACCAGTTCTGTCAATCGATCGGGCGTCGAAAATCGATCGTCCATGATTTTTTGCAGATTTTTCGAATGAATATTTCTCGAGAAATGATTTGGTAACGAAGCTTGATTTGGCGTCGGAGCCAAAAGCAAACCCTATACCTTTCTTTAGTAAGAAAGGCAAAAATGATACACGGTAAAAAAATTTGTGATTTTTTTTTTAACTTTTTATCACTAAAACGCAATTTGCAAAAAACACTATCTTTATTTTTTTATTTTTTGATATGTTTTAGAGGACATAAAATGCCAACTTTTCAGAAATTTCCAGGTTGTGCAAAAAATTATTGAGCGAGTTATGAACTTTTGATTCAATAGTGATTTTTTCAAAAAATCGAAATATTGGTCGCACAAATTTTTCAACTTCATTTTTCGATGTAAAATCAAATTTGCAATCAAAAAGTACACCGTTTTAAAGTTAAATCGTCACCCTTTTTTGAAAATAGTCGAAGTTTTTCATTTTTTTTAATTAGTGCACATGTTTGTCCACCTTTGAAAAAAATATTTTTGAAAAGCTGAGAAAATTCTCTATATTTTGCTTCTTCGGACTTTGTTGATACGACCTTTAGTTGCTGAGATATTGCAATGCAAAGGTTTAAAACTGGTGTTAGGTTGGTTCTTACCGGTCGACGATAGCTCAGGGGGGTTGGATCGGGGTTGTCCGGATTGTTGGGGGCGCCTTTTTGTCCTGGGCTGTTCCGTCCGTTTGGTGGGGTTTTTGGGGGGAATTCCGGGGTCCAAATAACAACACGTACACACAGTTTCACTTAAAACACTCAGCTACACTAAACACATTTATTAAAACTACAAAACTACATATAGGGTATTTTAACCATTAGTGGACCCCCTAGTAGAGCCGAAGCACATTTTTCACAAATTTTCAATATTTTAAGCACTTTTTCATAACCCTTTGTACAAAACAAAGAAACTTGAAGTCATTTGAACAATTTTGACTATTTGTTTCATCAGTTATTTGTTTTTGAGCAGAAAAATAGCCAATTGAAAAAAAAGTTTTTTTTTGCCTGTTGTGGACCCCCTTTTCCTATAGTGGACCCGGGTCCATAATCCGATTGTGGACCCGGGTCCACTATAGGCAAACTGTTATTTTTATACCAAATTTAACCGATATTTGATGTTTTGATGCATGATAGATATAATGAATAAAAGATGGATTTTGCTCACTTTTCATCATAAACAAATATTTTTTGTTAACAAATTTGGCTTTAAACAACAAAAAACCAAACAGACATTTAAACACATTTATTTCCGAAAAAGATCAGAAAAAACGTCTCGAAAACCACTGTAAACATAAAAATAATTTAAAAAAAGTAATCTTGATGCAAATTTTTCCATATTAATTACATAAATGGTTGACCGAAACTAAACAATAGAATTGTTTACGGTTGCTGATAAAACCACGCATGTTTTTTGGAAAAAAATGTTTTGTTATTGATTTATTATTATAAAATATCATTTCAAACTACAATTATGGTGCTTCAGTTAAGTACAATTAACTATAGTTTTGATTAATTATAAATTCTTACGGCTTCAGCATTATTGGTACTTTTAACATGAAAACAGCTATATTTATACTCATAATTGAAAAAATATGCGTTTAGGTTGATAACAACAAGCATTTATTGTATGTTTTAGAGAAACTTTTGCTCGAATACACAGTTTTCATCATTTTTGAAGGTTTAATTAACAGGGGTCCACTTTTGGAAAAGTTTGGATTTTGGTTGTCCTATATTGGACCCCCTTAATTTTTGCTAGAAAATTGCATTTCTTCGCTTTATTTTAGTAAATATCCTTAAACTTACATTACTTCGACTTGCTGAAGTTAAATAAACAGTCAAAAAATGATTGGATGGTTAATTCAATCATAAAATATAAATGCAGTTTTGTTGTGAAAATGCTAGTGGCCATGGCTGATTTCAGATGTCGAACTCAAAACACTTATTTTGGTGAAAAGGACAATTCAATGTCAGTCAACATTGTTCTAAATGATGCTGAACATGCCAAATAAAAGATTTGTAGACAACAACACGCTTGAAATTGTGATTTTATTGAATTTTCCATTAAAAACCCTTCAGAGGGTCCACTATAGGAAAGGGGTCCACTAATGGATAACGTACCCTATTAGACACAAAAAGGTACAAATTAAAAATCGGCCTCTTGGCCAGCTAGTTTTCGCTGCTGTTCAGCTTTGGGGTTCGCACAATTATAAAAATCTTATTCTAATCATTGGCCGGGCCGGCCAGTCCGCGTATTGGTGTCCATCGATCAGCTGGTCCAGCACACGCACACAGCGGCCGCCGCTGTGTGGATCGCGAGATGCACCAGTGAGTTGGGATGAGCTGCAGTTGGTGAGTTGTGAGATCGTCTGCGCTACCGTACTTGTAGACATTCCCGCCCACCCTGAAATTCCGGGAATTTCTGAAACGAAAGAAAAAAAGAAAAGACCACCTCTCGGACACGAAATGCTGCACACGGAACCGTTCAGTTCTCCGGGGTTTTGGGGTCCTCGGAAGGTTCAGGTGAGGGTTCGTCTGGCTCGGTAGGCAATGGTAGCACGCAAATCTTCTTAACAGGTCTCGTCAGGAAGTTCGTGGCGGTCTTTAGGGTGACGACCCGCACTACGCCATCGGCTCCAGGATGAAGTTCGACGATCCGGCCCATCTTCCAGCGAATAGGCGGTTGATTTTCATCCCGGATCACGACGAGTTGGCCGATCTTGATCGGCACCGGTGGTTTCCAGCGCTTTGATCGCCCCTGCAGCTGCGCCAGATATTCGGTCCGCCATCTCCTCCAGAAATCCTGCAGCTTCCTCTGCGTCGTCTGCCATTGATTCAAGCGGTTCATCGGCACGGCGGTGATGTCCAGGTCCGGAAGCTCGTGCAATGATGAGCCGATCAGGAAGTGTCCTGGTGTGAGCGGCTCCAGATCGTTCGGATCGTCCGACATCTGCGTCAGCGGTCTGGAGTTGAGGCACGCTTCCACTTGCACCAGCAACGTGTCCATGTCCTCGTAGGACACCGGGTTGTCGCCGAGAACCTTCAGGAGATGGGTTTTGGCCGATCGTACCGCGGCCTCCCATAGTCCTCCGAAATGGGGAGCGCCCGGTGGGTTGAAATGCCACTGAATCCCCTGATCAGCGCACTCCTTGGACACCTTCTCGCTGTGATCCTTGCTGCGAAGCAGTTCAAACAGCTCTTGAAATCGGTTACGGGCGCCAACGAAGTTGGTCCCGTTGTCTGAGAAGATTTCTGCGGGCAGGCCTCTTCTCCCGATGAACCTTCGCAGGGCCTGGATGAAGCGGTCGGTAGAAAGGTCCGTTACCAGTTCCAGATGTGCGGCTTTCGTACACATGCACACGAATACGGCTACGTATGCTTTGATGGCTACTCTGCGCGGGCCGGGGCGAATGTAGACCGGTCCGAAGTAATCCACGCCGACCTTGGAAAACGGACGCGCCACCGTTACGCGCGCCGAGGGCAGTTCTCCCATGAACTGCTGGATTTGAGTGGGTTTCGTCCGGAAGCAACGCTGGCAGTTGTGCACGATCTGGCGTGCTACGCTTCGTCCTCCAAGCGGCCAGTACTTGAGACGAACTGTCGCGAGCATCAGCTGCGGTCCCGCGTGAAGTAAACGTTCGTGGTAGTCCTCGAACAGCATCTTGGTCAGCGGGTGCCGAGCAGGTAGAACTATCGGATGCTTCGTGCTGTTGGTTTCCTGCGAGTGACCTAACCGTCCACCGACTCGGATCAGGTTGTCGTCCGCTAACTTCGGGTTGAACCAACGCAGCGGTGAGTTCCTTCCCACAGATCCGCCGTTGGACAGCGCTTGCCACTCCGCCTTGAATTCCTCCTTCTGCACGAGACGAATCATAGTGTTTTCCGCTTCCTTCAGCTCCCGTGCTGTTAGAAGACCTCGCTGATCTACGCCTTCTTCGTGCCGCAGGATCTTCATCAGCCTTGACCAGTACGCTACGCTTCGAATCAGGCTCCGGTAGTTGGAAAACTTGCTGATGATGAAACTCGGGAAATCTATCTGCTGTCCGCCAGCTAGGTTCGCTGCTACGTGACGTCTTTCTTGGTCTGCTTCCTCGTCACGATCCAGCACCGGTTGAGACGGCCAGTGTTGAGGTGATAGCTTGAGCCATGGAGGACCTTCCCACCACAGCAGTAGATCTGCGATATCCGCCGGTGCGACACCTCGGGAAATGAGGTCCGCAGGATTCTGGACTCCCGGCACGTGGTTCCATCCCCCGCGCTCCGTCAGCGCTTGGATTTTCGCCACCCTGTTGGCGACGAAGGTGTTCCACGTCGTAGGTACGTGCCGTAACCACTGCAGTACACAAGTAGAATCCGTCCAATAGTAGTACTTGACGTCCAGTTTGGTTGCCTTTAAGATCTGCTCACCCAGAAGAGCAGCCAGCTCCGCTCCGCAGAGCTCTAACCTTGGAATCGACTGGCATTTGAGTGGAGCGACCTTGGATTTGGAGCTAAGCAGCGCCACGCGTACTTCTCCAGCCTGGTTTACGCTTCTCACATACGAGCAAGCTCCGTATGTATCCTGGGAAGCGTCGCAAAAGGTATGGATCTCGATGTTGACCGCCTTGGGAATGATCACACATCTTGGGAATGTCAGGTCGTTCAATGCCGGAATTTGTTCATAGAACTTCAGCCATTTTTGAACGATTGCGGGTGGAAGCTCGTCATCCCAGTCCAGCTTCTTGCCGTTCTTGTCCTCCAGCGTCCACAGCTTCTGCATCAGGATTTTAGCTGCTGCGATAACTGGACCGACGAAACCAATCGGATCAAATAGGGTTGCAATCGTTGACATTATCCTCCGCCGTGTCCACGGCTGGTTTGGGTTTGGGGTTGGGTGATCAAACTGGAACTTTAGAACGTCGGTGGTTGGTCGCCAAACCAATCCCAGAGTCCTTACGGATGGATCTGGATCCAGGAGCACATCGCCAGTCCTTGACAGTGCTAGGTTCTCGTCTGGTATGCCCTGCAGTACCAGAGGGCTGTTGGATGCCCACTTCCTAAGCCGAAAACCGCCGCTCTCCAGCAGAGCGTCCAGTTGGGTTCTTAGTTCCACCGCTTGATCCTCGTCGTCCGCGCCGGTCAAAACGTCGTCCATGTAGACGTCTTCGAGCGCGACCTTGGCTGCCATCGGGTAACGGCTTTGCTCATCCATAGCGAGTTGCTTGAGCGTCCGGGTTGCCAGGAAAGGTGCTGGCTTGGTACCGTACGTGACCGTCGCAAGTTCGTAGATTTTGACCTCCTTGTTGGGGTCATCCCGCCACATGATGCTTTGGAGCTTCATGTCTTCCTCGGTGACTAGAACTTGTCGGAACATTTTCTCCATGTCAGACACGAGCATGAACTGCTTTGTCCGACTCCGTAGGATTATTGACCGTAGATCGTCCTGAATCGACGGTCCCACCAGTAGGGCATCGTTGAGCGACACTCCCGTTGAGCTCGCACAAGACGCATCGAATACCACTCGCACCTTGGTCGTAGTACTCGATTCCCTCACCACCGGGTGATGTGGTAGGAACACGCGCTTGACCTCTCCGAGGTCGGTAGCCTCGCGCATGTGTCCTAGTTCCAGGTATTCCTCCATGAATTGGTTGTATTGTCGGCGCAGTTCCGGTTCCTTGGCTAACCTGCGCTCCAGCCCTTGAAGACGTCGGAATGCGATGTCCCGTGACTCGCCCATCCGTGCCAGTGCGTCTTCGTCCTTGGTGTATGAGACCGTGTACCTTCCGTCAGGACCTCTCTTGACGGTACGCGAATACAGCTCCTCGCATCGCGTTTCTACCGGGGAATAGTTGTGCGGCGTTGCGACCTCCTCGCAAGCCCAAAACCGGGTGAGCAGCTCCTCTAGGGTTGACGAGACTGCTACATTGCATTGGGTAACCGAATTGGAGTCTTGGTTCTCCACGTTTCCGGTCACAATCCATCCAAATACCGTTTCGGTCAGTGTTGGTAGACCGACTCCGAGTTCCAGCTCCTTCCCGGAATTGAAGAAAGCAAAGAAGTGGTGGATTCCAAGCACGAAGTCCACCGTCTTGGAGTTAAAGAATGCGGGATCGGCTAATTCCACATCCGGAGGAAATTCCCAGCCGGCCACACTGACATCCGATGTCGGGAGATTGGCCGTTACCTTGGGTAGTAGGAGAAATTCCATCCTGCGCGAGAACCCTGTCACTCGCGACTTGATTGTAGCTTGGATTTTGTGCTTGACCTTGGTGTTCGCTTGTCCGATGCCGTACACCGCGACATTCGAGCGTTTCCGTTGGACCTTCAACCGCTGACAGAGCCGCTCTGTCATGAAATTGCATTCCGAGCCCGAATCCAGCAGCGCTCGAGCAGGAAACTTGACGCCTTCGTCGTCCTCCACCAGGACAACAGCTGTGGCCAGCAGAACTGTAGAAGTACGATGCGCTGCCACATTGGATGTTACTGTTTCCGTTTGCGTCGAAGACTGTGCTGCTTGGTTCGAACTTCCACCATTTGGACCATTGTTTCCACCTCGGTTGAAGTCCTGTTCAGATGTCGTTGGTTTTGGTCTGTCGCTTCTCTTGGGTTTGAAGCAAACCAAAGTGTGGTGCTTGGCCGAACAGTTCTGGCAGACAAAACGTGAGGTACATTGTGTCGCTTGGTGTCCACGCCGGAAGCAGTTCAAGCACATGGAGTTCGTTCGCACCACCTTGTCCCTTGCTGCAACTGACATGCCTTGGAATTTCGGACATCTGTACAACAGATGGGGCTCCGAGCAGACTACACAGCTGATCCCAGATGACTGCACCGCATTGTAGCTCGATCGGGTGAAGGGAGCCTTCCGCTGCTTGGATGGTTTGGTATCCGCTTTGGTTCCTGCAGTCATAGTTTTGAGCGAACTTAGAACTCTAATCCGGGTGTACAAGAAATCAGTCAAATCCTTGACCGTTTCTTTCTCCCTTGGCTCGTTGGATTCCTTGTTCTCCTTGTTCGCCTGTGCCGCTGTGACTTCTTCCCAGCTTCGCTTTGTGACAGGATCAAGTCTCGAAGAGAGAAGGTGCAACAACAACAGGTCCTTGTAGTCTTCCGGACTCACAAACTGATCGAGCGTCCGAACGGCCCGTTCGAACCCCTCCAGAAGTTCTTGAAGATCAGTTACCGACTCCTCGGTCAATGTCGGAAGATTGAACAGCGTTTCAACCTGACTTCGTTTCAGCAGATTGTTGTCGTTGTAGTATTTCGTCAGGATCTCCCACGCGACCTGGTAATTCTTGGCGCTCATGTAGAGGCCGTCGACCATTGTTCGCGGCTTGCCCAGCAGACATTCCTTGAGGTACTGGAACTTCTCAATGTCCGGAAGATCCTTCTTCCAGTGGATCAACGACGTGTACAAGTCCCGGAAACTCAACCATTCGTCCAGCTTGCCGTCAAATTTCTGTAACTGGATTTGTGGCAGTCGCACGTGGTCGTGGATTGGATGCTGCGTCGCGTTGAGATCGCGTTGGGTCGTGTTCAACTCTGGGTAGGTTTCCAACTCCTTGACCTTGTCCACCAACAGCGTCTTGGTGTCGTAGTAACACTGTAGGCAGTCCTTCCTCTTCTTGCTGTACGCGTCGTCCGTGCCGGCGTAGTCCTCGTGCATCTCGATGTCCAGAATGGTATCGTTGACTTTCTCCCAAAGTCCGTCAAGCTTTTCCAAGCGAACCTTCACTTGACTCAACGTGGTCGTGTTGTTCATCTCGCTGGCGAACGCGTACACCGCATGAAACAACTCATCGGACGACCTCAGCTTCGCCTCAAGCTGCTTCAGCGTAGGAGACGCCTTCTTGGTTGTCGGCGCCATCGTAGTTGTGCTCACAATTCACGAAAAAACACGAAAAAGTGTGGTGTAGTATTCCGTCACGGTCTAAGCCTCGGCGTAGACATACACTGTAGAGTATTTTTTATGTATTTACCTTCACAAGAAGTACAATCCACCTGCTCTACAGGTACGCGCAACAGTGAAACGGTGACAGCGGTTGATAAAAACTTCCAAGTCCCCACAAAAAACGTCCTCAAATCGTGAATTTCGTGCCAGATGATCGTGCAAAATGGTGGGAGAATATTTGTAGTACCCAAAAAGTGCTTCGGCAAGACATATACGACGTGTATCATACGTGCTTAACTGACCTTTGTAAAAAGAATCAGCTTCCAAAAAGTTCCAAATTCCCAGCTGGACAGTGTTCCGTACAGTGACGGTAGCACTGCAGCAACTCTTCGGTGAGATGAACGATGAGAAAGTTTCTCACTAGTGAGTTAACGCTCATCAGCAATGTTCGGTGTGTTGTCAACATAAAGTGTGCGAGAAGTGAAATTGGTGGTGTAATAAGCTGACGTGTCCCAGGCTTCGGCTGGACATATACAATTTTTTAACGTGTTTTACCTTAGGAAAGGGTGAATGATGCCGATGTCCAGTCAGCCGATCACGGTTTGCCAGCAGCCGACGCAGTACGGATGGTCATCAAAGGTAAGGTAGCATAAATGCATTCGTGTGATCGTCCAACACCATATGATGATTCCAGAAGATGGCCTCTCTCGATGCAGCGGTATTGGTGGTGATCGTCGCCGACGGTGGTATTGGTGTCGTCGAGCCTCGATCGTTGGGTTGGTGTGCGTGACCTCGATCGACGATGATGATCGTCAATGATGATTGTGATGATTGTTTACACTCGATCGTTGGGTGGATTTTTGGAGAAAAGTGGGTGTTAGCAGGAGTTCAACGTCGAGCTTCGGCGTGCGACATATACTTTGTATGTGTTTATTTACCTGGCCAAACCAGGGCACCTTGCCCAACGGATGGTGATCCAGCGAAGCGACGTCCAGGTGATCTTCGGTGATTGGCGATAATTGCTGCTGATTCCGGTTGGTTCGCAGAAGTGCAGCGGTGGAACACGAAGATCGACGAGCCAGCAACCGTTCACTGGGCTCTCCGGGTGCTGCGAAGACGAAGAACGATCCGAGCAGGGTGTAGTTTTCTCCGGTGAGTAAGCCAGTTGTACTCAAGCTGAGTGTGAGTGGTCGCGATATCCGATCGCGATGGCGGAGCCCTTTGCTCGCCCGCGGAATTGAAGGCCGGTAGCACAGTTCCCAAACTGTGATGGCGCTCGGTGTGTGTGCGTAGGATGGCGCAAACCGATGTACTTGGTGGGGGCCAACCTGGCCTGAGGTCCTTCCGAATCCTTCCCGATCCGGTTCGAAGGACCAATTATGTTGGGTTGGTCCTTACCGGTCGACGATAGCTCAGGGGGGTTGGATCGGGGTTGTCCGGATTGTTGGGGGCGCCTTTTTGTCCTGGGCTGTTCCGTCCGTTTGGTGGGGTTTTTGGGGGGAATTCCGGGGTCCAAATAACAACACGTACACACAGTTTCACATAAAACACTCAGCTACACTAATCTAATCTAATCTAATCAGACCCTAGCGCAGCCAATCTTTCGAAGGGATCCTGGAGAGTGCCTTAGGTTAGATGACGCCTAGCACTCTTCTTGTCATTTATTAACATTTGTAGTGCGCCATTGCATCGAAATGCATTGAAACATCACAAGCGTTAAAGCGGCCAGGCCTACTGCGTAAAGCCGTATCGCAGAGATGACTCGTAATTGGGTTGAGTTTGAGCACAGAGTGTTCGAACAACAACACAATTCTGAATCGACAGGGGAGGAAGAAGCGTGGGGACACACCACCATACGCTCCGAGATTTTGGTTGTATTCGTTGGGAGCACCATGCTAAGAAGGTTTGGTACTCCGGGACCCTCTGGGATGGGACATTGTATTTCCACGAATGCCCTGGACACTATTTGCCGTGGTTATAGCGCCACAACTCGCTCTCTGTAACAGTATTCCTAATTCCAGTCCACGCTCACCAAGTCGTCATGGCCTAGTGGTTAGCATTTTTGCTTACCAATCCAAAGGACGGGGGATCGAACCCCGCTTCGAGCGACTTTGATTTTTCGTTCATATTCATCATTTCAAATTTATGTGTTCTTAACTTTCTCGTTGGGAGCAGATGGGAATCGAACCCAGAACCATTCGCTTACAAAGCGAACACCGTAACCAGTCAGCCACGGCCGCTCCTCACATAAAACACTCAGCTACACTAAACACATTTATTAAAACTACAAAACTACATATATTAGACACAAAAAGGTACAAATTAAAAATCGGCCTCATCGCGCATCGCGAGAGTTGGGATGAGCTGCAGTTGGTGAGTTGTGAGATCGTCTGCGCTACCGTACTTGTAGACAACTGGAAAATTGATGTTTTCTGAGTCTCACCCAAATAGCCCATCATTTTTCATTGTCGATATCACAGCAATTACGTGACCACTTACGTGACCGGTCCGATTTTCAAAGTTAAAATATGAAACATTTGTGAAATTTTCCGACTTTTTCGAAAACAATATTTTCAAAATTTTCAAATCAAAACTAACATTAAAAGGGCGTGATTTCGATTTTTTTGCACAACCTGGAAATTTCTGAAAAGTTGGCATTTTATGTCCTCTAAAACATATCAAAAAATAAAAAAATTAAAAATAGTGTTTTAGTTTTTAGTTTTAGTGATAAAAGTTAAATAAAAAATCACCAATTTTTTTACCGTGTATCATTTTTTCTAGTGTAGTCCGTATCCATACCTACAACTTTGCCGAAGACACCAAATCGATCAAAAAATTCCTTCAAAAGATACAGATTTTTGAATTTTCATACATCATTTTTGTATGGACAGCTGCCAAATTTGTATGGAAAGTTATATGGACAAACTAATGATATGATGCAAAATGCCTTCTTTGGGCATACCAAAGGCACCAAAAAAGTTTCAGCCGGATTAAAAAATACAAAAATTAAAATTGAAGAAAAAAGACCGATTTCGTAGACAATTGCTCCTATAAAGCAGTTCCATATGAATGTTAATGAAAAAAATAAAAGTGCTTCGATTTGGCTCAAAATTTTCTGGGGGTTCCTTGGCCAAAATAATTAGACCCGTATTTTTTTGTTTGGCCATCAGGGTAGCCTACGCCGTGTTAGGGTGGTCCGAAAAATATCAATTTTCGTCGATTTTCACAAAAACATATCAAAAATTGGACGTGGTTCATTAACAGGATTCAGAGATATAATTTTTTGAAAATAAAATCCGGGTTGGCGAATGACTGGACATGGCGTACCATAAATACTTCGAGTACCGCAGGAATAAAATAGATCCACCAAGCGGTCCATTAGCCTCTTGTCCAGTAATTCTGATACCCTGGTCTCCCCGCGGCGCTAGCCGGGATACTAGGGTACGTTATCCATTAGTGGACCCCTTTCCTATAGTGGACCCTCTGAAGGGTTTTTAATGGAAAATTCAATAAAATCACAATTTCCAGCGTGTTGTTGTCTACAAATCTTTTATTTGGCATGTTCAGCATCATTTAGAACAATGTTGACTGACATTGAATTGTCCTTTTCACCAAAATAAGTGTTTTGAGTTCGACATCTGATATCAGCCATGACCACTAGCATTTTCACAACAAAACTGCATTTATATTTTATGATTGAATTAACCATCCAATCATTTTTTGACTGATTATTTAACTTCAGCAAGTCGAAGTAATGTAAGTTTAAGGATATTTACTAAAATAAAGCGAAGAAATGCAATTTTCTAGCAAAAATTAGGGGGGTCCAATAACGACAACGAAAATCCAAACTTTTCCAAAAGTGGACCCCTGTTAATTAAACCTTCAAAAATGATGAAAACTGTGTATTTAAGCAAAAGTTTCTCTAAAACATACAATAAATGCTTGTTGTTATCAACCTAAACGCATATTTTTTCAATTATGAGTATAAATATAGCTGTTTTCATGTTAAAAGTACCAATAATGCTGAAGCCGTAAGAATTTATGATTAATCAAAACATTAGTTGATTGTACTTAACTGAAGCATCATAATTGCAGCTTGAAATGAGTTTTTATAATAATAAATCAAGAACAAAACATTTTTTTTAATAAACATTCGTGATTTTATCAGCAACTGTAAACAAATATATTGTTCAGTTTTGGTCAACCATTTATGTAATTAATATGAAAAAATGTGCTTCAAAATTACTTTTTAAAAATTATTTTTATGTTTACAGTGGTTTTTGAAACGTTTTCTCTGATCTTTTTCGGAAATAAATGTGTCTAAATGTCTGTTAGGTTTTTTGTTGTTTAAAGTCAAATTTGTTAACAAAACATATTTGTTTATGATGAAAAGTGAGAAAAATCTATCTTTTTTCCATTATTTCTATCATTAGACCTACACCATGCATCAAAACATCAAATATTGGTTAAATTTGGTATAAAAATAACAGTTTGCCTATAGTGGACCCGGGTCCACAATCGGATTATGGACCCGGGTCCACTATAGGAAAAGGGGGTCCACAACAGGCAAAAAAAACTTTTTTTTTTCAATTGGCTATTTTTCTGCTCAAAAACAAATAACTGATGAAACAAATAGTCAAAATTGTTCAAAAGACTTCAGTTTTCATTGTTTTGTACAAAGGGTTATGAAAAAGTGCTTAAAATATTGAAAATTTGTGAAAAATGTGCTTCGGCTCTACTAGGGGGTCCACTAATGGTTAAAATACCCTAGTAACCATTGGAGAGATCGGGTAACCAACCCCGGTGGGAACTCTGGTAGTATGCTAACAGGGAAGGAGGGCTCCATCCACTTCGGAGGGTGTAGCTATGCCGTTAGGCCTCGTGAGAAAGGCCCCCGTTACGTTTTTTTTTCTTTTGCATAGGACGTACCCGCCCTAATATCACGGTAAGCTTTCAGCCTCCCCGGAACTGTCTTTCGATATTACGTCGGGGAGGAGCAGCGCTAATTGCGCTCTCCTTTCGGAACAGTTGTTCAGGGAGGCACGCTCTATCATCGCGTGCCTTTTCATCAATTTTTAATATATCAACTTTAATATATCAACGGAACTACTGGGCCAGGGGCCCTTCGTTCCGGGACGCACGCTGGTCCGTGCGTCACTTCTCTTGCAATTTGAGCATCATCTGCGTTATAGCTGTGGAAGCTGCACCCCATGCTTCCTCGCTCTGGCACATTCTATCTGTCAGGTTGTCTGGTGATGTGTCAGGACCACATCCCAGCAACAAGATCTCCCTGCTACTTTGGAACCGGGGGCATTCAAATACCACGTGTTCCACCGTTTCAACGGTGCCTGAACAGTTCGGGCAATTGGGTGAGGTTGCGTGTCCGAATCTGTGTAGGTACTGTCTGAAGCACCCGTGCCCCGTTAGGACTTGGGTTAGGTAGAAATTTATTTCACCATGCATCCTGTTTACCCACCTCTCTAGGTTGGGTATCACGCGATGTGTCCATCGCCCCTTGGTCGAGTCATCCCAGCTTCGTTGCCAAACAGCCATAGTGGCTGTCCTGGCCAAAGCACGATGCCTCCTGGCCCCTCTTAGCTCGTGGCATCGCATGTCTTTTTGGACGAGTAGTCCAATTGGGGTCATGCTAGCTAATACGCAGGCCGCCTCTGCTGATGTGGTGCGATACGCACCACATACCCTAAGACAAATTAGCCTATAGACGCTCGTAACCTTCTGTAGGTTAGTCTTTACTTCTAGGGCGGCGCCCCATGCCGGTGCTCCGTAGCGGAGGACAGAACCGACCACTGTTGCCAGTAGGCGCCTTTTACTACTTTTGACAGCAGAGTTATTCCCCATCATGCGAGATAGGGATGCTATCGCTTTCATAGCTTTCTTACATACGTAGTCAACATGACTGTTGAAACTCAATTTGTCATCTACCCGGATACCCAGGTAGAGCAATGACCTCTTGGAGGCGATCGAGCAGTTCCCTGCTCTGACGTTAATGCACTGTGCAGACTTGAAGTTGTTCACGGCAACTACCTCTGTCTTTTGATGCGCAAGCCCTAGATGGTGCAATCCCATCCATTCTTCAATTGTCCGTATTGCTTCGGTTGCTTGTACCTCGACTTGGAGCTGTGACTCACCGAGCACCATTAGGACGATGTCGTCGGCAAAGCCAACTATGCTAACGCCCGCCGGTAACTCCAGAGTCAGCACCCCGTCGTACATACCATTCCACAACCCAGGACCGATCAAGGAGCCTTGTGGGACTCCCGCCGTGATGATCAGTTCGCGAGGACCCTCGTCCGTCTCATAGAGAAGGACTCGGTTTTCGAAGTAGCTTTTAAGCAACTTGCACAGGTAGTTGGGGACACGAAATCTATGGAGGGATCTCGCAATGGCGTCCCAACTGGCGCTATTGAAAGCATTCTTGACATCTAGAGTGATGACAGCGCAGAAGCGCATCCCTCGACGCTTAGGCTCGACTGCGATCTTAGCTTTCTCGAGGACTGCTTTGATCGCATCGACCGTAAACCTTCCTTTTCTGAAGCCAAATTGACGGTCTGAAAGACCCCTCTCTAAATAAATCGTTAGTCTGTTGAGAATAACTCTCTTAAGCAATTTGCCAGCGGTGTCTATGAGACAAATGGGTCTATACGCGGATGGGTCGCCAGGTGGCTTCCCCGGTTTTGGCAACAGGACGAGCCTTTGTCGCTTCCACCGGTCCGGAAAGACTCCTGTGCCATGCACTTTTGAAGAGCCGACCTGAACATGTCCGGGTTTTCCTCGATCGCCAATTTAAGGACCTGGTTGGGGATCCCATCGGGCCCCGGTTCCTTATTCGCTTTGAGGGCTGATGCGGCTTTGATAAGTTCCTCATTCGTGATGTTTTGTTCATCTACCGTCAACCCCTCGTGGTAGTAGGGAGTCGTTGGCCAGGGCTCAACCTCGTGGTGAGGGAACAACCCGTCGATGATCCGTGACATCATTTCTGGTGAACGATCAATGGCAACCGCGCCACTCTTCAGCTTAGCCATAACAATCCGATAGGCGTTACCCCATGGTGCATTGTTGGCTTCTTGGCAGAGGTTGCCGAAGCAGTTCCTCTTGCTCTCTTTAATTGCCTTGCTAAGGGTAGCTTTGGCGATTTTGTAGATCACCCGCCTGGCTTCCCTCTGCTCGTCGGAGCGAGCTCGTTGGAGTTTCCTCCGGGCCCTTAGGCTAGCTGCTTGAATGGCAGCTATGTTAACGTTCCACCAGTAAACTGGGGGCCGCGCGTTTCTTGGCTTAGATTGCCTCAGCATAGCTGCATCGCTAGTGTCTACCAAAATGGTCATTAGCCCGTCGCAGTCGAGTTCTAGAATGTCCCGAGTGGTACTTTCTCTTCTTAGCGCTTCGACAAAGACTTCCTTGTTCAGGGTCGATGTCTTCCACCGGCACTCTTGTCGGGAGGCCGGTTGTGCATGTCCGCGAGCCACACGGCAGATCCTAAACGTTACCGCTTGGTGATCGCTGTGAGTGTAGCCCTCGTCCACTTTCCAGTCCATGCTTGCCATAAGGCTGGGACTACAGAAAGTAACGTCAACGATCGACGAGACTCCGTTCCTACGAAACGTACTCGTGAATCCTTCGTTGGCTAGATCAACATTTAGCCTGGCAAGTGCCTCAAGTAGGTCCTGGCCTCTACGGTTCGACTCGCGGCTACCCCATTGTGTGGACCATGCGTTAAAGTCGCCGGCCACCACTACGGGAGTTTTGCCTGTGAGTGCGTCCGTCAGTCTATCCAGCATTCTGTCGAACCTGTCTATAGACCACCTCGGGGGAGCGTAGCAACTGCAGTAGAAGACTCCGTTAACCTTAGCGATCACGAAGCCCTCCTCTGCTGCTACTAGCTCCTGTATTGGGAACTGACCCGTTACCCAGATAGCCGCAGCCTTTGGCGGGTCGCTCAACCAATTCCTGTTCCCCTCCGGGACTTGATATGGTTCCGAGAGAAGCGCTATGCCACATTTCTTCTCGACCACCGTCTGAAAGAGCAGCTGTTGCGCCGTGTCACAGTGATTGAGGTTCAACTGTATCACTTGCACGGTCGCAGCTTATCGTTCGCACTTCTGAAGCTGGGACAGTTATAGCTTCCCGTAGCATGGTTGCTATCGTCCCCGGTACAGATTAGACACTTTGCCTTAGCCGTACAGCCTTTCGACTGATGGCCTTTGGCTCCGCATCGTCTGCATAACTTACTACGGTCGGGTCCCTTGCAGGACCATGACTTATGACCGTACTCCAGGCATCTAAAGCAGACGGTTGGACGTTCGATCGCAGACACTGGGCATACTGACCAGTTGACTTTGATCTTACCCACCTTAAGCACCATGGCCGCGATTTTCGCTGGTAGCTTAAAGGTGGCCGTCTGCGTGCCTTGATTGTACTTCCTTAATTGGACGGGTACCGAAAGGGTGCCCGTAAGACACTGTGTTGTTATGGCGTCAAGGAGGTCTTCTGCCGTCGCCGTCTCGTCCAGGTTCTTGCACTGGAGAGTGGTTTCTGTACAGAGTGACCGAACCTTGATTTCGTCACTTCCAACGCTCTCGGTAACCAGTCGGGCGTACTCGGAACTGGGCTTCGTACCCCTTTTGAGAATAAGGAGGAGCTCGTTCTGACGAGTTCGCCGCACCGACTTAGTAGCCTCACCAAGCTCCTTAAATTTCTCGTTAGAGCGCAAGTTTCGCAATAGGCTCGCGTAACTTTTCTCATTGGCCTTTATCGCTATAGCCTCGTTCCTCGTACGGGGCTTGTGCTTAGACCTAGGTTTCCTTCGATTCACCACCGTGAACCCATCATTAGCGTTTCCATCACTGCTTTCGTCGCCCGGGTTGCCACCTTGGGACTCCCCATCGGGGCTGGTGCCAACCTCCTTGCTACCTGAAGGCGTGATTGGAGCTGTAGGTTTGGGATCTGCGTTCTGGACGCCACCCTTCGCCTGCTTTGGCTTCTGACTTTGTTGGTTCTTACCAAGGGTCCTGATTTTCGGTTCAATGAACAGAAACCACTCACTCATCGCCTATTCAGTCGTCGCCTATTCTAACCCGCTAGCATTCATGAGCGAATGATACTCCAAGCAGCCAGCGAGTGACCCGCACTGTTCACTCAGCGAACAAATATATCGTGAAAATTTTTGCCTACTCCGTCGCTCGACGACACTCACACTCACCATGCTCAGCGAAGAGCCATTCTCACAAAATGCCAGCGCGGCAGTCTTTTTGTCTTCACGCCCTCAGTTTGCCATCAATTTGATTTTTTCTTGGTGGAAGTTTCTTTGAAAGGTGTCCATAATGTTATGAAATCAAATAAATGCACAATTTGATTGATAACATTGATTTTAGGCAACCCAAATGAATGAGTATAACGCAGCGCATCAGACAAAAAATGTTTTCAGTTCAGAGTGATCGGTGACGTTCGGCCTGCCTGAGCCGTTCGGAGACTGAGCCGATCAGAGAGAGAAGGAGAGTAGAAGCGAGAGTGTTCGGGAGCGAATGGTGAGAAAGTGACAAACAGTAGGAATTCATCAGGGCAGTATCGCGTCGCCTGCTATTTGTGCTCGCGAATGGAGTGGTTGATTTTGAACAATCAGGACCCTTGGTTCTTACCATTGTTCTTGTCCTTGTTCTTTCCAGTCTTGCCAGGCTTTCCAGTCTTCGGTTCAGACTCCCACTTGGCCTTCTCCTCTTTGAGGCCCTTCAGTTCTTCACGCAGGATAAGGATTTCCTGCTGTGCCTTCGCAAGCTCTGAAGGAAGAGGCGATTGGGCCCCTGGTTGAGACTAGTTCCTCAACCGTTGCTTGGAGGGCTGCATTCTGCTCCCGTAGCGAATTAAATTCACTATGGGTTACCTGGTCCTCTACTTCGATGGAGGAGTGAGAATCGTTGTGGACCTCAAGGGCTTTCACCCTATCCTCCAGCAACAGTCTCGCAGCTTTCTCTGTACTAGCCTCCTCAGCGAGGGTATTGTACTTCGATCGCATCTCCTTCCAGAGTTCCTCCGCTTGACGCACTAGCACCGTGAGTGACAGTCCGGATCTGGTGATGTCACTTCTGATATTGCCGGCGCTTCTGATGTGCTCGTTTAGCTTTGCGACTTCCTCGAGGGTGTAGTAGACGTTGGTCTTGCTACCCTCGGGCAGGAGGTCGCTTAGCGTCACGTGCGCTCGTTCGCGTATTGCGTCACTATCTATGGTAGGAGGTTTCCTCCTATTTCGTCCCGGTATGGGCGGTAGTTTCGGAGTTATCATCCGCTCTATCGGCCCTGTCCTCACCCGTTTTGGGTCCCCTAGGATCTTCTCCTCAGAGAGTGATCGCTTGTAGGTTCCCACCGCTTTATGCCCTGCCCCAGTCTTCGCGAACTGGTACACAGCATTTTTCACGATCAGCGGGCCATTGACTGCAGTAGTAGTGTGCGTGCGTACTAACGCGGTGTTGTACTTCGGCCGGTCCGTCGAGTTTACTCGCGAATCCGTGGTTATCCGGTTTACCGTGACGTGAAGTTCCCGTCAGCAGGTGTTGGAACCTGTAGTGAAGCGGTGCAAAACAAAATCCGCGTCCAGCGATCGCGAAATCGCCAATATTTCGCACGAAAAAATTGGTCGATCTTGCGGTTCAGATCTGGCCAAACAAGTGAACAATAAAGTGCTCCCCGGCAACAAGAAGCTCGTCGTCGTCGTCTTCGTTCCTTCGCATCGCGGTAGTGTTGTGTGATCGTACCGTCGTCGTCACGAACGGTCTGCGTGTGGTGTTGCTTGGAAGTGTGGAAGAGTTTTGGAAGGCGCACAGTGGGTCGGAGTGAAATAGTAGTGCGACAAAAAAAAATCGGCAAAAAGTTTTTTATTGTAAAAATTAAAAAGAAAATTAAAGGGAAAGAGAACGCAAGTGACCGCTGCGTACGTGCACCAAAGCCCCTCACCCCTCCCCCCTCCGCATCCAGTTTTTGGGCGGCTGTACCCCAGGTTAGGGGCGGCCCAAAACAACGTGGGGTTTCGACTCCCTTTCCCCGTGAGCGGCTGTTCCCAGGTTAGGGGCGGCTCTGAAGAGGTGAGCGACCCCCCCCCCCCTTCGAGCGTCTGTTCCCCAGGTTAGGGGCGGCTCGAAGAAACTGGTGTCTGGCTCCATAGTCGAGGTAAGCGTCTGTTCTCCATGTTAGGGGCGGCTAACAGCGGATAGAGTTCAGACCCCCTCGAGCGGCTGTTCCCCAGTTTAGGGGCGGCTCGAAACAGCGTCTGTTCCCCAGGTTAGGGGCGGCTGATTAACAGTCCCAGTGCCAGGGTGGGACTCTAAACAGTCCTGGTACGACGGTCCTCCGGCGAGACAGGGGGTTGGTGATGGCTACACGCACCCGCCGTAAAACAGTAGTGCAGAGAGCTCCAGATGCGAGCCGATCCAATCGCCGACCCGATTTTCGGGGATCCAGGGATTGGAAACTCGGGACGTGGAACTGCAGGTCTCTCAACTTCGATGGGAGCGACCGCATTCTTTCCAACGAATTGCGGGTCCGTGGTCTCGAAGTCGTGGCGCTGCAGGAGGTGTGCTGGACGGGGAAGGACCACCGGGAGTACGGTGACTACACTATGTATTGGAGCGGCGGCAATACACACGAGCTGGGGACAGCTTTTATAGTGTTGGGCGAAATGTCGAAGCGCGTGATTGGTTGGTGGCCAGTCAACGACAGAATGTGCCGGTTGAGAATCAAGGGCCGATTCTTCAACCTGAGCATCATCAACGTGCACAGCCCGCACATGGAAGCGACGCCGATGACAAGGACGCTTCCTACGAGCTTCTTGACCGCGAGTACAGGAAGTGTCCAAAACACGACGTCAAGATTGTCATCGGCGACTTAAACGCTCAAGTCGGCCAGGAGGAGGAGTTTAGACCGGTTATTGGGAGGTTCAGCGCTCACCAGCAGACGAACGAGAACGGCCTACGACTCATCGATTTCGCAACCTCCGAAACATTGCCATACGTAGTACCTTCTTCCAGCACACCTCCACGCAGAAAAATAAGGCATATTTGAATCAACAAAACGTTTTGTTGATTTGAAAATCAAGATTTTGTTGAATTAACGCTAAACGTCAAAGCAACTTTTTCAAAACAACAAAAGATTTTTGTGGAATTAAGAAAATCAAGGTTTGTTTCAACGCAAAATCGGCGTTGATTATATTCAACAAAAATTTTGTTGCTTCAAACCTCGTACAGGCTGATTCTACAAAACTTTTTTCTGCGTGTCCCTATACAAGTACACCTGGAGATCACCAAACGACACGGAGACGCAAATCGACCATGTTCTCATCGATGGTCGGCACTTCTCGGACATAATCGACGTCAGAACCTACCGTGGCGCGGACATCGACTCGGACCACTACCTGGTGGTGGCAAAGCTGCGCCAACGCCTGTCTGAGGTCAACAAGATCCGGTACCGTCGCCCGCAGCGGTATAACCTGGAGCGACTCAAGGACCATGAGGTCGCTACCCAGTACGCGCGGGAACTCGAAGCTGCGTTGCCTGACGAGGGTGAGCTCGCCGAAGCCCCTCTGGAGGCCTGCTGGAGCCATATGGAAGCAGCCATCAACGCAGCGGCATCGAGCGCCATCGGGTACGTGGACCGAGTTCGACGGAACGGCTGGTTCGACGAGGAATGTCAGGCGATTTGGGACGAGAAGAAAGCAGCGCGGGACAAGTGGCTGCTGCACAACACCCGTGGGAACAAGGAGTCGTACAAACAGTTGCGAAGACAGCAAACCCATCTCTTCCGGGATAAGAAGCGCCGCTTGGAAGAGTTGGAGTGCCAGGACATGGAACAGCTGTATCGCTCAAACGAAACGCGCAAGTTCTACAAGAAACTCAGTAAATCCCGGACTGGCTTCATGCCGCGAGCCGAAATGTGCCGGGATAAGGACGGGGGAATCTTGACGGACGAGCGTGAGGTGATCGAAAGGTGGAAGCAGCACTTCGACGAACACCTGAACGGCCCAGAGGCGGAGTACCAGGGCGACGGGGGGAAACGACGTCAGCGGTATGGTGGACGGCGAGGACGAGCCAGCACCCACGATGAGGGAAGTTAAGGATGCCATCAAGAAGCTGAAGAACAACAAAGCAGCGGGTAAGGATGGTATCGGTGCTGAACTCATCAAGATGGGCCCGGACAAGCTGGCGGCCTGTCTGCACCGGCTGATAGTCAAGGTCTGGGACACAGAGCAGCTACCGGAGGAGTGGAAAGAGGGAGTAATGCCCGATTTACAAGAAGGGGGACAAGTTGGAATGTGAGAACTATTGAGCTATCACCATTCTCAACGCGGCCTACAATGTGCTGTCTCAGATCATTTTCTGTCGTCTGTCGGAGCGAGCAAAGGATTTCGTTGGGACGTACCAAGCCGGTTTTGTGGAGGGGAAATCGACGACGGACCAAATCTTTTTGCTACGCCAAATCCTCCAAAAATGTCGCGAGTACCAGATCCCGACGCACCACCTGTTCATTGATTTCAAAGCCGCGTACGACTCGGTCGATCGCGAAGAGCTATGGAAGATCATGTACGAGAACGGCTTTCCCGGGAAGCTGATCAGACTGGTGAAATCGACGACGGAAGGGGCGCGGTGCAGCGTGAAGATTTCGGGAGCGATGTCCGACCCGATTGAATCGCGCAAGGGACTGCGACAAGGCGACGATATCTCCGGCCTCTGTTTCAACATTGGGCTTGAAGGTGTTATGAGGCGGGCGGGCTTCAACATGCGGGGCACGATTATCAACCGATCCAGCCAGTTCATCTGCTATGCCGACGACATGGACATTGTCGGCAGAACGTTCGAGGAGGTGGCCAGGCGGTACACCGAATTGAAGCGGGAAGCGGATAAGGTTGGATTGAAGGTGAATGTTGCGAAGACGAAGTATCTGCTGGCAGGAGGAACCGAGTCCCTTAGGACTCGCATAGGACCGAGCGTGACGATCGACGGCGACGAGTTCGAGGTTGTGGAGGAGTTTGTGTACCTCGGATCGTTGGTTACGACGGACAACAACTGCAGCAGAGAAATTCGGAGGCGCATCATCACCGGTAGTCGTGCCTACTACGGACTCTACAAGACCTTACGGTCTGGTCACCTTTCCCGGCGTACAAAGTGTACCATGTACGAAACGCTGATAAGACCCGTCGTCCTCTACGGGCACGAGACGTGGACGATGCTCGAGGAGGACCTGCAAGCGCTTGAAGTTTTCGAGCAACGAGTGCTTAGGACGATCTTTGGCGGCGTGCGTGAGAACACTGTATGGAGGAGAAGGATGAACCACGAGCTGGCGCATCTCTACGGCAAGCCAAGTATTCGGAAGGTCGCCAAGGCTGGCCGAATCCGGTGGGCCGGACACGACGCAAGAATGCCGGACGCGCTGGATGCGCGCCAACCGAACCAGACTATCAATCCGGTGAAGTTGGTGTTTAATTCGGAGCCGGCTGGAACGCGGCGGAGGGGGGCGCAACGTGCACGGTGGTTGAACCAAGTGGAGGAAGATCTGGAAAGTGTGGAAGTTCCGCAGCGGAATTAGAGAGTAGCAGCCCAGGACCGAGTCCAGTGGCAGCGCATCTGGAGACAGCTCATGACCCGGAGGTTGTACGAGCAGTAAAAGTAAGTAAGTAAGACTGCAGTCTCAGGCTGGTTCGCTATCGCCACGGCCGGTACTACTAAGGCAGGCTGGGAGGTAGTCCCCCCAGACTCCGCGTTTTCCACCAGACTTTCTTCTTGATCCGATGCTTTGGGTGCATCGGAACCCTCCTTTGAAATTTTTGAATTTGACAACATGCTGGTTCATCCCATGAGTCGCTAGGGGCCCCCGTTACGGTGTCGAGAGAAAACCGTAGCTGGGCCTCGGTAGCTTCAAGGTGGCAGCCCCACCCTGACCCCGAAACTAGGTATTCGTAGCCCCAATCCGGCTGCATACCGAAAATCACATCATTACGAACAATCAAGAAGGAATAAGGATCCGGAACAAATGGCACAGACCTAGGCACGAAAAGTACACCGATTGGAAACTCGGAACAAGGAACTGCAGATCACTACTTTTCGATGGGTATGAGTACGCTCTGTTGAACGAGCTCAAACCCCGCAACTTCGATGTTGTAGCACTGCAGGAGATGTGCTTTGGAGCTCACCATGTACCAGAGCGGCGGAGCCGAAAACAAGCTTGGAACCGGCTTCATAGTGTTGGGCAAGATGCGGAGTCGTGTGATAGATTGGGAGCCGATCGACGACCGGATGTAGGTTGAGGATTAAAGGCCGTTTCTTGAACTATCACATCTTCAACGTACATTGCCCACACGAGGAATCATCCGATGCCGAGAAGGAAGCGTTCTACGCGATGCTGGAGCACAAATCGACCACGTCCTCCTCGACGGCCGATTCTTCTCGGATATACGGAACATTCGCCCGTACCGCGGTGCGGACATCCACTCGGACCACTATCTGGTGGGTGCAAGCATGCACTCAAAACTGTCAACGACGTACTACTGACGACGGAGCCGGCTCCCACCGCCGTTCAACACCGAGCGGCTGCAAGACACGGCTGCGGCTCAGCACTACGTGCAGCAGCTGGAAGCAAGCTTACCAACGGAGGAGAAACTCGGCGCTGCCTCGCTCAACGATGGATGAAGCAGAATATGCTTGGCAAGGGGTTGGACACATGCTTGATCCGTAGGCATTTGGAGCAAATCCAGTAAATAATGGTAAATAATGGTAAATACGGATTCACGAGGAGGAACTTAAAGATTTGAGAGAAAATTTCGATCAGTGTGGGCTGTGACGTTTCTTAACGTCATTGGCAACTATCACCTAGATTAGTTTTGTATTTGAAAAAGATTCGGATGGAACTAGAAATACTAGAACTGCCCGGACTGGAGCCGGAAGCTGAGGAATTTGGCCAAATCATTTTTGGTCAAATAACTCCTGCTGAATAGAGCGGCAAAGGCGAAGGTGTCGTTTACCTAGTGATGGAACTGGGTTGTCGTTGATCCAGTTGTGTACGGTAAAAAATTGGCATGCTGTGTTCGACACCTATAAAAGCGGCACAAACCCCTCCCCCCACGAAGTAGCACCTAGCATCCCCGCTGATCGTGTGGAAGCTTACCCGGGACGACCCCGACTAAAGTATCGCAGAAGCGCTTGTACGGTCTTTCGCACATCATCAGCGACGTAGTGCTCTTGCGGTAACTACGCCCTGTCCGACTCTTGGGACAAGGCTCTGCGTCTGTGGGACTTGGCACTCTTGTATTGTCGGTTCCGTTATCCGTGCACAACCGTCAGATCATGTCCGCCTCGCGATTATCAAGTTGCAGAACATCAACCTGGGGACTAATTTTTCTAAAGCGTATGCTGATGTCTTATCGTTTTCGTCATAACCTGTTCACCGACAAAAAAGGTGCCGTCGATTGGAGGCGTAGCGAAAAGAGTTGGACTCTCCGAGCAAAAAAAAAAACACCTTGACCAGCCTTTTTATTTGGTACTGATTAATACATGTTAAATTGAATTAAATGTACGAGTACTTCGCACAGTACTTAGCTCGTTCTTCTCGCGATGCTTATGACGACGTATTCACCGGCCCAGACCCGATCCATTTTCTGCAAACATTACAAATTTTGTTTTATTTTAAGCTTAATTTGAATAACTCAATCGTGGAACTCACTCCCAGCATCCGCCTTTTTCATGGCTTGGTCGCTAACGTCTTGCCGCCAGTGCTCGATCAGCATTGACAAGAAGCGGGCCATCAGCGACAGGGAGCGCTGTTCCTTAGCTGGTGGCGGCTGCGTAGATAGCGTCCCGGCGGTTGATAATCTGGATCCTTGCACGAGCAGCAGCAGAGACTACTGTAACGTCGTTGAAACTAAGTCGTAGTCTACCTGGTGAGGAAATGTTCCCTGCAGGTTGGTATCCGCGGCGCAGCGAGGCCGGATCGAACTTCTTGACCGTTGTTGTCACCTTAGCAAACCCTAAATCATCCGCCCGGTCAACGGCTTCGTTCGCTCCATTACAAAGAAAGCTCTTGTGACAAAATTAACTCTTCCTTGGTCTGGATCTACTTTCGTAAAGATTCCTGTTCGTTCCTTGGCCCTGAAAATTCACGAAAAAGAAAGAATTTGAAAAACATAACCTATAGCTTTTATCCGTTTCTCCTTGAACTCACCCACACGTCCCGTTCCGTGGCAGCTCCCATTCCATAGATAGGTTGTATCCGGCAGTCACTTGCTTGTCGAAGAACCAATCCAATTTCTGGGCCACTGTTCCGGAATCCACTCAAGCAGGTTCAACTCCGGCTACAGGAAATTTTTCTGGGGTGCATCTTAATTTTACCGGAAAGTGATTGTGGCTTCAGTCTGTTGGGACTGCGAACCAGCTTGATGCTTGATAAAGAACTCGGTCCCGGTGTTGTTTGCCGGTTCCTTGGAATGCTAGTGGCGGTGATGGAACCGGGTGCGCTGTCTTGAACGCCGTCTGTAGCAGGACCGGGAACGCAATCGCTACTTTTCGTGTGCGTTTTCTTTTTTTCTTGTTTGTAAACAATAGAGGTTTCTACGTGCGCATGTATTGCGTGTACGTACACGAAAAAGATTGAGGTTAAATTTTGTCCGGCCAGCAAAATCAAATGGTGCGCTAGTGTGTGTACGCGAAACGTCATAAAGCTCTATATGCTGCGCGCGACGACGACAACTGACAACCTGCACCACTGAAATAAATCGTAAAGTAGAATTTCGTGTGGATGCACATACGGATTTTATTTACAGTTGGCGAGGGCGATCCACTTGGTGATTTCTAAGATCTGGAGGGAGGAGAAACACCCAGAAGAATGGATGGATGGTGTCGTGTGTCCCATCTACAAAAAGGGCGATAAGCTGGACTGCGGCAACTACCGCGGCATCACGCTTATCAACGCGGCCTATAAAATCCTCTCCCAGATCCTCTGCCGTCTGCTGACACCGTACGCACGGAGGTTCGTGGGCCCCTATCAAGCGGGGTTTATTGGCGCTTGGGCCACCACGGACCAAATTTTCTCGCTCCGGCAGATCCTCGAGAAATGCCGTGAGTACAACGTGCCCACACATCACAACTTCATCGATTTCAAGGCAGCGTATGATACAGTTGACCGCGAACAGCTATGGCAGATCATGCACGAGAACGGATTTCCGGACAAACTGACTCGGCTGATCAAGGCTACCTTAGATCGTGTGATGTGTCACGTGCAAGTAGCAGGGGAGCTAGCGGACCCCTTCCAATCGCATCAAGGATTACGACAAGGTGACGGCTTTTCCAATGCGCTGTTTAACATCGGACTTGAGGGAGTTGTGCGAAGAGCGGGTATAGACACGAGAGGCACGATTTGCAACAGGACAGTCCAACTTCTTGCTTATGCGGACGACATTGACATTATAGCGAGAGAATCAGAGACGGTGAAAAGGGTTTTCACCGCCTTAAAGACGCAAGCAAGACGAATTGGATTGGCCATGAATACGACGAAAACAAAGTACATGAAAGGGAGGGGCTCAAAGGACGTTGACCTCCCAAGACTCACCCCTTTAGCTGTGGATGGCAATGTGCTGGAGGAGGTGAGCGAATTCGTGTACTTGGGATCGCTGGTAACGGCCGACAACGACACCAGCTTAGAGATCCGGACTCGTATCCACTCCGCGAATCGAGCCTACTTTGGATTACGGAAAACCTTGACATCTGATCGAGTGCAACGCGCCACGAAGCTGACCCTGTAGAAGACACTGATTAGACCGGTTGCCCTCTATGGCCATGAGACCTGGACGCTGTGGCAAAAGGACGAACGAGCCCTTGGAGTTTTCGAAAGGAAGGTGCTGCGAACGATCCACTATAGGCCATCTCCATACAAACAGGCGGCCAAATTTTTTTTTTGCTTTTTAAATGTTTTTTTCATACAAATTTGGGTAATTGTATGGTATTGAAATGATATACGTCCATTTTTATGACTTTTCATGTTTTTCAATAGTTGATTGTTTATAATAAATAGTCTTTTCATACATTTGCAAGTGCAACAGAGTTGCGTATATATTGTATTCCAAGTTTATATTATTAAATTATGGATATTCTAATACATCCCCACTTTAAGGACAACCCCTCCCTCATCTTTCCCTCCTCCTCACCACCAACAAAATTTTTTAAGCGTAATAAATTCATTTTTAGTCGAATATTTATTTTTACTGCTGTGTGTTTCTTTTGTGAGTCCATGCCATATAACTTGAGACCTACCCCTTCACCCCCACCCTTACGGGCATAAATTGCGAAAATTTTAATCGTAAATTAAATAACAGAAAAATTAATTTTATCCGAAATATTAATTATGAAGTAAAACGATAAAATACAAAACATATTCCAACTAATCCTAATGTTCTTGTTCATGAAAATTCTTTTAGTTTCTGACGGCTTCAGGATATGAAACGAAAACGAAACTATTGGCACTACGCCCCCCGGGGCATGGCCTTCCTCTAACGTGGGATTTCTGCTCCAGCGCCTCTGACGAGACAGGAGAAACCGGTCAGGATATGTTAAAGGTTTTTTATGATGCTTTGTACTAACCAACATAGAACTTAAATGTGGATCAGTTTCAGATCGCAGAAATTCATCATGCTAAGTCAATATTTTGCTGGATACTTTTTTTCGGTATCAAACTGAGATTCTCCAGTTTCGCTTGAGAAACTTCGGTACGAATACCTTATTTTGACTAAGGTACTAGGATGTAACAAAATGACTTGGCGGGCATTCAGGTTTGTTCCGGTGGGTATACTGAGCCTAAATCCCAAATATGAGCTTGATTGACGTAACAGGAGCTGGCGCTCCGCCCTTCAATTTAAATGGATTTAACTCGTAAAAGATTTTTCAAAATGTCACTTTTGAGGCATTTTGCCACCAATGCGTTTACCAAAAACATCACTGGCGTGTAGGCCAGATCCTTGCGCATCTTTTGGTATATATAACATTCAAGTTTGGAACATCCTGGAGCTCGGTACAGACCTCCAAAGTTTGGCATTTTTAAAAAAATCGGCCCCGGCAAAAGATATGCGTCGCACCTCGCGACGCCCGAGACGCCATTTGATTTTGCTGGGACCGATTTTTCGAAAAAATGCCAAACTTTGAAGTTCTGTACCGAGCTCCAGGATGCTCCAAACTTCAATGTTATATATACCAAAAGATGCGCAAAAACTACACGCCAGTGATGTTTTTGGTAAACGCATTGGTGGCCAAAATGCCTCAAAAAGTGACATTTTTGAAAAAATCTTTTTTTACGGGTTAAATCCCATTTAAAATTGAAGGGCGGAGCGCCAGCTCCTGTTACGTCCAATCAAGCTCATATTTGGGATTTAGGCTCAGTATGCCCACCGGAACAAACCCCTGAATGCCCGCCAAAAAGACATTTTTGTTACATCCTACTAAGGTACTCAATTTTAAATGTAGGCAACAGAAAATTCCAATAAAGTCATTTCGAACTTCTTGAAACCAGGTATTGATTTTTTAAGCGACGATGCCCACGAAGTAGGTAGCAAAGCAAGTGAAATAAACGGGCGCATATGTAGATTGCAGCAAATTTTGATAAAACGTAAATGTTCAAAATGGCATATCTCCGAAAACGCAAAAATCGCAGGCTGGAAATTTCAGCAATGTAAGATTATGATCCAATCTTTCAAGTGATCTTAGTTTCATGTTTAGCATCGGTTAGCAAAAAAGTACTCGATTAACAAACACAAAAATAAGTTTTGTCAAAAAATGCTTCATTTATTCGATGAAAACTTCAGTTTTTGGTTTGGAAACAACATTTTATCTATTAATAGTTTCAAAGCTTATCTCATTATTTACAACGATGTATAATTGTCCTAATGAAATATTTAAAATGGCTGAGCTATGTTAAAATTAAACAATCAGTTTTTACGAAAAACGCTAGTTTACTCCATTTTGGCTTTCAGCTTGCTCTTCGGCCTGTGCCGCCATCCGGTCGCGCGCGGTCAAAGATCTACGCAAGCTGAAAGTCAAAAAATGGAGTAAAAAACTAGCGTTTTTCGTAAAAAAGGCTGATTGTTTAATTTTAACATAGCTCAGCCATTTTAAATATTTCATTAGGACAATTATACATCGTTGGAAAGGTAATGAGATAAGCTTTGAAACTATTAATAGAACAAACTTAGAGCTTTGAAAATTTGGATTTTTCTTAGTTAGAATGTTTACTTTCGAGCAGCCCGTGCAGTTCGTGGTTCATACGCCTTCGCCACTCTTTCTGAGCTGTACGTACTCCACCGTAGATCGCACTATGGTACAATGGGTGGCCAAGTTTCAAAAAAGTTACCTTCTCCAAATATTTTTTGGTATTTTTTTCTCGAAAGTAAACATTCTAACTAAGAAAAATCCAAATTTTGAAAGCTCTAAGTTTGTTCATTACGGAGATACGCAAGCTGAAAGTCAAAAAATGGAGTAAAAAACTAGCGTTTTTCGTAAAAAAAGCTGCAATCTACATATGCGCCCGTTTATTTCACTTGCTTTGCTACCTACTTCGTGGGCATCGTCGCTTTAAAAATCAAGAAGTTCGAAATGACTTTATTGGAATTTTCTTTTGCCTACATTTAAAATTGAGTACCTTAGTCAAAATAAGGTATTCGTACCGAAGTTTCTCAAGCGAAACTGGAGAATCTTAGTTTGATACCGAAAAAAGTATTCAGCAAAATATTGACTTAGCATGATGAATTTCTGCGATCAATCCATGAAACTGATCCACATATAAGTTCTATGTTGGTTAGTACAAAACATCATAAAAGTACCTCTAACATATCCTGAAGCCGTCAGAAACTCTATAATAAAATGAATTTTCATGAACAAGAACATTAGGATTAGTTAGAATATGTTTTGTATTTTATCGTTTTACTTCATAATTAGTATTTTGAATAACATTAAATTTTGTTATTTGTTATTTGATTTAACAATTAAAATTTTCGCAATTTATGCCCGTAAGGGTAAAGGGGGGGGGGGGTCTCAAGTTATATGGCATGGATGGACTCACAAAAAGAAACACACAGCAGTAAATAATAAATATTTGACTAAAAATGAATTTATTACGCTTAACAAAATTTTGTTGGAGGGTGGGAGGGGAGGGGGGGGGGGGGGGGGAAAGAAAGAGGAGGGAGGGGTTGTGTCCCTAAAGTGGGGATGTATTAGCTTATCCATAATTTAATAATATAAACTTGCAATACAATATATACGCAATTCTGTTACACTTGCAAATGTATGAAAAGACTATTAATAATAAAAAATCAAGTATTGAAAAACATGAAAAGTCATAAAAATGGAAGTATATCATTTCAATTAGAGAGCCTATATGGAGAGGCGAAATGTCACTCTCAGGGTTCCAATCGAACTGTCAAATCGGGGTTCCAATCGAGCAACAAGGTCATGTAAGAACAAGGTCGGAATCAATTTAAAAGCATTTTGGCAAAAAAACGAGACTTATAACAATCAAAAGTATTGTAAAACTGTTGTTGATGATAATCTGATAGTTTTTGTTATGTGTGTGCTTGTTCGGTACAAGAAAAGTGCCAGCACCAAAGAAAAACTACAAGTTTTTCAACCTTAAATTTGAATGACTTTGAGTGTTTGAAATTTCTCCCAGAACATTTCATTTCCCTATGTAGGTCCCTAATTTCAATACCATACAATTACCCAAATTTGTATGAAAAAACATTTAAAAAGCAAAAAAATAATTTGGCCGCCTGTTTGTATGGAGATGGCCCATAGTGCAGCACGGGCACCGCGTATAGTGTTCTAAGCTGATTGGTATGGTATGTATATGCGCGCAAAAACGGGAAATTGTCGAAATCGGCAAAAATCAACTTTTTTCACTAAAACTGCGATAACTCGAAAATTTCAGCGATTACCTATACATGTTAGGGTACCAAAGTTTTCGTAATTGAAATACACAAGTTTTGCGTCAATTTCCCGTTTTCGCGCGTGGCGCGTCGAAAAACCCGGATTTTATTTTCAAAAAATCATATCTTTGAATCCTGTTATTGAACCTCGCCCAATTTTTGATATGTTATGTAAAATTGTCCGAGGAGTCCGTTAAACATATTTTCAGATATAGGCTCTTTGGTCCAGACACCGTCAAAACGGCATTTGATGTTTTCATAAGGCTTTTACAAATGTTAGGCTAGATTTTTGAAACTCCAGATTATTTTTCTTGGAAGTCAAACTTATCTTCTTTCATTTGCGCCCAAGACAGCTAAAATTGGTTGAAATGGAGCGAAGTTATGATTTTTTGAAAAAAGTGTTTTTTGTGAAAATCGACGAATTTGGCCAAGGAACCTCCAGAAAAAATTTGAGCCAAATCGAAGCACTTTTATTTTTTTTTCTTTAACTTTATATGGAACTGCTGTATAAATCTATTATATAATGCAAACATTGGCAGTTTACTATCTTATTAAATTATTTTTTATTCTTGACCATGGCTGTAGCTTATCGAATATCGATGCCTCTGTGCTCTCTTAATGCTAACTGTATAATAGGCAAGCTTTGTACAAAAAGCAGAGAGGCATCGATATATGGATATTTATTATTCTTTTGTGTTTATTTGGGTTGGAACAACTTATGTGCAAATACAACATTTTCCTTAATTATTTTAGGATTACAAGCAATTGGAACTTTCTTGTGAAAGCACGGATGACGTTGATTCGTGGAAAGCTTCGTTTTTACGTGCGGGTGTGTATCCAGAGAAAGACACTCCAGCCAATGGTGAAGAAGTAAGTAATACCATCCTGATTGTTTATGCACTGTTCTAAACGTTCTAAATACAAAGTGCGTGGAACACCTATACTACCCATAATTTAAAATTCGGCTATTATGCCAAATCAAGTATTCCGAGAAAAACTCGTTTTAGTGCTTGTCACAAAATCTCCGTCAAGACAATTTCCCATAAGAGTGGCATCCCGAGCAGACGGAAATAACTTGGGAAGGTCAGTTTTTGATATTGTGAGAAGATCAAAATCCGTTATTGGGATGATCGGATTAGTTGTTAAAATAATAAATTTCAATAACAGAGATTTGTTCGAAAAATAACTCAAATCGTTATTGCTCTGTTATTGCAATAACATAATAATAACATAGAATCCAGAACAATAAAATAACAAAGTTAGTTATTCTGAGCGATGGATGGGGAGCACCCAAATAACAAAAGCTGTTATTTATATGGATTGATTGCATAACAAAAATGATATTATTTTATCACATGGAAAGCTACCCGAGCCGAAGTTGGTAATATAAAAATTACAGAACTAATGAAGCATAACATTGTTACTCAGGCTGTTACAAATATGGGTCATATCAGAGTTGTAATAACCGAATTGTATAACAGAAATTACTCCAAATGTAACAAAAAAATATTAGATTCTAATAAAATAGTAACAAATTTGTAAAAGAAAAAAATAGCTCAAAATATCATAATAATAATTGAGGGCCACAATTGAATTAACTTACCAGCGATTCTAAATTAATTCATCTGCACTACGGAATCAGGTAACTTTGGTACGGCTTGTACGTTGAATGCCCCGGCCAACTTAAAAGCATGTTTTTGAAAATCGTCAGATCTCACTTAGACTCTGGGTTTTCCGATGCCAACATCTTAGTTTTTGTTGTCCGAGTCTCTAACCTAAAAGTGTATAAAATTATCATGTAGTGGGTCAACACAAGTTTAGTGTCAGTTCTTACTGACTCATATTACAAAGTTTGAGGCAGAACAATTATTTATGTTCTACTTCTTGGGCGACCTACTTGTCACCCAAATTCAGTAACACGATCATCAGCATAATACTCGTTTCCTTGTTGATATTTAACACTGACCCTCTTTATGGGTACCAGATGTTGAACAAACAGGCACCGAGCATTCGGCTGTTTACAAGTTACCACCCGAAGAGTGCTTCGAGGTAAATAACTTGTATGACTGACTCTCGCCATCTCTTTTTGTACGTTATGTAGATGTAACGTGAGTACATTATGATTATGTAACTAGACTTAAGCAGGGTAGCTTAAGTGTGTGGGTCTCGTGGCGCAGGGGTAGCGGCTTCGGCTGCCGATCCCGATGATGCTATGAGACGCGGGTTCGATTCCCGCCTTATCCACTGAGCTTCTATCGGATGGTGAAGTAAAACGTCGGTCCCGGTTTCTCCTGTCTCGTCAGAGGCGCTGGAGCAGAAATCCCACGTTAGAGGAAGGCCATGCCCCGGGGGGCGTAGTGCCAATAGTTTCGTTTCGGGTAGCTTAGGTAGCACCCAGATGCAGATCATCTAGAAGGGAGCGTCGGTTGTGGGTACGGACAGTACCGTCACAGCCCGGAAGCAGACCCTAAGGAGAAATCATCCGCGAAATATCACATCAGCAAGGGGAGCGTCGGTTGTGGGTACGGACGGTACCGAAACAGCCTGGAAGCAGACCCTAAGGAGAAATCATCGAAGCGTCGGTTGTGGGAACGGTCGGTTCCATCACAACCCGAGAAGCAGGCCCTAAATGAAAATATCCCGGATCGACTAAGCACGTGAGCACATCATATGGATCAGTACTTTGAAAGTCTGACCAAAATTATAAAAAAATTGTCAAAGGCTCCGACAAGGAGATATAAAAATAAAACGCTAATTGAAAAATTGGAAAAAGCGAAGCAAATATATGATTTAGCATTAACTGAGATCAAACTCCGTAAAGAGTCAGACCAAGAAAAAATATTAATAAATTTACGATACATATACGGAGAAGTATATACAAAGTTAACAGCGAGGCTCGATAAAAATATTGAACCACTTTCTTTTAAGAATTTGGTAAAAGTTATTATAGCCTTGAATGATTTATATAAAAAGTAAAAATGGCGACTGCTTTAGATTTGTCATTAGCTATTCGCGTCGTGGGTAAATACGACGGCGACGCAGCCGAGTTGGAAAACTGGCTCAACGACGTGACGGTTCTCCGAGCGGGGCAATCAACTGTCGATGAAGCGGTGTTTGTTCAATTTATGAACAACCGTTTAACTGGTGCCGCCCGCGGTGAGTTAACGGGAATAGCTACCATTATAGAGGCACGGAATACTCTAAGATCCCGATTTGGGATTAAATTAACACCAGTAGCCGTGACAGCCGAATTGAGGGCACTTAAACAAAAGGGCAAATCATTGGTAGATTTTAGCTCAGAAATTGAAAAAGTAGCTACAAAATTGTCGGCCGCGTGGGTAAATAAGCATCCGGAGCTTTTCCCACGGAAGCAGCTACACGACCCATAGTACAACCTATAGCCGTGGAAACATTTATTAGCGGTCTAAAGGAAACGAAACGAAACTATTGGCACTACGCCCCCCGGGGCATGGCCTTCCTCTAACGTGGGATTTCTGCTCCAGCGCCTCTGACGAGACAGGAGAAACCGGGACCGACGTTTTACTTCACCATCCGATAGAAGCTCAGTGGATAAGGCGGGAATCGAACCCGCGTCTCATAGCATCATCGGGATCGGCAGCCGAAGCCGCTACCCTGCGCCACGAGACCCACAGCGGTCTAAAGGATCAATCGCAAATATTACAGATGAGATCCAGAAATCCTTTAACAATGACTAAAGCATTATCTGATGCTTTAGAAATCAGTGCACAACAAATGCCTGAAGAAGCCATGTGGATGTACACATGTTATAACAATTCCGGTTTCCGAGGCCGAGGCCGAGGAAAACGTAATAAAAACAGAGGAAATCGTGGTTATCAAAATAACCAAATAGAAACTATGAACAACAAAATGGTAATCAGCAAGGTTACAATAACCAGCAGCAGCAAGGCTACAACTCGAATCGAGGCCACCGTGGAAATCGAGGTTATCAACATAACCGAGGAGGTGGTAATCGAGGAGTTGCTAACGTGGTTCAGGAAGATCCGCGACCCCAACAACAGCAACAACAACAACCTCAGCAACCTCAGCAACCACGTGAAGAGGTTAATGTAGGCGAGTTTTTTCGTGCATAGTTCAAATGCCGAAAGAGCCCTACGCCTAAAATTTTAAATTAATAACTCGGAAATTTCGTTAATAGTAGACAGTGGAGCATCTTGTTGTCTACTAGACATAAATTATTTACCCCAAAAATTTCGTGAAAAAATCAATGCTACGCAGTCCATAGAGGTTCGTGGTTTAAACGGAGTCACGCACACTCTTGGCACTGTATCATTGTTTATAGAATATAATGGTTATGAATACCCCATAACATTTCATATTGTTGGAATTGGAATGATTTTTTTAAGAAAGTTCGGAGCAGTAATAGATTTTGAAAATTCTACTATGATTTTACGGGAACCATTGTTCCATGAAAACTTCGTTATACCCGCAAGAACGGAAGCAGTAACATTTATTGGAACAAGTTTTAAGGAGGATTTAGTTATTTTAAATCAAGAAATAGAACCTTTAGTTTTTATAGCTAATGCGTTAGTTTCTCCAGTCAACGGAAAGATTCCGGTTAGACTGATGAATTTGAAAAATAAAGCTGTAAAGGTAAATGACTTGAAATTTTTGGCCAAACCTTTTAAAAATTATGATTTGATGAAAATAGGTAGTGCTTATACTCATAATGTAGACAGAGCAAACAAACTTTTATCAGAATTAAATTTTGATGGAATTAATGAAAAAGATAAAGTTGAAATTACTAAACTTTGTTTGAAATTTAGTGATATATTTTGTTTAACAGATGACAAAATAACTGTTACAAAAATTTATCAGCCATCTTTGAAAGTTAAACCGGATACACAACCAGTGTATACCCTTCATATAAGTTACCACAATCTCAGCGTGATGAGGTACAGAGACAAGTTGATAAAATGCTAAACGACAATATAATCGAAGAGACTGTATCAGAATGGAATAGTCCTTTGTTATTAGTTCCAAAGAAATCAACTGACGATAGTAAAAAATGGCGGTTAGTCATAGATTATCGTAAGTTAAACAACGTTTTACAGGATGATAAATTTCCACTTCCAAATATTGAGGAAGTTATAGAATCTTTAGCAGGAGCAAAATATTTTTCGCATTTGGATCTAACTCAAGGTTATTATCAATGTGAGATAAGACCGGAGGACAGAAACTGTACTTCATTTTGTACAAATAGGGGACAGTACCTACCAAATGACTCGTCTTCCTATGGGTTTAAAAAATAGCCCTTCAATTTTTTCAAGATTAATGACTGTCGCGATGGCTGGTCTCAATATGGAAAGGTGTTTAGTTTATCTTGATGATATAATCGTCTTTGGCAAAACACTTGTAGATCATAATCGAAATCTTTTTGATGTTTTCGAACGATTACGACAAACTAATTTGAAATTAAATCCGTTGAAATGTAACTTTTGAAGAAGGAGTTGATCTATTTGGGTCATACTGTTTCTGAAGAAGGTATCAAACCAGATCCTTCGAAAATTGAAATAATTAAAAAATGGAGCAGCCCTAAACGGCTAAAGAGATTTGTAGCTTTTTCTAATTATTATAGAAAGCACATCAAAAATTTTGCCAAACTTTGCAGTCCTTTAAACAGACTAACAAGAAAAGGTGTAGATTTTGAGTGGTCGGAAGAATGTGAAAACAGTTTCCAGCATTTAAAAAATTGTTTTATTACTCCACCAATATTAGATTATCCAGATTTTTCGGATAAAAACACATTTACTTTACACACAGATGCATCAGGAAAAGCTATTGGTGCTGTTTTAAGCAACCAAAATGGTAGACCTATTGCATTTGCGAGTAAAGCATTGAATAAAGCTGAGATAAACTACAGCACAATTGAAAAAGAACTACTTGGAGTGGTTTGGGCAATCAGACATTTCAGACCATATTTGTATGGGAGAAGATTTGATGTTTATTCAGACCACCGTCCTTTAGTTTATTTATTCACATTAACTGACCCTTCGAGTAGATTAACCAAATTTCGGTTAGCACTCGAAGAATATAAATTTGATGTCATATACAAAAAGGGATCAGAAAACGTGATAGCGGACGCGTTGTCACGTATTTCTATTGAAGATCTCCAGGCACTTAGGCTGGTACAAATATTTTTAAAAGTTTTTGTCACCCCCCCCCTTCAAAATTGGCCCGAAAAATCAGGGGGCAAAAAAAATATTTTTACAATAAACTTCAAAATTTCAATGAAAATTCAAGTGCAACCAGCTGAAATCAAATTAAAATACATTCTTCTGCGTTTAAAATCATTTTTAGCATGTTTGGGTTTATTAAAAATCTTATGATTTTTGAAAATTTTCGATGCAAAATCTTTTTTTTCGATACAATTTTTGTTTTTGTCAGATCTTAGATTTTTTGAAAACGAATGATTGCAAAACAACTGAACTAGTGTAAAATGCATTTTAAAACACTTTTTTCATTTAAATGTGAAGACTATGGCTTGTTATTTAAATTTTTATATTTTTTAATTTTTTTGCCCCCCCCCCCTTGACCTCGGCCAGGGCCGAGGGACAAAAACTTTTTTAAATATTTGCATACAAGAGCACAAAATAAAAATAAAATTAAATCAGCTGAGAAAAGTGAAGATAAAAGTGAGGTTGCAACAGATTACATACAAATCCAAAATTGGAAATAATGAAAATGAATTTAAGATTGAGGATGGAACTCTGATTATTACCCCTAAAACGTCAATATCTCACCTACGGGGAGTATTGAAACGACTAGTGGTGTTCACAGAAAAGAATCCGACAAAAGGCCTAGTCGTGCAAAATATGCAGACATATAAAAAAATAAAAGAGCAAATAGAAGCTCTTAAAATAAATGGTATGCCACCTATCATTGTAATAGGAAATGAAATAAAACATGTTGAAAATAAAGATGAGCAACAACTCATCATTAATAATTACCACATATTGCCAACTGCAGGGCATGCTGGTATAAAACGAACAGAAAATACCATCAAACAAAGATATTACTGGAAATCCATGGACCAGGATATCTCAAATTTTATTAAAAAATGTGCGAAATGCCAACAAAATAAGCATTTTCGGACAAAAATACCGATAATAATGACGAGCACAGCGAAAAGTGCATTTGAGAAAGTTTTCTTGGATCTTGTTGGTCCATTATTACCAGACGCTAATGGGAATCAGTATATACTAACTACTCAATGCGATCTTACAAAAATTATAACTGCAACACCGATTTTAGACAAATCATCGAATGCTGTGGCCAAAGCATTCGTTGAATCAGTAGTTCTGAACTATAAGTTATAACTATGGTGTTCCAATGCAAATTTTGACAGACAGAGGAACAGAGTTCATGTCTTCTGTGTTTATAAAAGTATGCGAGTTGTTGAATATTGAGAAGCTAAATTCAACAGCCTATCATCATGAAACTATTGGAGCATTGGTAAATTCTCACAAAGTTCTTGGGAATTTTCTACGCATTCAAACAAATAATTCTTACGTATATTGGTCCAAATGGGTACCGTATTATAAGTTCGCTTATAATACTACGGTACACAGCGCAACTGGAAAAACTCCATTCGAATTAATATACGGGAAATTATGCAATTTACCCTCAAGCATACAAGAAGAAACGGAAATTAGTCCAGTCTACAACATAGACGACTATTCCGCTATTCTTAAATTTAAATTACAGACAGCTCAAAAGCAAGCTTGAGAAAGTCTGTTAAAATTTAAAGAAATGAGAATTGCTAAAAATACCGGACATGACGATAAAAATCTATATAAATCTAAAGATCTAGTACTTATTAAAAATGAAACTGGTTTTAAGTTGGAACAGAAATTTGAAGGACCATATGAAGTTCTAGAAGATTTAGGAAGTAATCTAAGAATAAAAGTTAAAGATAAAATAGATATAATTCATAAGAATCGAATACGAAAATTCATCTAAATAAAAAAAATTGAAGGAACAAGCAGAACAAGCAGTAAATATAAAAAACACAATACACCATTATAACATAATACACTACACTTACATATATTATAACATCAACACATACTTACATATAGTACTTAGATTAATTTTCAAATAGTATTAAAAATTATCACTATAGAATAATTTTTAATTTTTCCCAGAAGAGGCGTGTAGTGGGTCAACACAAGTTTAGTGTCAGTTCTTACTGACTCATATTACAAAGTCATCGGGACTGGCAACACCAGCCAGCAACAGTCAAGTGTTCGGAGCTCTTCAAAGTTTTCGATTTTTTCGCCGTAATTTACCGTGATTACCCGCGAGTTTGCTGCTCCAGCATGCCAAGGGCCGGCCGTGGCCGTGGCAGTTCGAGTGCGGCCTCGAAAAACCCGCGAAGCTCATCTACTGGCAGAGTGCAGAAAGGTAAACACACCAACGCCGCATCGACCGCCATCGCGCACGGGAGCGTGCCCAGTGACGTCACCGATCCATCGTTTTTACACGTGTCATACCGTCCACGTGAGTCCCCAGTACGGACGAGACAATCGACCCGGGCATCCGGAAGCACTTCCGGCCAGCTGCAGCAGCAGCAGCAGTCCACCAGCACTACGACAACAACCACTTCCAACGTTCCCACCAGCAACGAATTTGAGATGCTGAGTGGAGAAGAAAACAACACCGCCAGTGACAGCAGCACTGCTAGCGACGACGATGACGATGATGAACTTGCGCGCAAGAAAGGAAAGCAGAAAAAGTGTAACTCTCCGAAGGAACGACGACCACCTCCAATTTTTGTTTTGGAAACGTTGGCAGACGATATTGACGAGTTGCTTGAGGACTCCAATATTGTCTGAAAATTAGTAAAACTTCAGTGCAAGTTATTACGCACAATAAACAGAATTTCGACCTGGTGGTGAAGAAGTTGAAGTTGCGAAACTTCAAATTCTTCACATTTGATCCTGCAGAGAAGGTCCCAGTGAAGATCGTCCTTCAGGGATATCCGGACCGCCCGATCTCCGACCTGGAAGAACACCTGTCGGGCATCAAGATTAAGCCTCGAGAGGTTAAGGTGCTCTCGAAATCGACTACGGTCACAGGTACGTACACATTGTACCTCCTGTACTTCGATCGTGGCCCGAGCAGACGGAAATAACTTGGGAAGGTCAGTTTTTGATATTGTGAGAAGATCGAAATATGTTATTGGGATGATCGGATTAGTTGTTAAAATAACAAAAATCAATAACAAAGATTTGTTCGAAGAATAACTTAAACTGTTATTATGTTGTTATTGCAATAACAAACCAATAACACAGAAGGAATCATGAAGGAATAACAAGATTTGTTATTTTGTGCGGAGAGGTGGAGCAGCATAATAACAAAAAATGTTATTGAACTGGTATGTCTCCATAACAAAAAAAGTTATTGTTTTGGTTTATTTGTAATTTGCGAATAAACCTGCAGTTGCTATAACTCCTCTGTACTAGTCAGGGCTGCAGAGTCGGGTACCTCCAAGCGACTTTGAATCCATACTTTGAAGACAACTCCGACTCTGGTAGCAGGATATGACGTCAACGACGACTTCAGCTCTCCAAAAATACCCGACTTCACAGATTCCGACTCCAAGTAAAAGTTGCTGAAAATTAGATGAATCCGATGCAGTCTCCGAGGTCTCACTCCAGCTAGAACTTCAACGTCAGCTCCGACTTCCTGGCTCTGTGAAAAAAATAACAGTTTTTGTTATTCACACTTCAAAAATTCTCAATAAATAAATCAATTCCGTTAGGGAATAAAACAAAATTAAACAAAGAGCTTAAGGACCCCATTTCATGGCCAAAATAATGACCCCGACGAAATTGGTCAAAATTATACCATAGTCATAGCCAATTTTAGCAAAGTCCATTAGGGGGTATATCAAATAATTAAAAAAATCAACTTTCAAAATTTCAACTTTTTAGAATAATTTTAGCTTAAGGACCCCATTTCATGGCCAAAATAATGACCCTGACGAAATTGGTCAAAATTATCCCATAGTTCTAACCATTTTAAACAAAGTCCTTTAGAAGGTATATCAAATAATTAAAAAAATCAAATTTCAAAATTTCAACTTTTCAGAATAATTTTAGCTTAAGGACCCCATTTCATGACCAAAATAATGATCCCGACAAAATTGGTCAAAATTATCCCATAGTTCTAGCCAATTTTAACAAAGTCCCTTAGGGGGTATATCAAATAATTAAAAAAATCAACTTTCAAAATTTCAACTTTTTAGAATAATTTTAGCTTAAGGACCCCATTTCATGGCCAAAATAATGACCCTGACGAAATTGGTCAAAATTATCCCATAGTTCTAACCATTTTAAACAAAGTCCTTTAGAAGGTATAACAAATAATTAAAAAAATCAAATTTCAAAATTTCAACTTTTCAGAATAATTTTAGCTTAAGGACCCCATTTCATGACCAAAATAATGATCCCGACAAAATTGGTCAAAATTATCCCATAGTTCTAGCCAATTTTAACAAAGTCCCTTAGGGGGTATATTAAATAATTAAAAAAATCAACTTTAAAAATTTCAACTTTTTAGAATAATTTTAGCTTAAGGACCCCATTTCATGGCCAAAATAATGACCCTGACGAAATTGGTCAAAATTATCCCATAGTTCTAACCATTTTAAACAAAGTCCTTTAGGGGGTATATCAAATAATTAAAAAATCAACTTTCAAAATTTCAACTTTCAAGAATAATTTTAGCTTAAGGACCCCATTTCATGGCCAAAATAATGACCCCGACGAAATTGGTCAAAATTATCCCATAGTTCTAGCCAATTTTAGCAAAGTCCCTTAGGGGGTATATCAAATAATTAAAAAATCAACTTCCAAAATTTCAACTTTTAGAATAATTTTAGCTTAAGGACCCCATTTCATGGCCAGAATAATGACCCCGACGAAATTAGACAAAATTATCCCAAAGATCTGAACATATTTAACAAAAGAAAAAATAATTACAGATTGTGTTATGGACACTTAGAAACTTTTCCATTTGTGCGATTTAAGGTAATTTTATTTCTAAGTTAGTATACCGAACGAATAACAAATTTTGTTATTCGGAGAGTTTTTGAAATGCATAACATTTCCTCTTATTAGCGTGTTATTAAACATTTTCAATATAATATCACTTCAATACCAAATTTTGTTATTTTATCAGAAACTGTTATTATTTTTTCTTTTTGAAGTTGAACTTCAGGATAAAATAATAACACTTTTTGTTATTTTAACAGGAATTGTTATTGAAATATTATTAATTTTGTTATTACCGTCTGCCCGGGGGGTCCGTCAAAATACAGGACCTACGGCGGATCAAAGCACTGGACGGCTTCTTCGTGACGTGGCGATTCTACACGAAGAATCCGACCGACGCAGCGCAATGCCACCGCTGTCAAAAATTCGGACACGGTTCAAGAAACTGTAACCTTTCGCCCCGGTGCGTAAAGTGCGGTGAGACCCACTTCACCGAAAGGTGCAATCTTCCGAGGAAAGACCAGCTGGGGGAAAACGCCCAGCAGCACAAAGCGCGCGTCAAGTGCGCGAACTGTGGTGGAAACCACACGGCGAATTTCCGTGGCTGTGCTGCGCGAAAAAAGTACCTCGAGGAGCAGGACAAGAAGAAGAAAGCGCCAGCGTCCCGCCAACCTCCGAAGACTTCGAGCTCGAACGCTGCAGCAGCTGGCGGCGGAGCGGTACCATCAACCAAACCAGCGTTCCCTCCCGGTTGGGGAGGTTCGTACGCTAGAGTAGCCGCTTCTGGCGTCGGTACTCCCCCGGGACAAGCTGATGTTACCGGTGATGATCTCTTCACGCTTCCTGAGTTTTTCGCCCTTGCTGGTGAGATGCTCACGCGCTTTCGTGCCTGCCGAAACAAGGCAGAACAATTCCAAGCTCTCAGTGAGCTGATGATGAAGTACATCTACAACGGATAAGCTGTCTTGTGCAGCGAAGTTTCTCGACGTCAACAGACAACACAAACTGTGATTTAGTTTTAAGCTTTTTCTATTTCTATCCTTTTCCTTAGCAAATCTCGAAGGTTTTTTTTTTAACTTTTCCTTCTCTTGCCAAATCCATTGTTAGAATATCCAATTACATCTAAATGAATTATAGTGTAAACCATAGTTGAAAGGAACTCCAAAACTCTATTAGGTTATAAGAAACACTAAATTGTAAATTGATTATTTACTAATAAACACTTATTGAAAATTGAAATATTACAAAGTTTGAGGCAGAACAATTATTTATGTTCTACTTCTTGGGCGACCTACTTGTCACCCAAATTCAGTAACACGATCATCAGCATAATACTCGTTTCCTTGTTGATATTTAACACTGACCCTCTTTATGGGTACCAGATGTTGAACAAACAGGCACCGAGCATTCGGCTGTTTACAAGTTACCACCCGAAGAGTGCTTCGAGGTAAATAACTTGTATGACTGACTCTCGCCATCGCTTTCTGTACGTTGTGTAGATGTAACGTGAGTACATTATGATTATGTAACTAGACTTAAGCAGGGTAGCTTAAGTCCATGACAAAAATAAAAATTCATTCTAAAACTGGAAGTCGAACTGGTTAGATTTCTTTTATCACCGCCCGCTCGTAACAATTCAATCACAAAGTGTCTTATTCTTTTAATACAAAAAAAGCACTTATCTGAAGGCTGTCGCGTTTGTGATATTCACCGCCACTGAGAAAATTTCTGTTAATCACCGGTTCGTTATCCTGTCAATATTCGCATTTCTGAAAAAAAGAAAAGATTTTTTAAAATTAATTATTCTTTAATTATTCAAATGGCGTCTCGGGCGTCGCGAGGTGCGACGCATATCTTATTTGCCGGGGCCGATTTATCGAAAAATTGCCAAACTTTGAAGGTCTGTACCGAGCACCAGGATGCTCCAAACTTCAATGTTATATATACCAAAAGATGCGCAATGATCTGGCCTACACGCCAGTGATGTTTTTGGTAAACGCATTGGTGGCCAAAATGCCTCAAAAAGTGACATTTTTGAAAAAATCTTTTTTTACGGGTTAAATCCCATTTAAAATTGAAGGGCGGAGCGCCAGCTCCTGTTACATCCAATCAAGCTCATATTTGGGATTTAGGCTCAGTATGCCCACCGGAACAAACCCCTGAATGCCCGCCAAAAAGTCATTTTTGTTACATCCTAATACCTTAACCTTTTAAACTTGCTTCAAAAAATGTAAACGGAAATAGAAGTACAAACTTAATGGAAAATAATTGTTTAAATCAACTATAAACTATGACTTTAAACATGCCGGACTCTTGAAGTATACATGAAACTAATTCTACTCACAATCAAGGTAATCATTCACCAGAGCGTGCGGGATCAACTGTATTCAAATAAACTTTTGAAAGATATTAACTTTACAGGTTCATTAAAATAAGGCGTAACCCAAAATTTTGAATTTCACAGTTCCCTCTCCTCCACGTAATACATCTTGCATACAAATTAAAATACAAATGTAAAGGGCGTAACATAATCCTCAACCCCCTCCCTCTTAATGTGTTATGTTATGTATGAATGTTATTTTTTTCATTAAAGTGACTTTAACCAAAAGTGGGTCATTCATCACAGGTATGTTCAAATCAACCTTTCAGAATAAATTAAAATATTTAAAAATGGGAAAAATCAGAGCAAATCTAGAGAAGCTTTGAAGAACCAAGAATAAAATTTGGACTAAGAGATACTATTACTTGATACTATGTATTACTAACCTTCATATTTAGCTGGTTTGGTCTGACCGTTCGCTTTCGCCTCACTTGTCCGACTTGACAAACACAACCTCGCCCTGGCTGCTCATTTCGAGACTTCTGAAAAAGTTAGAATTGTATGCCATCGATCTGAGGGGGAGATGCTCGAAGTCTTCGATGCGGTGGAACATATCCAGCTCGCTGGGCTGCAAGTTACTGGACGCTTAGTAAAAGGTTGGACAACTCAAAATTTAGCGGTGTTGGATTGTGCCTAGGATAAAGAAAGAGAGAGGTGTGAAAGGGATACACTCAAAATTTAGTTTATAGGACCTAATAAAAACAAGTCCACAATTAAAACTAAAAAAACAAATGAATTTGGTCTCAGTTGCGTAAATATACCAGATTGTTAATTTTTTTTTTTCGCTGATACTTGTGCGAAGCTTGAAACTGACAGTCGTAACTTCAAGGGAAAAGACCGAATGCATTTGTAAACAAATCCGCGGGATCTTACCTTGAAATCTACCTCAAACTACAAAGTCCTCTTCCGGGAAATTGGTATAGTAAAAGTTGAGCAGTTTGTCCGGTAAGACATCACAGCAGCACGTTTAGGAAAAAAGCAGCTCCTTGATGATTTCTACTGCGTTTTTCCTGCTGCTTTAGCCACTTTTTTACATGTAAACAATAACACTCACGATCGCCGCTTCACTACAAAACTGGATCAGCACTCGCGACTAGACGACGGCGACCGCGACAAAAATTCAGCATCAAAACAAAGCACCCTTGACGTTTCCAAAACAAAGAAATAAAACCCGGTTCTATTTACACCCGCGATTCGCGACGAAACGAAAAAATTGCGACAAACAAACCGCCACTCAACGCACTCAACCCACTCGATCGCTTATTCTGTTTTGTTGTGACCGTTTTGACGTTTCGCGCTGGAGTAGCGAATAAAAGGAGAGAGAGAGAGAGCAAACAGTGTTGCGCGTTGCATGCATAATTTCAATAGAGTTATCTAAGCCCGAGCTCACGCACACTAGCACCCCATTTGTTTTGCTGGCGGGTACAAAATTTAACTTCAATCTTTTTCGTGTACGTATACGCAATACATTCGCACGTAGATAACTCTATGCTGTAAAAATCTTTGAATATCAAAAATTTAATGATAAACATAATTTTACACAATCACCACTTTAATGAGGTAATAAATTTTAAAAGCCGTTTTTTGTTTTGCGCCTTAATTGAGTGATTTTTAAACGATTAATAATCAATTATTAATATATTATTATTATCCTCGATAATATTAGTAATTCAAGCAAAACAATGTCAATGGACCAAAGCCGATGTGTAAACAAATAGTCAGTCCTGCTTACGTCAGTGGATGTTTACATTAGGAACGAGCAGGACCTAGAGTAGGACAGATTTTTTGTTTACACTTCGGCTTTGGCCCATTGACATTGTTTTGCTTGAATTGATCTGTACAGTCTGCATTGATTGATGCAATTGATCTGCAGCTAGTCTTAAAATATTAGCATTAGCATTAGCATTTTAGGACGCCCTATCCACGGATGGCTCCACAACGCTTATCCCTCTGTTTGGTGTGGTTGTGTTAGACCCTCATCCGGAACAATAATCCAACACGGGAGATACCATGTCTTCATCTTTTGATGAGTGTGTAATACAGCCCAGGGCATAAGGGGGTCCTCGCCGGGTCCAAGCTATCCTTTGGGGAACGGAAGGAATGTTAGTAAACACCTATCTAAAGTGCGCAAGGATCCCTGCGTCACCTTAGTGGTATAGATGTTTGTAGGGTGGTTTTGGACTCGAGCAGTTCTCTACGGAATCGGTCTTTTTTCTTAAATTTTATTTTTTGTATTTTTTAATCCGGCTGAAACTTTTTTGGTGCCTTCGGTATGCCCAAAGAAGCCATTTTGCATCACTAGTTTGCCCATATAATTTTCCATACAAATTTGGCAGCTGTCCATACAAAAATGATATGTGAAAATTCAAAAATCTGTATCTTTTGAAGGAATTTTTTGATCGATTTGGTGTCTTCGGCAAAGTTGTAGGTATGGATATGGACTACACTGGAAAAAAATGATACACGGTAAAAAAAATTTGGTGATTTTTTTATTTAACTTTTTATCACTAAAACTTGATTTGCAAAAAAACACTATTTTTATTTTTTTTTATTTTTTTATATGTTTTAGAAGACATAAAATGCCAACTTTTCAGAAATTTCCAGAATGGGCAAAAAATCTTTGACCGAGTTATGATTTTTTGAATCAATACAGATTTTTTCAAAAAATCGAAATATTGGTCGCAAAAATTTTTCAACTTCATTTTTCGATGTAAAATCGAATTTGCAATCAAAAAGTACTTTAGTGAATTTTAGATAAAGTGCACCGTTTTCAAGTTATAACCAATTTTAGGTAACTTTTTGAAAATAGTCGCAGTTTTTCATTTTTTAAAATTAGTGCCCATGTTTGCCCATCTTTGAAAAAAATATTTTTGAAAAGCTGAGAAAATTCTCTATATTTTGCTTTATTGAACTTTGTTGATACGACCCATAGTTGCTGAGATATTGCCATGCAAAGGTTAAAAAACAGGAAAATTGATGTTTTCTAAGTCTCACCCAAATAACCCACCATTTTCTAATGTCGATATCTCAGCAACTATAGGTCCGATTTACAATGTTAAAACATGAAACATTCGTAAAATTTTCCGATCTTTTCGAAAAAAATATTTTCAAGAATTTTAAATCAAGACTAACATTTCAAATGGGTGTAATATTGAATGTTTGGCCCGTTTGAAATGTTAGTCTTGATTTTAAATTTTTGAAAATATTTTTTCGAAAAGATCGGAAAATTTCACGAATGTTTTATGTTTTACATTGTAAATCGGACCTATAGTTGCTGAGATATCGACATTAAAAATGGTGGGTTGTTTGGGTGAGACTTAGAAAACATCAATTTTCCTGTTTTTTAACCTTGCATGGCAATATCTCAGCAACTATGGGTCGTATCAACAAAGTTCAATAAAGCAAAATATAGAGAATTTCTCAGCTTTTCAAAATATTTTTTCAAAGATGGGCAAACATGGGCACTAATTTTAAAAAATGAAAAACTGCGACTATTTTCAAAAAAGTTACCTAAAATTGGTTATAACTTGAAAACGGTGCACTTTATCAAAAATTCACTAGAGTACTTTTTGATTGCAAATTCGATTTTACATCGAAAAATGAAGTTGAAAAATTTTTGCGACCAATATTTCGATTTTTGAAAAATCTGTATTGATTCAAAAATCATAACTCGGTCAAAGATTTTGCCCATTCTGAAATTTCGGAAAGTTGGCATTTTATGTCTTCTAAAACATATTAAAAATAAAAAAATTAAAAATAGTGTTTTTTGCAAATCAAGTTTTAGTGACAAAAGTTAAATTAAAATCACCAAATTTTTTTACCGTGTATCATTTTTTCCAGTGTAGTCCATATCCATACCTACAACTTTGCCGAAGACACCAAATCGATCAAAAATTCCTTCAAAAGATACAGATTTTTGAATTTTCACATATCATTTTTGTATGGACAGCTGCCAAATTTGTATGGAAAATTATATGGGCAAACTAGTGATGCAAAATGGCTTTTTTGGGCATACCGAAGGCACAAAAAAAGTTTCAGCCGGATTAAAAAATACAGAAAAAATCGAATGACCGAAATCTCAGAGAATTGCTCACTCAATGTTAGTATGAAAGGTAGTACCCTAGGATATACCTCAAGAGATATTGCGGGAGAGTGATAAGTGTTTAACTGTTTGTGAATTGTGCATTGTCTGCTTTAACCTTTGGAAATTAAACTCTAACAGCCGGCTGAAGAGTGAAAATACTGATTTATATTGTTTTGTTTTTAATCAGAATATAATCTTACGATTTGATAACATAAGGTTAGCACTAGGAATAGATTTGTAAGTTAGCGAAATTTTTATCGGTTGTAGTGTTTATATCGGTTATAATTTTGAGTTTAGTTGTAATATTTATAACAGTATTCCGAAATGATCGCAACAAGTTTTTAATATTTTGTTTAGTTTAAGCAAGAATTATTTAGTTGAAATATATGACCGACGTAAATTTTTGAGGCTGCGTGCTCGGACTCCAATTATCTTAAAGAATTAATAAAACTAAGTCGAATTTTGCAAATCGTGAAATTTACCCGGCGCGTAAAAAAAAAATCCGTGGCAATAACTAAGAAATTTGTTGTTTACGTGATCCTAAATGTTTGCACAAAAGTTCAACTACCCGCTTTCTTCCAAACACACATTCATACACTTGTACACACACAACATAAAACGATCTCACCAAATTCGAAGGATCTCCTCGCGTCGATGTTTGTAGGATTTGATCAATGAAATAATTCATTTCCAAAGACTTCGCTTAGTTTTTCTCGTCAGGTGCTCAGGAACGATTGGCTAGATTTTTCAGAAATACTTTTCCATTTGTCTGTGACAAACACTGCCACACACACACGTTCGCCTTATGACACTTCTCACAGCAAAACACATTGATCAGTCGCCATTCCGAGAGAGCTCTCACAAACGTTTGATCCTGGTTCCTCTTTCTGCTCTTCGTTCACTCTTCGACTCTTGTCAGCAAACGAGCTCTGCGTTAAAAAAAAAGTCTCCCTCTCGTCTCCCACTTCCACAAAAACTCTAACGGCTCTCTCTCTCCCTCTTTTGCTCTCTCGCTCTTCTCGCCCAAATCCCTCAACGATGTTCCTTCTTTGAAAAACTCGCCCGCTCTTCTTCGCTTAGCTCTCAAGCTCTTTTTTCGAATCGCCGTTCGATTTTTTCCTTGCCGCATCCGCCATCTTGAATTTTGTGTGGTTTTCACAAGATTACAATATTTCAAGCTGTTTTTTTTCACTATAATCACTGTCTCTTCCTAAACAAACAATCTACCCCTCTTCACAGATCATCTGCCCCCTTGTCAGCCCCCAGAAAACGGCAAGAAATCCGATCGAGGCCATAAAACCGCCATGGCCTGTTTTGAATGACGCCTTCGTAATTCTTCGATATTAAATGAAAAATTCGCGAAAAACAAGCACTTCCACGGCAGAAAAATTACTCCTTCGACTACACCACATTTTTTCACACTTAAAATCGAAATAAAACCGAAAAAAACTTCGAAAACCACCGCGACCCGAGACCGATGCTGTTGAGACGTCCGCTCTCGCCCGATGCTCCATCTGCAGCTAGTCTTAAAATATCTATAGAAAAGTTTGACTTATCCCCTTTGCCGGCCCTGTTTTGTAAATAAAGATCCGTCAATGTTTAATTGAAAACAGTTACGCTGACAACGCTGACCTGGGAGAACTTGACGTTTTGCGGCATTCAATCTGTACCCTTTGTACCGGGGTCACGTCTGGCTGGCAAGACCTCCCGCCCGTCTGGTACCGTTGGACAACCTACGTCAGCGTACCCACCATCGGTAATCTCGACGACGGACACCACCACCGTCAATACGACGCCGCGTCGTGAGGTAGTGGGAGGAGTTCTTCAAGACCCGAGGCGGAACTAGTGTGTGATAAGCATCGGGAGAGGATCTATGGCGGAAAGCCGCCGATATTGACAAGTTTCCATGATTGTCAACAACCGGTACGTGGTCACGGCGGCAAATTGCGTGGTTGAGGAGGTCGAGAAGAAGGAGAGAACGCTGTAAGTTGAATCGATGGAATTTGGTAAAACTTGATGAGCAATTTCTTTCCACTTGTAGAATCAGCTTCTGCTTGGGGTTGGGCGAGCAGGGCGGCGAGAAGATTTGTGCAAATCCACCGGTGGACGTTGCACTGGAGGAAAGGATACCCCACCCGGGATGGCTCGGGCAAACTTTATCCAGCCTGACTGACTGCCGCTGCCAGAATTTATGAGTTTGGTGGTCGGTGACGTCACTTATGGAACGTTCGTTTGAAGTGCCAGTGCGGCACTGAGTGCCGCACTCGTCGGTGCCAGTTTTGGTTCAATCGAACGTCATTTGTCAGTGTGCGTGGAACTCGCATGAAACTGAAAAAATATCGAGTGCGGCACTAGAGTTTCAGTTCCAAGATGGCGGCGAAACTCGTGCGGAACTAGCGCGAGTTTCTTCAAATAAACACTTTGACAGCTCTGAGTGCGGCACTCAGAGTGGAACTAGCCATCAAACGAACGTACCATTAGTTAACGCATTCGGACGCACGCTGAAGTGCTGATGTCCAATCAAACAGAAGCTGGACATCAAGGTGTACGACCAGAACCTAAATTTACCACGGAAAAGTCGGACGTAATGCGGAAACAGCTGTGCGCCGGCGGAGACTTTGCCAAGGGTTCGTGCCACGGAAATTCGGGCGGTCCGTTGATGCTCCGCTATAGCTTAGAATCTTCTCCGCTCGCTCGGCCAGATCGTCGATACCAAAATGCCCGTCCGGTTTGATACCGTCAAGTACAAACTCATGACCGATAAGCAGCTGCGCGTTTCGTCGTGTGATGCAGGAGTGTTTCAAGGTTCTGTCTAAGGAAAGGATTCGCCGATGGTCTGCACGGACATCGCTAAGCGTTTGCCCGACTGGACAGTCCGGAAAGTAAGTTATGAGAGTCGCAAGCGAATGAACTAGTTTCACTTCCCGTTCAAGGGAAGGCACATCCGCTTCGAGGTGCAGGGCGAGATGACGTTGAAGCAAGCCGTCTGCTGTACACGTACAACATGTCCGAGGTGGTGAGGCGCGTCTCGAAGCAGAGCATCGATCCGCACGTTCGTTGCGCCGGTTCTTCAGATTTGCTGCACCGAGTCGCACGGGAACGACGTCGAGATCCCGTACGTGCGCTACCTTCCATAGAAAGAGAGATAGGTAGTGACCACACAGACACACACATACACTTACGCCTACACAGTGACGTATTTTTCAAGAATGCAAGGCCGGAAACCTGCGCAGATCCACGAAAATTTTCTCGACTCAACTATAATATGGCACCGATAAGAACCGCCAAATATCTGATCGAGCTGGCACAGTTTTGGCCATGGCTTAAATCGTCATGGCGGTTGGTTTTAACACAATAATAGCAGTCCATTGGAGGGTGAGGTGTGTTGATCTCCGCTTTAACCGATAGCGACAGAGTGAAGTAGGTACAATATAATAAAGGAGGCGGATGTGAGAAGATTGAAGCAGACGAAGAAGAATATTGACGGAAGTTGTAAGCTAAGTTACAAGATGTACAAGTAGACATGCGACGAGTGTGTTGCTTTCCAAAAATTACCTCGTATTATCCCCAGTTGTTTTGTTTTTTTTAAAAAGCTAATTTTCTTGATCTAAGTCTTTACATTAAAATAAAAATGTATGGTTGAAATGTGTATTTGTCTTTATTATTTTCAAAATCAGTCACAAGAAGGGAAGGAAGTTTTGGAATTCCTAAAAAAGTGTTAACGTGGTTAGTGGATAGCCCCTTCAAGTAGAATATTACCTTGAAAGAATCAATCGCTAAATGAATTTCGCTTTCACTAATTGTTGGATAAATGTGAGTACTCAAATTGTTTCGTTTCGAATTTGAAACAGTTAAACTTAACATTAAATTATTTCATGTTTTGCCAAACTAAAAAAAAATATTCGAGCAATGTTCGAAATGTTCAAATCCGAGTGGGAACATTGAAAGTTTTCTGGGTAGTGTAGTTTCTTTCAGAGTGTTGCAAATCTAATGTTATCAAACTAAAAAAATCTCCTAAGTCCATGTATAAATAAAAATATAATATTATTGTTTTGATTGGCAGTGCGTGGCCGAATGGTTACGCTGTCCGCTTTGTAAGCGGATGATTCTGGGTTCGATTCCCATCTGCTCCAACCTTCCATCGGATGAGGAAGTAAAATGTCGGTCCCGGCCTTGGTTGTTAGGCCGTTAAGTCATTCCAGGTGTAGGAGTCGTTTCCATGCCATAAAGTACAAACAACACACCAAACCAAGCCTACTCTGGTGGAATCGCTGGCGGCGGTTGGACTCGCAATCCAAAGGTCGTCAGTTCAAACACTGGGGGGGAAGGTTCCTTGGAGTAGAAAGAGGTTTGGGTGCTCTCCCCATTCAAGCCTTCGGACTCCTAGGTTCGAGCAGAAACTTGCAATAGAGACCACAAAAGACCCGGGGGTCGTAAATGTGGATGGTTTGATTTTTGATTTTGATTATTGTTTTGATATAAAATAAGATGTATATAACAAATTTCGATGCTCTCATATTTTTATTTTCTCAAATAACGACCTCCTGCTCGGGTCGAGTATAAAAAACATAACTAAAAAAACTGTTATCGTCTTATTCCTCATTCCCAATGGAATATCAAACCAATAACAGTTCCTGTTATTATACAATAAAGTGGAAATACATAACTTAAACTGTTATTATCATCTTATTTCACATTTCCAATGGAATACCAAACCAATAACAGTTCCTGTTATTATGAAATTAAATGGAAAAACATAACTTAAACTGTTATTCTTATCTTATTCCACATTTTCAATTAAATATCATCCCAATAACATTGTTTGTTAAAATAACAGAAACTGTTATTATTTTTTCTTCCGAAATTTATTTACAAGAATATTCAATAACAGTTTCTGTTATTTTAACAAAATCTGTTATTGAAATGACACGAATTTTGTTATTACCGTCTGCCCGGGATATTAGCCGTTTGGTTTTTCGCGTCGGCAGCCAAGTCTAAACACTACTTCAGTGAAATTCAAGTTCCAGAAGATGCGTTGGAACATCCTCTACCACCTCGTGCTAATATCTCGTTTTTGCCAAAAGTGGATATTAGCCGTTTTTTCAATGGTAGTCAGTATATCCCGGGCAGACGGTAATAACAAAATTAATAATATTTCAATAACAAATTCTGTTAAAATAACAAAAAGTGTTATTATTTTATCCTGAAGTTCAACTTCAAGAAGAAAAAATAATAACAGTTTCTGATAAAATAACAAAATTTGGTATTGAAGTAAAAAAAAAAAAAAAAAGTGATATTATAAAAATACAAAATACAAAAATACAAAATACAAAAATACAAAAATACAAAAATACAAAAATACAAAAATACAAAAATACAAAATACAAAATACAAAAATACAAAATACAAAATACAAAAATACAAAAATACAAAAATACAAAATACAAAATACAAAATACAAAAATACAAAATAAAAATACAAAAATACAAAATACAAAAATACAAAAATACAAAAATACAAAAATACAAAATACAAAATACAAAATACAAAAATACAAAATACAAAAATACAAAAATACAAAAATACAAAATACAAAAATACAAAATACAAAAATACAAAAATACAAAAATACAAAATACAAAAATACAAAATACAAAAATACAAAAATACAAAAATACAAAATACAAAAATACAAAATACAAAAATACAAAATACAAAAATACAAAATACAAAAATACAAAAATACAAAATACAAAAATACAAAATACAAAATACAAAAATACAAAATACAAAAATACAAAAATACAAAAATACAAAATACAAAAATACAAAAATACAAAAATACAAAAATACAAAAATACAAAATACAAAAATACAAAAATACAAAAATACAAAAATACAAAATACAAAAATACAAAAATACAAAAATACAAAATACAAAAATACAAAAATACAAAAATACAAAAATACAAAATACAAAATACAAAATACAAAATACAAAAATACAAAATACAAAATACAAAAATAAAAATAAAAATACAAAAATACAAAAATACAAAAATACAAAATACAAAAATAAAATACAAAAATACAAAAATACAAAAATACAAAAATACAAAAATACAAAAATACAAAATACAAAAATACAAAAATACAAAAATACAAAAATACAAAAATACAAAAATACAAAAATACAAAAATACAAAAATACAAAAATACAAAAATACAAAAATACAAAAATACAAAATACAAAAATACAAAATACAAAATACAAAAATACAAAAATACAAAAATACAAAATACAAAATACAAAAATACAAAAATACAAAATACAAAAATACAAAATACAAAATACAAAATACAAAATAAAATACAAAATACAAAAATACAAAAATACAAAATACAAAAATACAAAATACAAAAATACAAAAATACAAAAATACAAAATACAAAAATACAAAAATACAAAATACAAAAATACAAAAATACAAAAATACAAAAATACAAAAATACAAAAATACAAAATACAAAAATACAAAATACAAAAATACAAAATACAAAAATACAAAATACAAAAATACAAAAATACAAAAATACAAAAATACAAAAATACAAAAATACAAAAATACAAAAATACAAAAATACAAAAATACAAAAATACAAAAATACAAAAATACAAAAATACAAAAATACAAAAATACAAAAATACAAAAATACAAAAATACAAAAATACAAAAATACAAAAATACAAAAATACAAAAATACAAAAATACAAAAATACAAAAATTACAAAAGTTATTTTGGTTAAATTATAGTAAATTCATGTTAAATTTAAACTATGTTTTGCATTTAACAAAGTTTAAATATAACATCAAATTACTTTCACTTAAACAAAATAACTTTACTTTATGCAACTTAATTTAACTTAATTTAACTAAATTTAAATTTATTTTAACATACTTTAACATAATTTAACTTAACTTAACTTAATTTAACTTAATTTAACTTAATTTAACTTAATTTAACTTAATTTTACTTAATTTAACTTAATTTAACTTAATTTAACTTAATTTAACTTAATTTAACTTAATTTAACTTAATTTAACTTAATTTAACTTAATTTAACCTAATTTAACTTAATTTAACTTAATTTAACTTAATTTAACTTAATTTAACTTAATTTAACTTAATTTAACTTAATTTAACTTAATTTAACTTAATTTAACTTAATTTAACTTAATTTAACTTAATTTAACTTAATTTAACTTAATTTAACTTAATTTAACTTAATTTAACTTAATTTAACTTAATTTAACTTAATTTAACTTAATTTAACTTAATTTAACTTAATTTTACTTAATTTAACTTAATTTATTTTAATTTAACTTAATTTAACTTAATTTAACTAAATTTAACTTAATTTAACTTAATTTAACTTAATTTAACATAATTTAACTTAATTAAACTCAACTTAACTTAATTTAACTTGATTCAACTTTATTTAACTTAATTTAACTTTATTTAACTTTATTTAACTTTATTCAACTTTATTTAACTTTATTTGACTTTAATTAACTTAATTTAACTTAATTTTACTTAATTTAGCTTAATTTAACTAAATTTAACTTTATTCAACATAACTTAACTTAATTTAACTCAATTTTACTAAATTTAACTTAATTTAACTCAATTTAACTCAATTTAGCTTAATATAACTTAATGAAACTAAATTTAACTTAATTTAATTTTACTTAATCAAACTTATTTTAGCTTAATGAAAGTTAACTTAATTTAATTTAATTTAACTCAATTTAACTTAATTTAACTTAATTCAATTGAATTTAACTTAATTTAACTTAGTTTAACCTAATTTAACTTAATTAAACTTAATTAAAGTTAACTTAACTCAATTTAACTGAATTTTACCAAATAACTTTAAATTTAACTAAATTCTACCAAATTACATTAAATTCAACTGAATTCTACCAAATGTAATAACATTTGAATAAATGTACTTACATTTACCTATATTCTACTACATTTACCTAAATTCAACTACATTTTTCTAAATATAACCATTTTCAACTAAATTAAGCTCAATTTAACTGATTTAATTTAATTTTACTTAATTAAACTTGATTGAAATTAATTTGACATATATTAACTGAAATTAATATAATTTCAACTCAATTTTACTTAATTTAATTTAATTTTACTCAATTTTACATAAATTTATTTTATTTTACTTAATTTTACTGAATTTTACATAATTTTACTTAATTATTCTTAATTTTATTTAATTTTGCTTAATTTTACTTAATTTTGCTTAATTTTGCTTAATTTTATTTAATTTTACTTAATTTTACTTAATTTTGCTTATTTTTTTAATTTTACTAAATTTAACTTAACACTACTTAATTTAACCAAATTTGGGCAAATTCAACTAAATCACACAAAAAATAACTAATTTCAACTGAATTTATCTGAATTTAACTAAATTTTGCTTAATTTAACTATTTTTTTAATGCATCTTAATTCAACAAAATTTATTTAAACTGATCTAAATTTTACTTTTTTATTTACTAATTTAAACTAAATATAATCAATTTTATCGAAATTTTACTTATTTCAACTAAATTTTACTTATTTCAACTAAATTTAACTAATTTTAACTAAATTTTATCAATTTAACTGATTTTAACTGAATTCTACATTTTCATTTAAATTTTTCCAAATGTAACTTAATTTAACTAAACTTAAAATGATTAAACTTAATTTCACTTAATTTAACTTAATTGGACTTAATTTAACTTCATTTCTAACAATATTTATGGATGTGCTTAAAAGGCATTAGGTACCCTATTTGTTCGGAGCTGTGAAACATTGGCCAATCTATGTCTAGACATTCTGTGCCCGCCCCTCCAGGTGGACAGATGTCCATACAAAAAGTACACAGCAAAAATCCGATGGTAAAATCGCATGCAAAAGCATGCACATCACCTTCGTCAAAATAAACACTTAATATTACACACTGCATGTACAGTTTTTGTTAACACAAAAAAAAAGTTGCAACCGACGGGATTCAAACCTAGCACCTACAGTAAGGACTGGCGCCTTAGCCCACTCGGCCATCAGACCGATGAAATCTGTAGGGATAAACGCATATATGAGTTTGACATTTCGGTCAAGTAGGTTTCCCATACTGCTGGGCCACATATTTCGGGGTGTAAAATTACATAGAATTGCATAAAATAGTGCAATATTTATTTTACACCCAGGCCTTTTACACGCAGCTGGATTACTACATTTTTAGCTGTGTATACTGTGGACAATCGCCAGCCTCCCCTTTCCCCTGCCAAAGTGTTCACGTGGTTCAGGGATGCTCCCACTTTATGTCAAGTACATGTTTTTACCTACGCATCATCCAAACAATAACGAGAGGCTCAACTTCTAACCACTTTCCCTCAACACAAAAAACTTCTCACCTTATCAACTGAAACATTCCTTCAGGTGCCGATCCGCAGAAAATCTTCCTGGCTTTTAATTTATTCACTCACACAACACATTCTATCACCTTTTGCACTTGCACTTGCACTCAAACAGCACACATAACCATCAAAAAACTTCGCGAACTGAGCGGCTCAAACAGGATCGAACACGATACAAGACGATGCTTTGTTTTGGTCTCGAACTGATACCTGTCAAAAATCCATGCTGCCGGTTCCAGCTAATTTTTCGGCAAAATTACGCAAAATTGTGCTGAAACACCATTATTTTTGGTAAAATCTCTCCTGTCATTTTGATTTGGGCTGTCAGTTTTGGAAAGCAAATCAGCAATCAGGGTTAGCTATTTCACCAATCCCAGGTTGGTAAATTTAGCTGTAATTTTAGCTGATTCAACCAAAAAATCACTGTTTCACCAATTTGAAGCCAGCTAATTTGAATTGTTAAATTTTGGATAGAACTCTTTTCCGTGTAGATGTAAGAAAGTTGGAGTAAATAGAAGAGTTCGATCGAAGTTCTGGAGTTTTACCTTGGCCGAAAGCATTTCCCAAGCATACCGCGATTCAGGACCGCAAGCACTGAGGCTACATGTTACAAGGGGGGCATCTTTTATGTCAGTAAAAATGTGTATTTTTACCTCTGGATATGTGTAATTTTACCTCTTTCTGGTGTAATGTCACTTTTTCAGTCTAAATTGAGGTAAAATTACATCATAAAAGAGGTAATATTCAACCTTCAGAATATAAAACACCTTCCAAATTTATATTTTACAGTGCAGCCATTTTCTTGTTAATATTAATAGTTGCAATACACCCGAGAACACCCAAAAAAAATATTACAAAAAATAAAGTGGCCAGCCCTACTGCATTGTGTTTACCGCAGAGAGGATTCTGTGAACGGATTATATTTCATAGGACTACAGTGGGTTATTACCGCCTGCCCGGGAACCCCACCGCCTTTTGCGTGAACATTTTTTTCCTTAGTCTTATTAATTAGTTGAAGACAAATGGTTTAGAAGTGTAAAGATTGGTACTCAACATTTTTAAGCGTCATATACATTGTAAAATTGCTGCTGTAGACGATGATTGCAAACCGAGGTGATTTATAATGTGCTATGTTTTTCTTGTTTTAACCCTACACAGAAAAAAATATGTGAGTTTACGCGACACGGAAAAAATGAATCACATGTAAATTAAGTTGACGTAAATTTGAAATTCGACGTAAACGGTCGAACCACACGTAAAATCGTGTTTTTACGTAGGGGAGAGTGGGGAGACTTGATCCCCGGGGACACTTGATCCCAAGCCTGTATCTCGTCAGCATGTGGGTAAAACAATTAGCGTTGTTCTAGAAAGTTGTGCGAAATTAACTAAAACTCATTGTGGAAAACATAGAAAAAAAATTAAAAAATGTTTAGATTTAGTTACACACATTTTTTTAAAACGAGCTGCAAAAAACTTCCAAGAGATCTATTTCCTTTTTTTAATATGTATAGAAAACACTTAAAAATTATTCAAACCAATATTTTTTATATATGAATTGTTTGATAAACTTATCAACTCCAAAACCCTTACGCATTTGATGTTAAATTTATCGTCATACTATTTTTACAATCAATTGTTTAAAAAAGTGCGTTTAGGGAGACTTGATCCCTGCATTTTTACAGTCACTGGAATCAGCCTCAAGATTAATTAATTGGGCTGGGTTTTCATGCATAGTTTCCTTTAGTATTGTTGTACATAACTTACTGCAGTTTGAACCTTTTTTCAAAAGTTTTGTAAACAAAAATTTCCAGCTTTTGTAAACATGCTTAATTTTGGTCTAAACAATAATATTTTAAGTTTTTAAATATTTTACATACTAAACTTGTTATATTTTGAACACAAACGTACAGGTTTTATGTGGAATTGCTGTAACTTATAGAAAATTAATAGTTTAGATGATAAAGACACATTTTTCTTAAGATTTCTTCAAAATGTTAAAAGGGGGATCAAGTAACCCCTAACATTTTTAAAATGCCGGTTTAAAATATTTTTCTAAAACGCTTGGCATGATTCGAAGAGGAGCGGCCGTGGCTGACTGGTTACGGTGTTTGCTTTGTAACGAATGGTTCTGGGTTCGATTCCTATCTGCTCCCAACGAGAAAGTTAAGAACACATAAATTTGAAATGAAGAAGAGCAGTTCTCTCAGATTTCGGTCATTCGATTTTTTTTGTATTTTTTAATCCGACTGAAACTTTTTTGGTGCCTTCGGTATGCCCAAAAAAGCCATTTTGCATCATTAGTTTGTCCATATAATTTTCCATACAAATTTGGCAGCTGTCCATACAAAAATGATGTTTGAAAATTCAAAAATCTGTATCTTTTGAAGGAATTTTTTGATCGATTTGGTGTCTTCGGCAAAGTTGTAGGTATGGATACAGACTACACTGGAAAAAAATGATACACGGTAAAAAAAATTTGGTGATTTTTTTATTTAACTTTTTATCACTAAAACTTGATTTGCAAAAAAACACTATTTTTAATTTTTTTTATTTTTTGATATGTTTTAGAGGACATAAAATGCCAACTTTTCAGAAATTTCCAGGTTGTGCAAAAAATCTTTGAGCGAGTTATGAATTTTTTATCAATACTGATTTTTTCAAAAAATCGAAATATTGGTCGCAGAAATTTTTCAACTTCATTTTTCGATGTAAAATCAAATTTGCAATCGAAAAGTACTTTAGTAAAATTTTGATAAAGTGCACCGTTTTCAAGTTAAATCCATATTTAGGTGACTTTTTTGAAAATAGTCGCAGTTTTTCATTTTTTTAAATTAGTGCACATGTTTGCACACTTTTGGAAAAAATATTTTTGAAAAGCTGAGAAAATTCTCTATATTTTGCTTATTCGGACTTTGTTGATACGATCTTTAGTTGCTGAGATATTGCAATGCAAAGGTTTAAAAACAGGAAAATTGATGTTTTCTAAGTCTCACCTAAACAGCCCACCATTTTTCAATGTCGATATCTCAGCAACTAATGGTCCGATTTTCAATGTTAATATATGAAACATTTGTGAAATTTTTCGATCTTTTCGAAAAAAATATTTAAAAAATTTTTAAACCAAGACTAACATTTCAAAAGGGTCAAACATGCAATATTACGCCCTTTTAAAATGTTAGTCTTGGTTTAAAAATTTTGAAAATGTTTTTTTCGAAAAGATCGAAAAATTTCACAAATGTTTCATATATTAACATTGAAAATCGGACCATTAGTTGCTGAGATATCGACATTGAAAAATGGTGGGCTGTTTAGGTGAGACTTAGAAAACATCAATTTTCCTGTTTTTAAACCTTTGCATTGCAATATCTCAGCAACTAAAGATCGTATCAACAAAGTCCGAATAAGCAAAATATAGAGAATTTTCTCAGCTTTTCAAAAAAAAATTTTCCAAAAGTGTGCAAACATGTGCACTAATTTAAAAAAATGAAAAACTGCGACTATTTTCAAAAAAGTCACCTAAATATGGATTTAACTTGAAAACGGTGCACTTTATCAAAATTTTACTAAAGTACTTTTCGATTGCAAATTTGATTTTACATCGAAAAATGAAGTTGAAAATTTCTGCGACCAATATTTCGATTTTTGAAAAATCAGTATTGATAAAAATTCATAACTCGCTCAAAGATTTTTGCACAACCTGAAATTTCTGAAAAGTTGGCATTTTATGTCCTCTAAAACATATCAAAAATAAAAAAATTAAAAATAGTGTTTTTGCAAATCAAGTTTTAGTGATAAAGTTAAATAAAAAATCACCAAATTTTACCGTGTATCATTTTTTCCAGTGTAGTCTGTATCCATACCTACAACTTTGCCGAAGACACCAAATCGATCAAAAAATTCCTTCAAAAGATACAGATTTTTGAATTTTCAAACATCATTTTTGTATGGACAGCTGCCAAATTTGTATGGAAAATTATATGGACAAACTAATGATGCCAAATGGCTTCTTTGGGCATACCAAAGCCACCAAAAAAGTTTCAGTCGAATTAAAAAATACAAAAATTAAAATTGAAGAAAAAAGACCGATTTCGTAGAGAATTGCTCAGAATATGAACGAAAAATCAAAGTCGCTCGAGGCGGGGTTCGATCCTCCGTCCTTTGGATTGGTAAGCAAAAATGCTAACCACTAGGCCATGACGACTTGGTGAGCGTGGACTGGAATTAGGAATACTGTTACAGAGAGCGAGTTGTGGCGCTATAACCACGGCAAATAGAGTCCAGGGCATTCGTGGAAATACAATGTCCCATCCCAGAGGGTCCCGGAGTACCAAACCTTCTTAGCATGGTGCTCCCAACGAATACAACCAAAATCTCGGAGCGTATGGTGGTGTGTCCCCACGCTTCTTCCTCCCCTGTCGATTCAGAATTGTGTTGTTGTTCGAACACTCAGTGCTCAAACTCAACCCAATTACGAGTCATCTCTGCGATACGGCTTTACGCAGTAGGCCTGGCCGCTTTAACGCTTGTGATGTTTCAATGCATTCTAATGCAATGGCGCACTACAAATGTTAATAAATGACAAGAAGAGTGCTAGGCGTCATCTAACCTAAGGCACTCTCCAGGATCCCTTCGAAAGATTGGCTGCGCTAGGGTCTGATTAGATTAGATTAGATTAGAAAACGCTTGGCATGATTCGAAGAGTTCATCTGATGAAATACCCTTATTAGCCAAACATAGATGAATCAACTCCAAAGTTTATAGTTTTGTGAGAAATTGACAAAGTTCTGTGCGATACAAAAAAAAGGGATCAAGTCTCCCCACTCTCCCTATAATTTGTTGCTAATTTACATCAAATTGCATTTAAATTTAAATGTAACATTCTGAAATATTTTTTGTGTGTAGCACGATGTTAACTAATGCCCAAAAAAAATACGGGTTTGCAACGAAGTAAGTTGTTGTCTTCTTATTACAAAATTGTCAAATTTACGGACCCAATTCTGCAACAACGTGATTGGAAAAAGAGTCAAACCTTGTTATAAATTACTTTGTGGACAGTACTTTAGGGTATCGTATGAATAAAAAAATATGTCGATAGTACCCGTAGTTTTGAAAATACTAAAATGTCTGTAACAAAAATCTGGGTGCAAAAGCTCTGGTTGATGTGCACCGTTAATTATTTTGACCAAGGAACCCCCAGAAAAATTTTGATACTGTGGATTGGTTACTTTTGTTGAACTACAGGCTTCTTGGGAGGGTGCCGGTATTGACTATTAAATTGATCGAAAGGGGTTAAATAGCGATAGCGTACACAGGGTGGAGCAAGTTGGGACAGGCTTAACATCCTCAGAAATGTGTTCTAAATTATCCATAACCTAAGTAATCTTCAAAAAGCCTTCATTCAATGCCTCACCTTCCTCGATGAGCTGGGCACGCTAGTGTTAAACAGTGCACAACATTGTCATTGTAGAAGATCAGATTGATTTACATCAGGGGATTGAAACTCGTCTGAAAAACCTGTATCATTTTCTCCTTCAAAGCGGTGGCGCCGCGTGGTGGTAGCGTGGTATACATGCTTTCGCTTACGTTGACGCGTGTTTAGTATTGTACAATGTACATGACGCTTTAGGATCAAGGAATGGAGTCAAGAAATAAATAAATTAACAGCAGAAAAAATGTTAGGGCGATCTTCTGGGACCTTTTTCACCCATCACCGGCTTGTTTTTGCCCTCACTCCTTTCATAATACATCTTTTCTTGACGCGTTCCTTACGAAATGCGTACTTTACATTAGGCTGTTAAATACTCTGTATTTTAATTACCACTTTTTTTATCTTCTTTTTTTTTAATCTGTCAGACGGATGGAGCAGAGGTTTGTATTGGGGATTTTTCAACATTTAGGCGGACGATAAGTTCGTTTTATTGTGACGTTACTCCGCTAGCATATCGCCCAGGGGTCGGCTAGGGTTGCCGCTGAAAAGTTTCACACGCCATATATACGCCCTTCAGGCGCTTCTCGTTTGCATGGTTAAACCGCCCTGTAATTTTTTTCCGCTACAGATCCGTTCAGGTACTGCCGGTGGTCAGCCCCCAAATATTTAATCTACCTGCAGGTCGCTCTCGATTACACAGAAAACATATTCCTGTAAATGTACATTATTTATCATGTACCAAAGGTATCATGATAAATTATGTGTGTTTACATTAGATTCATTGGAAATTTACATTAGTTTTGTTGGAATAATTCTAATCAACTAATTCTGATTGGCCAATGGGAATGAGAAGCTCGACTTGGATTGCAGTAGGAAAAGGGTGTGGCCTATGTTCGATTTGAAACTATTGAAGCGGACAGCAAAAGGAAATTTTTATTTTTTAAAGATGTTTCACAGGTAGGGGTAGCTTTCGCGTCGACGGTCAAGTGGAATAACGCTGGTTTGGAATCTAACGGTCGCAGGTAGCCAACCCGGGGTAGGATGTTCGGTGTTACTGCTGCTACCCGCTGCCGACTGAGCCATCTTCGCATTTTATAAATGAGCGGCTAAAACATCAACTTGCTCAGGTCGAGGCTCAGGCAGTGGGCTAGCGAAGTATGAGATAATAAGATAACCAAATATAACTATTTTTAGTTCGGGTAGTTTTGAAGTCATCGTTTGGCAGAAATACATTTTAGCTGTCTATATAGGGCGCAAATGAAAGATGATAAGTTGTTCTTCCAAGAAAAAAATCAATCTGAAAATATTTTTAACGGATTCCTCGGACAATTTTACATAACATATCAAAAATTGGGCGAGGTTCATTAACAGGATTCAGAGATATGATTTTTTGAAAATAAAATCCGGGCTTTTCGACGCGCCGCGCGCAACAACGAGAAATTTTCGTAATTGAAATACGCAACTTTTGGTACCCTAACATCTATAGGTTATCGCTGAAATTTTCGAGTTATCGCAGTTTTAGTGAAAAAAGTTGTTTTTTTTTTGCCGATTTCGTCAATTTCTCGTTTTTGCGCGCGGCGCTTCGAAAAACCCGGATTTTATTTTCAAAAAATCATATCTCTGAATCCTCCCTGGGCTTTGTCATAATGAGTGTCATAGGTTTGATGCTTGTTTGGCAAAGAGTATGATTTGATTCGATGTGGAATTAAAATCGAAGTGTTCAGTATATTGCTGAAGCTTCCATTTTTACACATGGACACCACTTCATGCTGCGAGAACCCACTTTGGCGTAGTCTCAGGGCTTAATCGATGGCCGGTAAGCTGTCATCGAGACAAGGAGGTTCTCTGATAGTGGAAATATCACATTTGTACAATGAACCGCTACATATGTGATTTTTCCCTATCTTAATGTGGGTGTCAGGTTAGGATGCGGGTTTAAAAAAATAGTGTTTGTAGAATTTAGGATTTTAACTATAAATATCAACTTTTTATACTTTGCCTTTAGTTATTTAGGGACAAAATTAGTAACAGTGAATTTAGTAATTCTATCAGAATCGGTGATTTTCATTCAAGTAGCATAAAAACCATTCTGATTAGTCAAAATTTCCATAGAGTCTCGATCAATCAATAGTGAAATGATATCGGACTAAATTCGTTGATCTGTTGAACTAACGGTTGTCGGATTATGATTATATCGACCATTTTTGCGAATCGAGGATCTACTGGAATTCTGACGATCAAATGGTCGTCTCTTTTTCAATTTACGACTTGTAAAATATGAACTGTTATTCATTTTTTTTTGTTTTTTAAAAGAAGCCAGACAGGTTTTAAAAGAAACGTTTTTTTGGCTATTAATTAAAATGTCGGGGATTTGAGATAAGAGTAGCTTTCGGATAGGTTACTTTAAATCTTGTATTCAATTCAAGTTAGGTAGTTATCCGCAAATGAAAATTTGGACTTATATGAATAATTGAACATTTTGGACTTATGAATAACACACAACTGTGCATTTTTTCTAGAGTCAGATCCATACAGCGTCAGTGTTTATTTGGTCGAAGTGTACTAATTCATTGGCAGATCTGATTCTAGTTGTAATGCACGACAAGACTACTGACGGACGTGACAGGACGAGGGCCCAGTTTAGAGGTTTCGACATCAACGATGTGCGGCTGGATCACCCTCCCAAAAAAAAAAAAAAAAAAACATATCTCTGAATCCTGTTAATGAACCTCGCCCAATTTTTGATATGTTATGTAAAATTGTCCGAAGAATCCGTTAAACATAGTTTCAGATATAGGCTCTTTGGTCCAGACACCGTCAAAACGGCATTTGATGTTTTCATAAGATTTTTTCAAATGTTAGGCTAGATTTTTGAAACTCCACATTATTTTTTCTTGGAAGTCCAACTTCTCATCTTTCATTTGCGCCCTAGACAGCTAAAATCGGTTAAAATGGAGCGAAGTTATGATTTTTTTGAAAAAAGTGTTTTTTGTGAAAATCGTCGGAAATGGCCATTTTTCGGACCACCCTAACACGGCGAAGGCCACCGTAATGGGCAAACAAAAAAAATACGGGTCTAATTATTTTGGCCAAGGAACCCCCAGAAAAATTTTGAGCCAAATCGAACAATTTTATTTTTTTCTTTAACTTTCATATGGAACTGCTGTATATACAAGCTACGGAAATTGCTTTCCGCACAATTGATCGACGCCACCAACATCATCAGCACAGCCGACAAAAGTTACCCAAACTGCGAACAAACACAGATCCAACTGTAATTTTTCGTTATGTTTAAATTCTTGACCTGGTGCACAGTTTATACTAACAGGCTATCGTAACTAATAAAACAACAAATTACAAAAAAAAACAAAGCTAAACTTCGTTTACCTCGCTGCGATTAAAGCAAGTAGCTCGATTAATGCTCAGTAAGCAAAACCTCAGTACCTCCTGTGTGAGGCTCTAGGGGACCTTTCGATTACAAGAAAATCGGAACATTTTGGACAGTCTAACTAACCACATCGGCGTTATTAATTTCGTGAAATCTCCCCTTCGATCATGGACGTTTTATAACTGGCGCAGTCGAGTCTTCACCGGAAGGTGGCTGTGCCCAGTGATTCAAGTGGTCGTTTGCGAAAATCTCGGTAGTGAGACCGTAAGTGCAAGTTAATGCAAAAAACACGGCAGTTGTTCAGGAGCAGAAATTCGTCACCAACGGCTCTGGAGATCAGAAGTGAAACAGGCAAGGAAATCGCCTGGTGAAGCAGCCACCGACCGAAGAAGATGAACCAACGTTATCCGCTGGACACTTCGGCAAGAGGCGTGATACCATCGTGTGCACATCGCGAAAAACTGAGTTCAGGAGCGCAGCACGACGTGGACTTCAACACCTTCGACGAGGAGTACAAAGGAACAGCTTTACCCGGATTTTCAACAAGCAACAAAATTTGAAGTAAAAAAAAATCTAAATGCTAAATTCAAAAATACTTTTCCAAAATTGATATGTTAAGTGAGTGTGTGTGAGTGAAAACAAAATCAGCAATTCGAAAATCATTTAAATAATTCAGCATGATCAGATCAACTAATTTGACAAAAGGAAAAAACAAGATTCAAAATTTATTTTTTAGAAGGTGTGTGAGTGAAAAAAAACAAAGAAAACCATTGCAAAATTATGCAACAACAAAATTTCAGTTAATCGAGTGTGTTTGAAATTGTTATGAGGAAACATTACAATGAAATAATAGTTTGTTTGTAATAGCTAATTACAAGTCTCAATTTGTAATTCAGAGTTACACAAATGTAACAAACGAAGATGTAATTGAGGATTACGTAATCTTTGATAACAAATATTTGTAACACTGAATTACAAAACAGCAACAACTATAATGTTTCAAACATCACCAAAGAAGCTTGTGATATTTCAAACTCGCTAAGTGACCTGTTTGGTAGTACTTTCCGATGGAAAATTTTTGTGCAGTCGATACGGATCGGGACGATCCTTTTTTGGTGAGGGAGCAGTTACGGAAATTGCTTTCCGCACAATTGATCGACGCCATCAACATCATCAGCACAGCCGACAACAGTTACCCAAACTGCGAACAAAGCTAAACTTCGTTTACCTCGCCGCGATTAAAGCAAATAGCTCGATTAATGCTCAGTAAGCAAAACCTCTGTACCTCATGTGTGAGGCTCTGGGAGACTTTTCGATTACAATAAAATCAGAAAGTTTTGGACAGTCAAACTCAACACTTTGGAGTAATCAATTAAGAGAAAACCACCCTTTCATCATGGAACCTTTATAACTTACAAGCCTTACCCGACAACTTCGTTCTGCCTTTTTTTCGTTTGTTGACGTTTTTTGATTTTTTGCTTTTTCAGCCTCCTGTGATCAAAATATGATTTTACATAACTTTCTCCATACAATTTGCCGATGCTCCGGAATCGGTTCCAGAGTGGCCAAAGTGTCAATTAGTCAGCGTAGAAACCTTCCTTGGGCTTATACGAACCCAACGCAACAAAGAGCACCTCAATCCGACGTTCCGTGTTGAATTGATACGCGTTCGAACAAAACCGTCGAAATTTTTTATATACAGCCATTCCACGTCAAACAGGAAGTCTCCAAATCAAAAGTGCTCCGATTTGGCTCAAATTTGGAGTGGGGGTTCCTTGGCCCAAATAATTAGACCCGTATTTTTTTGTTTGGCGCTTAGGGTGGTCCTATCCGAAATAGGGTGGTCCAAAAAATGGCATTTTTCGTCGATTTTCGCAAAACCACAATTTTCAAAAATTCATATCTCCGGAACGGCTGAACCAATTTTAGAGCGCCACAATTCAAAAGAATGGTTATTAGTTGGGCTTTTAAGCAAAAATATGTTGAGGTCCAAAAAAACTAGCTGAATATTTGAAAAGGTTCTATGAAAATTTCATTTGCCGATTTCAAGGTCACGGGACCAAAGAGCCCATGTCTGAAAATATTTTCCCTGATTCCTTGTAATATTTTACATAACATATCAAAAATTTGCGGATATCCATTAACACGTTTCGGAGATATGATTTTTTTAACATAAAAACTGGGTTTTTCGACGCGCCGCGCGCAAAAACCGGAAAATGACGAAATCGGCAAAAAATCAACTTTTTTCACTAAAACTGCGATAACTTTAAAATTTCAGCGATGACCTATACATGTCTGGGTACCAAAATTTTCGTAATTGAAAGACGCAACTTTTGGTACCCAGACATGTATAGGTCTTCGCTGAAATTTTTATGTTATCGCAGTTTTAGTGAAAAAACTGGAGTTTTACCCGTTTTCGTCATTTTCCCTTTTTTGCGCGCGGCGCGTCGAAAAACCCACTTTGTAAAATATTACAAGGAATCAGGGAAAAATATTTTCAGACATGGGCTCTTTGGTCCCGTGACCTTGAAATCGGCAAATGAAATTTTCATAGGACCTTTTCAAATATTCAGCTAGTTTTTTTGGACCTCAACATATTTTTGGGTCTCGTGGCGCAGGGGTAGCGGCTTCGGCTGCCGATCCCGATGATGCTATGAGACGCGGGTTCGATTCCCGCCTTATCCACTGAGCTTCTATCGGATGGTGAAGTAAAACGTCGGTCCCGGTTTCTCCTGTCTCGTCAGAGGCGCTGGAGCAGAAATCCCACGTTAGAGGAAGGCCATGCCCGGGGGCGTAGTGCCAATAGTTTCGTTTTTCGTTTCATATTTTTGCTTAAAAGCCCAACTAATAACCATTCTTTTGAATTGTGGCGCTCTAAAATTGGTTCAGCCGTTCCGGAGATATGCATTTTTTAAAATTGTGGTTTTTGCAAAAATCGACGAAAAATGCCATTTTTTGGACCACCCTATTTCGGATTGGACCACCCTAATCGCCAAACAAAAAAATACGGGTCTAATTATTTGAGCCAAGGAACCCCCACTCCAAATTTGAGCCAAATCGGAGCACTTTTGATTTGGAGACTTCCTGTTTGACGTGGAATGGCTGTATAGATATACAGTATGTAAAAAAAGTATTTACACCCCTTGGGCACTATGCACATTTTGTGATGAAACATGTAAAAAATTTAAAGTTTGACAGGAACCTAGTACTACGTTTTGTTCAGAAACTCATGCCAAACATTTTGCTACAAAAAGCTCATGAAAAGATGATTTCTATAAAAAGTTATATAACAAATACTATTACGAAAATAAAAAAGGTGCAAAAAAAGTATGTACACCTTTCGAAAAATTAACATAAATAATGTTATTTGTTGACAAATCACCATAAATCCAGTCTCCCAACTCCAAATAGGCATCCTTGACTGATTAAAAAATAATTTGGATTGAATATAAAGTTTACTAACTACTTAGTATAAAAGTTTATATAACTCTGGAAATTCTATATAAAACTTATCTAAACTTAATTTTGCAAACTTTTAATTCAAATAAATGTCAATATATTACCATAGAATTGCTAAATAAACATTTTGGAGTGGGTATAACACCGTTTTGGGGTATTTGTATCGATAGAATAGATTTTCGTTGGAATTTCGTACCAACCCGGAATTACGTCGTCGGAAAATCCGCCGGCATCTGAACCGGTCCTCAATTCACAAGTCAACCTATGTGGCATCAGAAAGGGCATAAAATTTCCGATCTTTTGATACCCATACATCCAGGTTTTCTATAAAACCCACGTTTTTAAATACCTAAGCAAAAACGTTGTTATGGTTTCGTTTGAGCAACCTGCCAAAAATGTATGGAATTTCGTAATTTTTGTTCTCGTGGATCAAACTTACTTTTTGCCCAGTTATTTAAAAACGTAGGTTTTAAAGAAAACCTAGATGTATGGGTATCAAAAGATCGGAAATTTTATGCCCTTTCCGATTCCACATAGGTTGACTTGTCAATCGTGGCCCGGTTCGGATGCCAGCGGATTTTCCTACGACATAATTCCGGGTTGGTACGAAATTCCAACGAAAAATCTATTCTATCGATACAAATACCCCCAAAACGGTGTTATACCCACTCCAAAATGTTTATTTAGCAATTCTATGGTAATATATTGACATTTATTTGAATTAAAAGTTTGCAAAATTAAGTTTAGATAAGTTTTATATAGAATTTCCAGAGTTATATAAACTTTTATACTAAGTAGTTAGTAAACTTTATATTCAATCCAAATTATTTTTTAATCAGTCAAGGATGCCTATTTGGAGTTGGGAGACTGGATTTATGGTGATTTGTCAACAAATAACATTATTTATGTTAATTTTTCGAAAGGTGTACAAACTTTTTGCACCTTTTTATTTTCGTAATAGTATTTGTTATATAACTTTTATAGAAATCATGTTTTCATGAGCTTTTGTAGCAAAATGTTTGGCATGAGTTTCTGAACAAAACGTAGTACTAGGTTCCTGTCAAACTTTAAATTTTTTACATGTTTCATCACAAAATGTGCATAGTGCCCAAGGGGTGTAAATACTTTTTTTACATACTGTATATGATTTACAATAAGAATTTACAGGAAGCAGAACACGAGTAGAAAATCATCAGATTTGAGTTTCCATGCTGAATTTTCCATTCGATTTATGATTTAAATTTGATTTATATTTACATTGGAGCCATTTCCATGACTTTTTGATCTTTACGTCATATTTCATCTTTACATTGAGTGAGTTTACATTAGAAACAGCAATTACGTGCTGTGTAAATTTACATATTTTTTCTTTTAGAGCGTCCAATTTCCTGGGGTTACAAAATCCCAGGAAACTGGAAATTTTCAACAATTTTTGCCGGGAAATCCCAAATTCTTGAAATTAATGAAATTCTTTAAATTCTTAATATTCTTGAAATTCTTGAAATGCATGAAATTCTTGAAATGCATGAAATTCTTGAAATGCATGAAATTCTTGAAATGCATGAAATTCTTGAAATTCTTGAAATTCTTGAAATTCTTGAAATTCTTGAAATTCTTGAAATTCTTAAAATTCTTGAAATTCTTGAAATTCTTGAAATTCTTGAAATTCTTGAAATTCTTGAAATTCTTGAAATTCTTGAAATTCTTGAAATTCTTGAAACTCTTGAAATTCTTGAAATTCTTGAAATTCTTAAAATTCTTAAAATTCTTGAAATTCTTGAAATTCTTGAAATTCTTGAAATTCTTGAAATTCTTGAAATTCTTGAAATTCTTGAAATTCTTGAAATTCTTGAAATTCTTGAAATTCTTAAAATTCTTGAAATTCTTGAAATTCTTGAAATTCTTGAAATTCTTGAAATTCTTGAAATTCTTGAAATTCTTGAAATTCTTGAAATTCTTGAAATTCTTGAAATTCTTGAAATTCTTGAAATTCTTGAAATTCTTGAAATTCTTGAAATTCTTGAAATTCTTGAAATTCTTAAAATTCTTAAAATTCTTGAAATTCTTGAAATTCTTGAAATTCTTGAAATTCTTGAAATTCTTAAAATTCTTGAAATTCTTGAAATTCTTGTGTTGGGGCCAAATCCCCAACTGGATTCTGCAGGTGGACTGTATTTTCGGTTCAGTGATAAAAACCAGGGCTGCGGAGTCGGGTCGTATTTCAAGTGACTCCGACTCCGACTCCGGCTTTCTGGGATTAGCCGACTCCGACTCCGGCTTTCAGATCCAACCGACTCCGACTCCGACTCCAACTCCGGCCCACCAGCCGACTCCGACTCCGACTCCAGCTTTTAAAAAATTGTTGGCTCCGACTCCGACTCCACATATTTTTAAATATTTCAAAAGTTAGTTTACTATTATTTCGAAAACATTGATAAATAGGATTTATTAAAAACTCTTTAAGTGAAAAAACCGGAAAAGTTTCTAGACGTTATTGAAACAGGAATAAAAAAACGCCAGTTTTGAAGACTTTTTCAGAAAAACAGTTTGGTAAGTAAATTTGGATCTATTTACTTAATCTTAAATTTTCATTAAATTGATTAAAAGCTAAAATATTAAATTGTTATTTTTTAATGATCATTAAAAGAAAGCTGGCCTTAATGATTGATTTAACATATAAATTCAATTTGCTCACTTTTATATTGACATTTGAGCAGTTCTCTACGGAATCGGTCTTTTTTCTTTAATTTTAATTTTTGTATTTTTTAATCCGGCTGAAACTTTTTTGGTGCCTTTGGTATGCCCAAAGAAGCCATTTTGTATCATTAGTTTGTCCATAGAATTTTCCATACAAATTTGGCAGCTGTCCATACAAAAATGATATGTGAAAATACAAAAATCTGTATCTTTTGAAGGAATTTTTTGATCGATTTGGTGTCTTCGGCAAAGTTGTAGGTATGGATATGGACTACACTGAAAAAAAATGATACACGGTAAAAAAAATTTGGTGATTTTTAATTTCACTTTTGTCACTAAAACTTGATTTGCAAAAAACACTATTTTTATTTTTTTATTTTTGATATGTTTTAGAGGACATAAAATGCCAACTTTTCAGAAATTTCCAGAATGGGCAAAAATCTTTGACCGAGTTATGATTTTTTGAATCAATACAATTTTTTTCAAAAAATCGAAATATTAGTCGCAAAAATTTTTCAACTTTATTTTTCGATGTAAAATCGAATTTGCAATCAAAAAGTACTTTAGTGATTTTTTGATAAAGTGCACCGTTTTCAAGTTATAACCAATTTTAGGTAACTTTTTTAAAAATCTGGAGTTTTTTTTGAAAAGGTCCTATAAACAAAATTTCAAATTTTTGCTTTTTGGGTGTTTTTAGAACCGCCTTGAGTCAGGGGTATTCAAAAACACCCGAAAAGCAAAAAAATAAAATTTTGTTTATAGGACCTTTTCAAAAAAAACTCCAGAAATAGTCGCAGTTTTTCATTTTTTTAAATTAGTGCCCATGTTTGCCCATCTTTGAAAAAAATATTTTTGAAAAGCTGAGAAAATTCTCTATATTTTGCTTTATTGAACTTTGTCGATACGACCCATAGTTGCTGAGATATTGCCATGCAATGGTTAAAAAACAGGAAAATTGATGTTTTCTAAGTCTCACCCAAATAACCCACCATTTTCTAATGTCGATATCTCAGCAACTATAGGTCCGATTTACAATGATAAAACATGAAACATTCGTGAAATTTTCCGATCTTTTCGAAAAAAATATATTCAAAAAATTAAAATCAAGAATAACATTTCAAACGGGCTAAACATTCAATGTTACGCCCATTTGAAATGTTAGTCTTGATTTAAATTTTTTGAAAATATTTTTTTCGAAAAGATCGGAAAATTTCACGAATGTTTCATGTTTTAACATTGTAAATCGGACCTATAGTTGCTGAGATATCGACATTAGAAAATGGTGGGTTATTTGGGTGAGACTTAGAAAACATCAATTTTCCTGTTTTTAACCTTTGCATGGCAATATCTCAGCAACTATGGGTCGTATCGACAAAGTTCAATAAAGCAAAATATAGAGAATTTTCTCAGCTTTTCAAAAATATAAAGATAGGCAAATAAAAATGAAAACTGCGACTATTTTCAAAAAGTTACCTAAAATTGGTTATAACTTGAAAACGGTGCACTTTATCAAAATTTCACTAAAGTACTTTTCGATTGCAAATTCGATTTTACATCGAAAAATAAAGTTGAAAAATTTTTGCGACTAATAGGGGAACAGCATCTAATTCCAGCGTGCCTCTAATGTTGGCAGGTCAGAACTTTGACATGCAATTAAAGCTGAATAAAAGCGTTTTCAACTGAAATCGAGTGATAAATAGCTCAATAAGAAGTGAGCAAGCAAGTTTCTACCAAAAGTTTTGCAAAATTAGTTGTTTAAATAGTGAAAATCAGCATATTGGATGGAGTTAGGAGCGAGAGCTTAACCTGCCAAAGATACGAGAATTTCCCCTATTTCGATTTTTTGAAAAAAATTGTATTGATTCAAAAAATCATAACTCGGTCAAAGATTTTTTGCCCATTCTGGAAATTTCTGAAAAGTTGGCATTTTATGTCCTCTAAAACATATAAAAAAATAAAAAAAAATAAAAATAGTGTTTTTTTGCAAATCAAGTTTTAGTGACAAAAAGTGAAATTAAAAATCACCAAATTTTTTTTACCGTGTATCATTTTTTTTCAGTGTAGTCCATATCCATACCTACAACTTTGCCGAAGACACCAAATCGATCAAAAAATTCCTTCAAAAGATACAGATTTTTGTATTTTCACATATCATTTTTGTATAAACAGCTGCCAAATTTGTATGGAAAATTCTATGGACAAACTAATGATACAAAATGGCTTCTTTGGGCATACCAAAGGCACCAAAAAAGATTCAGCCGGATTAAAAAATACAGAAAAAATCGAATGACCGAAATCTCAGAGAATTGCTCATTTATAAGAAGCACAGTGACTAAAATAGAAAATATTTTACCTCTGGATTTATTTGAGTTTTTATTTTTTTTTTATATATTTAAAAGGAGGCGCGCGATACTTCTTGCATCTTCACCTAAAATGAAGCTTTATGAATGGTCGTGCGCCTCCATGAAAATATATGAAAAAACTTAGAATTGGATAAAAAACAAAAATCCACAGGATAAATATTTTTTAGGTCACAGATATTTTTTATCTTGAAATTGTTCAACGATAATTTGCAACAATATCAAAATAGTTTGCCTAAGGATCATCATTCTCAGATTTTAGTAGAGAAATAGTAAACATTAAGATAATCGATATATTTAACATATTCAATGATGATTTCAAAATTAGTTGCAACTTTTTTTTATATTTGATGTCAGCAGGGCTGTGGAGTCGGAGTCGGAGCCGGAGTCGGTGGAGTCGTGTCTTTTGGGAAGCCTGGAGTCGGAGTCGGAGTCGGAGTCGTAAAAACTCGAACAGCTGGAGTCGGAGCCGGAGTCGGCTAAATTTTATTAGCTGGAGTCGGAGTCGGAGCCGAAAATTTCTGATTACCCGGAGTTGGAGTCGGAGTTATCTTAAATTCAACAAAAATTATATTAATTTTTTATTTTTTAGTATTTGCTATAAAACAGATTAATTTACAAAACTTCTTATTTTTTTAATTGTTTTGCAAGTTGCATGCGCTGCGTTGCCATTTTTTTAGAGATCACTTAATGATAACCTGTTATCCCGAACAGACGGTAATAACTAAATTCATGCCATTTCAATAATAAATACTGTTAAAATAACAAAAAGTGTTATGGAATATTCTTGCAAAATCCATTTTTTGCATAAGAGATCAATAACAGTTTATGTTATCATAACAAAATTTGTTATTGGTCTGATATTGTTTGAAAGCCAAAACAACTTTGAAATAACATTTTTTGTTATAGAAGAATAACTCCAATTGTTATTAGGATGATCGGATTAGTTGTTAAAATAACAAAAATAATAACAAAGATTTGTTCGAAGAATAACTTAAAATGTTATTAGTCTGTTATTACAATAACAATTCAATAACAAAAAAATCATAACGGCGAATAACCAATTTTGTTATAAATAACATAAAATGTAATTGGCCAAGTATTTTCCAATATCAAAAATTGTTATTCCCGCGTTGTTTCCGTCTGCTCGGGTAATCAGCTCTTACCCAAGTATGTAGTATCATCATAACTCAAAAAAAAAAAACAATATTGGTTTTGTAGTCAGAAATATTTAATTGATTTTTGACTGCATCCTTTTGCCGTTATTTATGTACCCTTTAAACTCAAATTTGACCAAAATTAATCTAGTTCTTTCTGAAAAAGTACACACACAGTCATCTTATACCCCGATAGCGAATGTCTTGGTGGAAAAAAGTTACGAGGTACATCAAAAAATATAAATAATAATCACTATTTATGGAAATCGAAAACAAAAAAATCACTGACAGGATAACTTTTCCAACAAATATTCAACGATTATAACAATCTATTACTTGGAACTCAACATGCGCATTTTGTTTATAACTTTGTACAAAAAATTAAAAGTGTCGCGCTTAAAATATTTCAAACTGACATCCAGGGCTGCGGAGTCGGGTCGTATTTTATGCGACTCCGACTCCGACTCCGAATCCGGCTTTCTGGGATTAGCCGACTCCGACTCCGACTCCGGCTCCGGCTTTCAGATCCAACCGACTCCGACTCCGACTCCAACTCCGGCCCACCAACTCTAGCCGACTCCGACTCCGACTCCAGCTTTCAAAAAATTGTTGGTTCCGACTCCGACTCCGACTCCACATATTTTTAAATATTTCAAAAGTTAGTTTACTATTATTTCGAAAACATTGATAAAGCTCCATTGAAATTTTTAAGACGTACATGGACATCACGCCAAGGCTGAAGAAGTTTATTATTACAAATCAATGTATCTAAAAAAATCTTCGTGGTAAGGACGCTTAAGGGGTCCTTTTCAAATATCCGTGACCTAGAAAATATTTTACCTTTGGATTTATTTGAGTTTAATTATTTTTTATATATTTAAAAGGAGGCGCGCGATACTTCTTGCATCTTCACCTAAAACGAAGCTTTATGAATGATCGTGCGCCTCCATGAAAATATATGAAAAAACTTAGAATTGGATAAAAAACAAAAATCCACAGGATAAATATTTTTTAGGTCACAGATATTTTTTATCTTGAAATCCTGTCTTATCCTGAAATCTTGAGATTTGTTCAACGATAATTTGCAACAATATCAAAATAGTTTGCCTAATGATCAACATTCTCAGATTTTAGTAGAGAAATAGTAAACATTAAGATAATCGATATATTTAACATATTCAATGATGATTTCAAAATTAGTTGCAACTTTTTTTTATATTTGATGTCGGTTTGAAATATTTTAAGAGCGACACTTTTAATTTTTTGTACAAAGTTATAAACAAAATGCGCATGTTGGGTTCCAAGTAATAGATTGTTATAATCGTTGAATATTTGTTGGAAAAGTTATCCTGTCAGTGATTTTTTTGTTTTCGATTTCCATAAATAGTGATTATTATTTATATTTTTTGATGTACCTCGTAACTTTTTTCCACCAAGACATTCGCTATCGGGGTATAAGATGACTGTGTGTGTGTACTTTTTCAGAAAGAACTAGATTAAATTTGGTCAAATTTGAGTTTAAAGGGTACATAAATAACGGCAAAAGGATGCAGGCAAAAATCAATTTAATATTTCTGACTACAAAACCAATATTGTTTTTATTTTTTTTGAGTTATGATGATACTACATACTTGGGTAAGAGCTGATTACCCGAGCAGACGGAAATAACACGGGAATAACAGTTTTGATGTTGGAAAATACTTGGCCAATTACATTTTATGTTATTTATAACAAAATTGGTTATTCGCCGTTATGATTTTTTTGTTATTGAATTGTTATTGTAATAACCAGGGCTGCGGAGTCGGGTCATATTTCAAACGACTCCAACTCCGACTCCGACTCCGACTCCGGCTTTCTCAGATTAGTCGACTCCGACTCCGACTCCGGCTCCGGCTTTTAACAAATGGTTGGCTCCGACTCCGGCCTACCAACTCTACCCGACTCCGACTCCGACTCCAGCTTTCAACAAATGGTTGGCTCCGACTCCGACTCCGACTCCACATATTTTTAAATGTTTCAAAAGTTAGTTAACTATTATTAGTTAATTATTTTTAAAACATTGATAAATAGGATTATTTGAATACCGTCAGTGGGGGTGACTATGGGTCAAAAAACGATACACGATCTCGAAATTTCTTAATAACAAAAACAATTTAAATAACATCGAAAATCTTTCAACGTAGATTTGCTCTTAGATAGTTTACTAACATTTTCCCAAAATATGGTGGATTTTGATGAACACTACCTTAAATGCCAATAGTTTGAAAATTAACCCAATCTCACCCCTTAGAGGGGTGACATTGGGTCAAATGAAACTAAAATGATGCTCAAATACAACGATATGGTAAAACAAGTCATCCAACAGCGTTTCTTGTTGGAGGGAATCATATTGACACGCTACAATGTTTGAAGTGGAGATTTTCAAACATTTGGGTAGTTTTCGAGCAATTCTAACAAAAATATTAGAAAAATGATTTTCGACAGGTCATTTTGGCCAAAAAGTACCCCAACTTTAGACATCTGCCAAAATAACAGGATTTGTTCTAGGAACGAGATTTTTTCAGCGAAGTCATTTTAAGATGTCCCCTACACAACTCCTTTAACAGAATTCAGTTTCATTGAGAATAACCTGAAAAATGGTAAAATCCGTAAAAAATCACTTTGACCCAATCTCACCCCCCAGACCCAATGTCACCCCCACTGATGGTACTCTCTAAGCGTCATGTTTTTCTCAAGAAAAATAAGTTAAGTAAAAGTAAAGTAAAGTAAATAAACGGAAAAAGTTTCTAGGTTACAAGTTTTATACGTTATGGAAACAGAAATAAAAAAACTTCAGTTTAAGAGGCATTTTGAGAAGAACAGTTTTGTAAGTAAATTTGGATTGATTTGCTTAACCTCAAATTTGAAAATATTTTTTTCAAAGCTAATAAATTTAAATATTAAATTGTTATTTTTGAAAGAATAACTAAAAGAAACCTGGCCTTAATGATCTATTGAACATTAAAATTCAATTTGCTCACTTTCAGGCTGACATTTGTAAGAAGCACAGTGACAGGCACCTTGTTTTTAAAATGACAATTTAAAAAAAAAAACATTTTTTCTGTTTTTTTTAAAGACATACATGGACATCACGCCATGGCTGAAGGAGATTATTATTGCAAATCAATGTATCTAAACAATTTCTTCGTGAAAAGTACGCTTAAGATGTCCTTTTCAAATATCTGTGACATGGAAAATATTTTACCCTGGAAATTTTTAATTTATTTTAATTTTAAAATTTTATATACTTTAAAGAGGAGGCGCACGATACTTCGTGAATCTTCACCTAAAACGAAGCTTTATGAATGATCTTGCGCCTCCATCGAAATATATGAAAAAACTTAAAATATAATAAAAACAAATATCCACAAGTAAAATATTTTCTAGGTCACAAATATTTAATTTTTTAAGGTACATTGTTATGCAATGATTGTCACCTTGCGTCATATTGGCGTGGGACATACAGTATGAGAAAATTCGTACCAGTTGATAATATTTTGATTTTGTTTTATGTATAATATTTGAAAAATAAATTAAAATCCTACATTTTGTTCTATAAATTTTTTATTAGTTCATTTTCTCTGACTTCTTGTGATTTGTTTTTTTGCAACGATATCAAAATAGTTTAACTAAAATCAACATCAACATCAACAATCAATGATTAATTCAAAATTTGTTGCAACTTCTTTTGATATGTTTTGTTAGTTTCAATTATTTTAAATGCAACATATTGATTTTCTTGTACTTAGTGATAAACAAAATGCGCATGTTGAGTTCCAAATAAGAGATTGTTATTATCGTTGATTATTTGTTACGCCAAGGCTGAAGAAGTTTATTATTACAAATCAATGTATCTAAAAAAATCTTCGTGGTAAGGACGCTTAAGGGGTCCTTTTCAAATATCCGTGACCTAGAAAATATTTTACCTTTGGATTTATTTGAGTTTAATTATTTTTATATATTTAAAAGGAGGCGCGCGATACTTCTTGCATCTTCACCTAAAACGAAGCTTTATGAATGATCGTGCGCCTCCATGAAAATATATGAAAAAACTTAGAATTGGATAAAAAACAAAAATCCACAGGATAAATATTTTTTAGGTCACAGATATTTTATCTTGAAATCCTGTCTTATCCTGAAATCTTGAGATTTGTTCAACGATAATTTGCAACAATATCAAAATAGTTTGCCTAATGATCAACATTCTCAGATTTTAGTAGAGAAATAGTAAACATTAAGATAATCGATATATTTAACATATTCAATGATGATTTCAAAATTAGTTGCAACTTTTTTTTATATTTGATGTCGGTTTGAAATATTTTAAGAGTGACACTTTTAATTTTTTGTACAAAGTTATAAACAAAATGCGCATGTTGGGTTCCAAGTAATAGATTGTTATAATCGTTGAATATTTGTTGGAAAAGTTATCCTGTCAGTGATTTTTTTGTTTTCGATTTCCATAAATAGTGATTATTATTTATATTTTTTGATGTACCTCGTAACTTTTTTCCACCAAGACATTCGCTATCGGGGTATAAGATGACTGTGTGTGTGTACTTTTTCAGAAAGAACTAGATTAAATTTGGTCAAATTTGAGTTTAAAGGGTACATAAATAACGGCAAAAGGATGCAGGCAAAAATCAATTTAATATTTCTGACTACAAAACCAATATTGTTTTTATTTTTTTTGAGTTATGATGATACTACATACTTGGGTAAGAGCTGATTACCCGAGCAGACGGAAATAACACGGGAATAACAGTTTTTGATGTTGGAAAATACTTGGCCAATTACATTTTATGTTATTTATAACAAAATTGGTTATTCGCCGTTATGATTTTTTTGTTATTGAATTGTTATTGTAATAACCAGGGCTGCGGAGTCGGGTCATATTTCAAACGACTCCAACTCCGACTCCGACTCCGACTCCGGCTTTCTCAGATTAGTCGACTCCGACTCCGACTCCGGCTCCGGCTTTTAACAAATGGTTGGCTCCGACTCCGGCCTACCAACTCTACCCGACTCCGACTCCGACTCCAGCTTTCAACAAATGGTTGGCTCCGACTCCGACTCCGACTCCACATATTTTTAAATGTTTCAAAAGTTAGTTAACTATTATTAGTTAATTATTTTTAAAACATTGATAAATAGGATTATTTGAATACCGTCAGTGGGGGTGACTATGGGTCAAAAAACGATACACGATCTCGAAATTTCTTAATAACAAAAACAATTTAAATAACATCGAAAATCTTTCAACGTAGATTTGCTCTTAGATAGTTTACTAACATTTTCCCAAAATATGGTGGATTTTGATGAACACTACCTTAAATGCCAATAGTTTGAAAATTAACCCAATCTCACCCCTTAGAGGGGGTGACATTGGGTCAAATGAAACTAAAATGATGCTCAAATACAACGATATGGTAAAAACAAGTCATCCAACAGCGTTTCTTGTTGGAGGGAATCATATTGACACGCTACAATGTTTGAAGTGGAGATTTTCAAACATTTGGGTAGTTTTCGAGCAATTCTAACAAAAATATTAGAAAAATGATTTTTCGACAGGTCATTTTTGGCCAAAAAAGTACCCCAACTTTAGACATCTGCCAAAATAACAGGATTTGTTCTAGGAACGAGATTTTTTCAGCGAAGTCATTTTAAGATGTCCCCTACACAACTCCTTTAACAGAATTCAGTTTCATTGAGAATAACCTGAAAAATGGTAAAATCCGTAAAAAATCACTTTGACCCAATCTCACCCCCCAGACCCAATGTCACCCCCACTGATGGTACTCTCTAAGCGTCATGTTTTTCTCAAGAAAAATAAGTTAAGTAAAAGTAAAGTAAAGTAAATAAACGGAAAAAAGTTTCTAGGTTACAAGTTTTATACGTTATGGAAACAGAAATAAAAAAAAAACTTCAGTTTAAGAGGCATTTTGAGAAGAACAGTTTTGTAAGTAAATTTGGATTGATTTGCTTAACCTCAAATTTGAAAATATTTTTTTCAAAGCTAATAAATTTAAATATTAAATTGTTATTTTTGAAAGAATAACTAAAAGAAACCTGGCCTTAATGATCTATTGAACATTAAAATTCAATTTGCTCACTTTCAGGCTGACATTTGTAAGAAGCACAGTGACAGGCACCTTGTTTTTAAAATGACAATTTAAAAAAAAACATTTTTCTGTTTTTTAAAGACATACATGGACATCACGCCATGGCTGAAGGAGATTATTATTGCAAATCAATGTATCTAAACAATTTCTTCGTGAAAAGTACGCTTAAGATGTCCTTTTCAAATATCTGTGACATGGAAAATATTTTACCCTGGAAATTTTTAATTTATTTTAATTTTAAAATTTTATATACTTTAAAGAGGAGGCGCACGATACTTCGTGAATCTTCACCTAAAACGAAGCTTTATGAATGATCTTGCGCCTCCATCGAAATATATGAAAAAACTTAAAATATAATAAAAAACAAATATCCACAAGTAAAATATTTTCTAGGTCACAAATATTTAATTTTTTAAGGTACATTGTTATGCAATGATTGTCACCTTGCGTCATATTGGCGTGGGACATACAGTATGAGAAAATTCGTACCAGTTGATAATATTTTGATTTTGTTTTATGTATAATATTTGAAAAATAAATTAAAATCCTACATTTTGTTCTATAAATTTTTTTATTAGTTCATTTTTCTCTGACTTCTTGTGATTTGTTTTTTTGCAACGATATCAAAATAGTTTAACTAAAATCAACATCAACATCAACAATCAATGATTAATTCAAAATTTGTTGCAACTTCTTTTGATATGTTTTGTTAGTTTCAATTATTTTAAATGCAACATATTGATTTTCTTGTACTTAGTGATAAACAAAATGCGCATGTTGAGTTCCAAATAAGAGATTGTTATTATCGTTGATTATTTGTTACAAAGGTTAAACTGTCAGTGACTCTTTTTCGATTTGCAAGAACAGTGATTACTATTTTTAATCTTTTTATGTACCTCGTACCAAGACATATGCTATCGGGGTAAAAGATGACTGTGTGTGTACTTTTTTTTAGAAATATCTGGATGAAATTTGGTCAAATTTGAATTGAAAGCATACATAAATATAGGCAAAAGGAAGCATTCAAGAATCAATTAGATATGTCTGACTACATAACCAATATTTTTTTTAAATAATTTTTTTAAATTATGATACTACATACTTGGGTAAGAGGTTATCATTTCGTGATAGTGTAATAACACAATTAGATCTTTTCAATCACAATAAAAAGCTTCAAAAACACAATGGCATCTGATAAATCAATTAAAAATATAAGATGTTTTGTAAATTAAGCTGTTGTATAGGAAATACTGAACAATAAAAAAACATATTTTTTGTTGAATTTAAGATAACTCCGGCTCCGACTCCGACTCCGGGTTATCAGAAATCCTCGGCTCCGACTCCAGCTCTTAAAATTTAGCCGACTCCGGCTCCGACTCCGACTCCAGCTGTTAGAGTTTTGACGACTCCGACTCCGACTCCGACTCCAGGTCCCCAAAAAGACCCGACTCCACCGACTCCGGCTCCGACTCCGACTCCGACTCCACAGCCCTGGTAATAACAGACTAATAACATTTTAAGTTATTCTTCGAACAAATCTTTGCTATTATTTTTGTTATTTTAACAACTAATCCGATCATCCTAATAACAATTGGAGTTATTCTTCTATAACAAAAAATGTTATTTCAAAGTTGTTTTGGCTTTCAAACAATATCAGACCAATAACAAATTTTGTTATGATAACATAAACTGTTATTCCAGAGTTTTTTTTGAATAGGTCCTATAAACATATAGAAGACAATAGCTTAATCTAATCTAATCTAACCCTAGCGCAGCCAGTCTTTCGAGGGCATCCTGGAAAATGCCTTAGGTTGATTAACGCCTAGCATCCTCTTGTCATTATTAACAATTGCAGTGCCCCAATGCAATAAATTGCTTTGAAACATCACAAACGTTAAAGCGGCCAGGCCTACTGCGTAAAGTTAACCGCAAAGATGAATCGTTGAATTGGATTGAGTCTGAACACTAATGTTCAAACAGCAATACAGTTCTGAATCTACAGGGAGGAAGAAACGTGGGGATCCCCGCTCACGTTCCTGTTTGTTTGAGTTACGAATCGTTGGGAGCCACCATGCTAAGAAGTTTTGGTGCTCCGGGACCCTCGGGGATGGGACATTGTATTTCCACAGATGCCCAGGACACTAATTGCCGCCACAACTCGCTCTCTGTTGATGAGATGGAAAGACATTATTTTATGGAAGAAACATTGTTTTATTCACATAAATTATGCAAGTTTTTGCCGAATTCAACAGATAAGATATGATATTGAATTTAATATTACGATGCTTTATCACAATTAGAAAAAGAAAAGGACTTACCATAACAATACATACAAGGCCCGCTCTGAAACCAAGGACAAACTTACCACCAGAACGCACCCTCTTTAGCCCCTACCGTTCTATATTATCCTCTCCCGTGCCTCCGGCCGATCAGAAGACGCTTTCTTGCCATGCATCGCAGGAAGACGACTGCCACTGTGCAAAATGAACGCAGCATTGCACCGGCTCAACCTCCTTTGATATCGTTGAAGTTTTCCACTGCATACCAGCCTAGTTAAATACTCCAACCAACACAAACTCGATCATACATGGCCCACACCTCTTCGCATGATTTTGATCCATCAATCCCTTCCTTTACACACACAAACCCAAAAACGTCAACAAAAGTTGCCCTGCCCTGCAGGAAAGTGAGTTCACCGAATGACACTTCACAACACGTTTTTTTTTTGCAACGCACCGACTGCACCACCATGGAAAAAGGAAGAAGAAGACAGTGACACCGCTACTCAAGCAATATTTTCAAAGAAATCATCCAGAAATCCTCGATTTTCACAAAACTTTCACTTCCCGAGCATCCATTCTCAACTATTCATCATTAAAATGTACAACCGATACCGGAAACTACCGAAAACACGAAGAAATCACGAAAACTCGAAGCCACACAAAACAAACAACTGCACGCGGGCAATGTTGCCAACCTCCGATCGTCATATTGGCGTGGGACGACATGTACATTAAGAGACAATTCGTCTGTTGTGTGCTATCTTGTGACAACGACCATTTAATACCATTCGAGTAAATAGCTTATTGGACCTTTTCAACAAAAAAAACTCAAGTATTGATCTCTTATGCAAAAAATGGATTTTGCAAGAATATTCCATAACACTTTTTGTTATTTTAACAGTATTTATTATTGAAATGGCATGAATTTAGTTATTACCGTCTGTTCGGGATAACAGGTTATCATTAAGTGATCTCTAAAAAAATGGCAACGCAGCGCATGCAACTTGCAAAACAATTAAAATATAAGAAGTTTTGTAAATTAATCTGTTTTATAGCAAATACTAAAAAATAAAAAATTAATATAATTTTTGTTGAATTTAAGATAACTCCGACTCCAACTCCGGGTAATCAGAAATTTTCGGCTCCGACTCCGACTCCAGCTAATAAAATTTAGCCGACTCCGGCTCCGACTCCAGCTGTTCGAGTTTTTACGACTCCGACTCCGACTCCAGGCTTCCCAAAAAGACACGACTCCACCGACTCCGGCTCCGACTCCGACTCCGACTCCACAGCCCTGTAAAAAACACTTGGGACTTGTTTTCTCACTTTTTACTACTCAAAACTCTTGAATTTCCGATGTTTATGTACACTACGCGACGTGTCTCGTTCGCGTCTCGAAACGGAGTGACGTTTCGCTCTCTCTCCCTCTCCGCTCGTTCGTTTGCGCGCGCTTCGGCTCGCGCCGTTTTCGTCGTTGCGTCGTTTCGCGCTGTCACATTGGCAGCGCCGTCGCTGACAGCTCACGCACACTGGGAGACAGTTGCGCAAATCCGGGCAAAACATTCGGCGTCGTGCCGAACATTCTCCCCCCGGGTTGAGGCGTCACGGCATCAGGTTCACCAACACGCTGGATCGGTGTCGATCGTTCTTACTGGGAGATTCCGTCGATCGCTGTCGGTTCCAAGTCCATAGCGTCAAAACGAGCAAGCAACTCCTTTGCACTTGCTGGCATGGTGGTGGTCGTCTACGGTTGTGTGGAGCGAAGCGCTGCGTTCAGCTCCACGCCTGGGTCCCAGACCAATCGGGGTCTCTTCGTGGTGCTGCTGAAGATTACAGGCTCTGCTAACTTCTCCACAGCTCTTCCGGGTTCTTTCGCACAAACGGCTCCTGCTGACCGTGCAATGCTGTCACCGCAGCATCTGTAGTGCAGCTCGGTCCGTTGGCTGCACCGGTACGTAGCGCTCTCGTGGCTCGTACACGTTCGCTGGTCGATTTCGATGTTCTTGTTGGCCTTCCTCGCGTGCTGGTTCGTCGTCCAAACCACTTGAACGCTAGATCTTGCTGGTTCGGTGCATCTGGGATGTGCACCTTTCTTGTTGTCCGCTACGTCAGGCTCGGTTGGCAACAATGCACCTTCTTGCACTGCTTGGCACGTGCCAATGACTGGCACAACGTCGACGTGCTCAGCTGGCAGCTTCGGGGTCGTCCGACTCGGCACTACCTCGTTCTCCTGACGAGGCCTCATGCAGAACCACTTCCGGTTCCTCGGACGACTCTTCTTGGCGATTCTCGGGCTCGCGAGAATCTCCTGGCAACCACTGGGGGCTGCACAGGCCCGGTTTTGTTTCGGCACTACCTCGGTCATCTGACGAGAACTCGTGCGAAACCACTGCAGGTTCCTCGGGTGGCAGCATTTCGTGCACTGCAGAGTGTGTCTCAGTCTCGTGAGACTCTCTGGGCAACCTCTTCCGGCTGCTCAGATCGGGGTTCGACCTTTCAAGGGTTTGACACTGCTCGACCGGATCTCCACGGACCGTGAAGCAGTCGGTGTCCGAGCGGCAACCGTTGCACGGCGTGCACATCGGCTCGCTACGCCCGCTGTCCGCAATGGACGGACTACGTTCAGAATGGGCACCTACCTTGGTGTCTGGTGCACTCGGTTCTCGATCGTCAGCTTGGCATCTCTCGGCGTTCACAACATCCGGAACATCGACGACTCCGGAGCCATCACCTTCGTCACGAGCCTCGGTCGTGGGAAGCATAGTTCGGTTGGCCTCTTCCTTCGAGACCGGTAGTTGCTGTTGCTCGGGAACAACGGCATGCACGGGCTGAGACAGCAGTGCGTTGTTCAGGGCCACAATCCGCAGGTTGGCTTCCTGAACCAGACTCACCACTCTGGCCCACTCGATGTCGTGGTTGAAGCGTTCACCAGCGTCGGCGTCACTCACCTTAAACTCGTCGCAAACCTCGTTGAATTCGCCGTAATACTTCTCGACGTTCCACACGAAGACTTGGAGCTGGGCAAACGAAGGCAGCTGATGGTTCTCATCGAACGCCGTCAGCCTGCCTACGACCCGCGAAATCTTTCCCTTGATGAAGTTTCGCTTGACGGTCAAAGAGAGTGCTGATTTCAGTTCCATCTTGTCGGGATCTGTTGTTCGGGATTCGCGCAGGAATCTGTTGCTCCGCTGAAGTCGTGTTCTGGACGACACAACAGCTGCAGCGTTCTGTTGCACTGGTTCTTCTTCTTCTTTTTCCAGCTGGGCACACTGGATCACTTTTCTCGAGCTGCCGGCTCACCAGCACTCTTCTGCTCGGGATCTTGCAGTCGCCTCGTGTTCTCTTTTTTCGGGTACGGCGTGGCCGATGGGACCACTACCGCCGGTTTCTTCAGCACGCTGCTCTGTTGGCTCACCACACAGACGCAGGGCTTTTCGTGGCCAATGGGACCACTCTTCGTTCCTTCTCACGGCGTGGATATCAGATCCACCCGTCGGAATTACTGCCCAACGTGGCCAATGGGACCGTCCGTCGAGGCTTCTTCGCACGTCGCCCTGCTCACAGAGCAACGCACAACACTGCACCGTGTGGCCAATGGCACCACTCTTCTAGCTCCTTTTCACGGAGGAGGACATCGGGTACACCCGTCGGAACTTCTGTCTTACGTGGCCAATGGGATCTCCGTCAGGGCTTTTCTGCGCACCACTCTGCTCACAGAGCTTCGCGGCACTCCATCACTTCTTCACTGCACTTTTTCTGCTCGGGTGGCCAATGGGACCACTTCCACGCACTGTTCTGCTCGGGGTGGCCAATGGGACCACACCCGCCGTGGCTTTCAGTTTTTCACTCCACACTGTCCTGCTCGGGTGGCCAATGGGACCACCTTTCACGCACGGTTCTGCTCGGGACGGCCAATGGGACCGCATCCGCCGAGGCTTCCACTTTTCGTGCAGCAAGATGGCGGCGCACGCCCATCTCTCACCTACACATATACACACACACACACTTTTGTTCTGGCGTCGCAAGCGCAAGCACATCTCTTGCCGACGATCACATTTGCTTCGTGCGACAAAATGGCGGCGCACACTTCTTTTCCTTGTGTGGCTAGATGGCGCGAACGTCCTTCTGCCGCCAACACACACACACACACACACACACACACACACACACACACACACACACACACACACACTACCTGAGAAATTAATTCTCAGGTGTCTGATAGCAGATTCCGACCTTGTAAAAAAAAAAACACACACACACACTCACACACACACACACGTTTTCACTGATTTTGCTCAAATGGCCAATGGGACCACCTTCCTCGCAACGTTCACTACGTCAATTTCCACAGATCACGTTCTAAGAGGTCGCCTCTCAGCACGGTGGTTTGGTTCCGTTAGCAGATCGGTGATGCGTTCTCACGGTATGAGATAGAACGGGGTTCAATTCCCCGGCGGAATACAGTGCACAATTTATTCGCTCATTTATCTTCTTCATTCAATGTTTATCACTGCTCTAAATTAAAACTGAAGTTAAAAAAAAGCTTGAGTAAACCGAATTTCTGTTCTTGGCTTTTTGGTGCTTGGATTACCCCTTGCAAAAACGGGATGCTAATATTTTACAAGATTTTTTTTATACATATTTGGTTTATTGGACTATTATTATATTCCAGAAATCTTCTAATCTTATAAAACATATAGGTAAGTCTCTATGATTTTCATACTTTTCCTAAAAAATCTAGAAGTCTTATACATTCTTGGAATTCTTGTAATTCTTGAAAAAAAATGTATGTACAGCAGTTCCATTTGAAAGTTAAAGAAAAAAAATAAAAGTGCTTAGATTTGGCTCAAAATTTTTCTGAGGGTTCCTTGGAAAAAAAATTAGACCCGTATTTTTTTGTTTGGCTATTAGGGTGGCCTACGCCGTGTTAGGGTGGTCCAAAAAATTGCCATTTTCGTCGATTTCAACAAAAACCACTTTTTTCAAAAAATCATAACTTCGCTCCATTTCAACCAATTTTAGCTGTCTTGAAAGATGATTAGTTTGACTTCCAAGAAAAAATAATGTGGAGTTTCAAAAATCTAGCCACATTTGAAAAAGTCTTATGAAAACATCAAATGCCGTTTTGACGGTGTCTGGACCAAAGAGCCTATATCTAAAAATATTTTTAACGGATTCATTGGACAATTTTACATAACATATCAAAAAATGGGCGAGGTTCATTAACAGGATTCAGAGGTATGATTTTTTGAAAATAAAATCCGGGTTTTTCGACGCGCCTCGCGCCAAAACGGGAAATTGACGAAATAGGCAAAAAATCAACTTTTTTCACTAAAACTGCGATAACTCGGAAATTCCAGTGATGACCTATGCATGTTAGGGTAGCAAAAGTTGCGTATTTTAATTACGAAAATTTTGGTACCCTGGATGTAACAAAAATGACTTTTTGGCGGGTATTCAAGAATTTGTTCCGGTGGGCATACTAAGCCCAAATCCAAATTATGAGCTTGATTGGACGTAACAGGAGCTGGCGCTCCGCCCTTCAATTTTAAATGGGATTTAACCCGTAAAAAAAGATTTTTTCAAAAATGACACTTTTTGAGGCATTTTGGCCACTGAAGCGTTTGTATTCAACATGATTGGCGTGTAGGCCAGATCCTTGCGCATCTTTTGGTACCGTAAACCGGGGTTGACTTTGATAGGATTTCAATTTGTTTTTAGAATATTTTCCAACAGGTAAGGTTTTTCTCTAGATTATTATTTTTAAAACATGTACTGGGGTAGGCCACACAAAGTCCATGCACTATTTCGGAAAAAAAAGTTTTTTCAATAATGTTTAGAAAAATAGTTACGTAAAAAATTCTTAGTTTTAATTCCGGGGTGACTTTGATAGTCATAGTTTTTCTTGTTAAAATCATACTTCAGAAGTTCAAACTTTATTTGTACTCTAAATGTATCATCATTAAAGTAGCTGATACAGTTTTTAGGAAAAAAAATCAATGTTTATATTTAGTTAACTAATTTTATAAGCTTTTTAGCAAAATACATATAAATTTTAGGTAAAATTGCTAAAAAGTCGGAATTTTGCCTGAAATTTGTTAAAACTAGTTTTGTTTATAAAATTATCGATTTATATTGCAGTATAAACTGAATTCGAAGCACGAATCTCAAGTTTTCACATTTTGCACGAAATTTATTCAACTGAAATTGCCTATAATTTTGGAGATTTTTTAAAATTGTGTTTCAAAAACATATATTATTTATTATTTACAAACTTTTTTAACCTTTTCCTAGTGGAAAAATGTCCAAAGAATCCGAAAATGCATTCCGTTTTCCAATTAAAAATCATGTTCATTGAGAAAATCATGACTCTTTGAGAAGTTTAAAATAATGACTTTCATCAACATTTTCTTAACTATAGTTAACTAACTTTTAAACTTGTCAAAATTTTATGAAAAGTTCTTCTTGAGGTACTTTGAACACTTCTCTACCACGGTCAGTATGTTTCTAAACCATTCCTTACGTATTTTAATTGTACTCTTCATTTGGCGGAAAAATCGCAAACCTATCAAAGTCACCCCGGCTATCAAAGTCACCCCGTTTTACGGTATGTAAACTTCCATTACAACTGCTGTTCAGTGACTGACAGCTTATCAAAACAAAAACAGTTCTAATGTGTTGTTGTTTGGAAGCGGTCGTTTGAAAATGATTTCGAGGTTGGCCAATTTAAGGGTCCGAACATTGCAACTATTCGCTAAATGTAAGCTGAAGTTTGCTGGAGGTATGTCCCCGAGCGGATGGCCCCCAGGTGGTCCAAGACCAGCGGTCTTTAGCTGAAATTGAGTGAGTATCGTAATTTCAATTTATTAAAATTCTGCATTTTTCACTAGATGTTGAAGTAGTTTACAGATTTGACGCTGAATTCGACGAAAATCGGCAAGAATCACCGCGCTACCAGGTTGCCGATCAAAGATAGCGGATCATTCGTCGCTGCCGGAAGAGTAGCGGATCATTTGTCGCTACCAGAAGAGTAGCGGATCTTCCTTTACGACAAATTTTGTTTCTTCGCCGCCTTCATTGATCATTCTCGATGATTATCTCTTTGACTTCCTTGACGCCACGATGTCTAGCAACTATTAAAAATTTTAACATCAATCTCAAAATTTATTAATTCCAAAGCGAGAAGCCGTAAGACATTTCCGCGACTCTGTGCAATTCAGTCCGGGGTTGCACTATTAATTTTATCAAATTTCTTCCCAAGGCACACATAATTAAATTAAAAAAAAATCTAGAGCTCTAAATTCTTTAACTTTTTATTCTGTTTGAGGTCGCGAGAGGTTTTGTCATCATTTCGCACTGATTTTCTCTGTTGATTGTACGTTTAAATAATTTGGATAATTCATTCTTAGGAGAAATTAATAAAAAGCCTAATTTATTTGGTAGTTTTTGAGCACAGTGTTAAGTTGCAACCAAATTGTGCGGTGTAATGCAATTTCGACCTCTTTTCCAATGCCACTTTGAAGTGACAGTTCATGTTGAGCGTGACGTTGTAAACAAACCAGCATAATTTTATGAATTTTATTCGTTTTCGCGTCACAGTTCGGTCGGATTTTTTCCGTTGTCGATTTCGGTTTCGCGTTTGCCACTCGACAGCAAAGTCGCTGGGTGCGGCACAGATGGGCGGTCGGGCTATTTGCCCCAAATAGCCCTCGTACAACGAGAAATTCCTGCATCAGTTTCCGTTTTTTCGAACGTTTTGGAAAACTTCCGGCTGGAACCAGACAAGGTGAGATACTTTAAATTATTTTTAAAAGGTTCCTAATGTAAATTGTATTGTATAATAATCAAAAATATATCGCTGTAGATTGCCCAACGTAACATCCAGGTCCGACGAGGACGGGAAAACAGCAAAGATGACGACGAAGACTGCAAAAGCAGACGGATATGAGGCTCTGAGGGGTGCTCGTAAGCAGGGTTACGAATGAGCGAGCGCACACGGAAGGAGTGCTCGCTCCAGCTGGAGCGTGAGTTTTTATCAGGTAGCTCGTGCTCGCTCACGCTCACCGGAGCGTTTTGCGCTCACGTGAGCTGGTGAGCCAAAGTAGGTAGTTGTTTTCCCTGTTGAAGCATCTGCCTGTTTGAAACGAAGTTTCTGGAACTATCTCAGCACAGGCAGCGAAAACAAACAAGAAAGTGGTCAAACAAACAAAAGTAAGCAATGAAATGGATTTAGTCGGCGAACCGAAATATACGTTCTATTTTAAATTCAGAATTAGCCAAGGGGCAGAATGATTCACTATTGAGTGAGCTAACAAAGAGCTAACTCATTCTTAATGTAAAAAATCATTGACGTGAAGAGATGCACTGATATGTTCAAAAAAATTAATTAATTGACAAATTATTATTATTTTAAGTTTTTATAATCCGGAAAAAATAAGCTTTATGAAAGTTATAATCATCTCTCATATTCGGAACATTTTAGAGAATGTCCATATTCAAAAAAAATATTTATTGAATCTGTAATTGAATATTTTCAAAGGCTTGGTAGCGGAAGTGTTAAAAATAATTTACTTGGGGGAAGAGGAGCCACCCTTAATGTGGTAAAACAAGACAATGACAATTTATATTATTTCATTCAAATGGGTTATTTCAAACACTAGGAATTTGGAGTTTTTTTTTGTAAAAAAAACTGTTTCAACAATTTCATCCTATTTTCTAGAATGAGAAAGATTAACTTTATAAAAAACGATAAACGGAATGACTTATTTTTAATGGTTGCTCATTCTGACCCGCACGCTGGAAAGGTAGTCAACAAACTGATTAGGTACATAAAACAGTTTAATGTTATATTTTAATCAACTTAGCACATAACATTGAGTCGAACTTACCACAGCATAAATCTTCTTGAATTAATTCATTGTTTTGTAAGTTTTTATAAGGTTTTCAGTCATTTCAGTCGCTCATACCCTTCACCCAGCAATTGTCTCTGCCTACCTTAACTTTTGTTAAGGTAAGGCCAATTAATTCGAAAATATTTATATTTTCAACTCTGACTGCAGGTCTCCGATATGATTCGCAAGGGTCAATCCAATTTATTATTCAAAAACATAGTTAATGAAAATAAGCTATTCCAATTAATATATTTAAAAAATGTTCCTAAGTGACGTTTCCACTGACATGCTGCGCCTTAAGCAAACAAACTAACTAGGATTGAAAAACAAAAACTTTCTCAAAAACGAAAAACGATTCGATTCGCGATACTTCCAAAGTGAGCGCTCCGTGAGCGAAAAATGAGCGCGAGCGCGAGCGTGGGGCAAACGCGAACTGAAAAAATCGGAGCAAACGTGAGCGCGGGCAAACGTGAGCTAGCTCGCGCAGCGCTCCTCCTCACGAATGAGCGAAAAGTGAGCGCTCACGAGCGCGTGAGCACGTGAGGAACGCAACACTGCTCGTGAGTCACATACACAGGTGTTCATCCAAGCTTCTCTTAAAACGGATCGCTCTCTCTCTCTCTCTCTCTCTCTCTCTCTCTCTCTCTCTCTCTTTAAAGACACCGGGTTCGCCGTTCGCGGGAAACCCCCCCAACCCCCCTACTCTTTCCTGGGAAACCAATCCACGAAACAGGCACACCTCTGGCACCGTCCTGCTCTGTGCAGTAGTGCCAAACAAGAAGCACATAAGAAAGTGCCATCGGCCACGTCCGTTCCACAGATTGGGGCCGTTGGGGGCAAACTCCACTACATGAAAATCTGTCCCGCCTGGTAAGTTCTAGAGAAACTTACGTCTTAACCTCAAAATAACATGATATGGTTTTAGTCAGGCTCGCCATCGACAAAATCAAATCCCGCATGCAAACAATCAACGGTTTACGTGCAAGAAGAAGAAGAACACTGAATTGGGGACGAATGTAAATGCACCAGTATAATGAATCAGTGATTCAGTGCTAACAAATTATCATTTCTTCTTCAGAAACACCCTTTTCTGCACTGCTGGAACTTGCTCAGATCTAGAGCATTATTCCGGCGGCCACACAAATAAGGCGAGCTGTCCGTCCGTCGGCGGAACAAGGCTTTCGCTTGCACCAGGTTTTTTTCGACGCGCCGCGCGCAACAACCGGAAAATGACGAAATCGGCAAAAAATCTACTTTTTTCACTAAAACTGCGATAATTTTTAAATTTCAGCGATGACCAATAAATGTCAGGGTAACAAAAGTTGCGTCTTTTATTTACCCAAACATCTATATGAAAAGTATGAAAATCATAGAGACTTACCTATATGTTTTATAAGATTAGAAGATTTCTGGAATATTTTTTAAATAGTTCAATAAACCAAATATATATATAAAAAAATCTTTTGAAATATTAGAATCCCGTTTTTGCAAGGGGTAACCAAAAAGCTTTTTTTTTTTAACTTCAGTTTTAATTTGGAGCAACATATGTCTCATGGTGAGAAACATTGGAAAGTGATAAACATTGAATAAAGAAGATAAATGAGCGAATAAATTGTGCACTGTATTCCGCCGGGGAATTGAACCCCGTTCTATCTCATACCGTGAGAACGCATCACCGATCTGCCAACGGAACCAAACCACCGTGCTGAGAGCCGTTAGCCGTTAGCTCCCGAGCAGGGGTAAATAACACGGGAATACCAAATTTTGGTATTACTTGGGCAAAGCCGGGTCCGGTGGTTTAGTGGTTAGCGTGGTAGCATCCAAACCCCAGTATGGCCTGGGTTCAATTCCAGACGGACCCGGTGGCATTTTTCGTGACGAGATTTGCCTGACCACGCCTTCCCGAGCAGGGGTAAATAACACGGGAATACCAAATTTTGGTATTACTTAGGTAAATAACAGGGACCAAAATGTGCCCTTGGTTGCCCAGTAATAGATGGTAAAATAACATGAAATCATACCAAAGTCTTGTATGTGCAAGGGCACAACAATACCAAACCATGTTATTCCAAGGGTAAAATAATACCTCAAAATAAAACCATTTCAATACCAAGTTGAGGTCTTCTGGAATTTTTGAACATTGCTTGAATACCAAAAGTTGGTATTACCATGGTTTTATTTTTAGGTATTCCCACGCCCTTGGAAAATAAGATTTTGGTATTCCTGTGGTCTTCCACATACATGATTTTGGTATGATTTCATGGTATTTTACCATCTATTACTGAGAAGATTCTGAAAAATAACAAGATTGAAAAATAAGTGGTATTAAAATGAAACTGGATTGAAATTCATCAAAATTTAATAATCTGTCGATAAACTCGTTTTGCAAAGTATTTGATTATCCCGAATTGGAGAAATTTCAACGATTTAAAAAAAATCTTAGCGGGTATATCAAAAAAATAAAATCAGCTTTAACATTTTGGGATTTGAAGTCATTTTAGCGCAAAATTAATTATCTCGTCAAAATTTATTTTACAAAAAACAGAAAATTTTCGAATTCGAGTGAAGATTTAAACTGCCTGTGTGCATCGTGAAAAATGAAAAGTGAAGTTTTGAGGGGTTTGTGAAAAAGTGCCTTTTCCATAACAAGGGTCTCATTCAGCCTCTGTTTTTGATGACCGCGGGTGTTTGAAGGATTGAGTGCGGTTAAAAAAAAGTCAGATGAGCTGACAGTGCGGCGAGGGGTGACAGCTCGTCGGAGCTGAGTGTTTGGTGTCAGTGTGGCAACTTCCACGCCACTAAGCTAGCGGTGGTCGGTGGCGGAACTAGATAAGTGCAGTGATGCCTTATTCACAGGATCCCGGTGAGTTTGTTCCGAGTAAAAAGTTTTAGTATTTCGAAAAAGAACTACGCCGCGTCTTTTGCATTTTTATAATTTATGTTTTAGTTCAATTCACGTCGCGGTTGCTGCAAAAGATTTCCGTTACCGTTGTCGTCGTTGGTTTACTCCGTTTTGTTTGTTTTTTGCCTGTACTCGAATAAATTTTCGGTTAAGAGAGTCCGTTTTGCGATGCCTGTCCGTCGGGTCGCATGTTTTTTCGCGTCGTTCGTCGTCGGTGAGTTTGTCGGGTGCGCGTGTGTGTGTGAAGGTGCGGCTGGCTCTGGTTCAAAAAATGACAGTTGAGCCAGTCCGTTTTGCGATGCCTGTCCGTCGGGTCGCATTTTTTTTCGCGTCGTTCGTCGTCGGTGATTTTGTCGGGTGAGTGCGTGCGTGTGTGTGTGTGTGTGTGAATGTGCGGCTTGCTCTGGTTGTCACGATGACAGTTGAGGCAGTCCGTTTTGTGGTTACCTGTATGTTTGTCTATTCCTTTCTATTGACGTGGCTTTTTTTCTTCTTAGTTAGATTGTAAAGTTCAAATATCGCGATCGTCTTTTTCGTTAGTCAGTCGGGTTTCTTTGTTCTATGATTCGCGATTGTTTCATGGGAAGATTCGTTCTTAATTGCGTTAGCATAATATAAATTATATTTGACCTTTCGTTTCCCGCGAAATCACCTTTTAGCATTATAGCTCGTAAAGCACGGTGACAAATATTGTTTCAACGCGATTGTTCAAGTCCTTCAGATAACTCATAACTCATCAGTAATTAATTGGTCGCTCATCTTATAAAAACATAAAAGTATAAATAGTCTCAGGTCAACTCTACGTAAATGTGTTACGCTGAGTATAATATTTCACCTTTTAATTACACACAATTATGATTCTATCTTTCCACAGCCGGCTGTCTAAGATTAAATCATTTGTGCTAAACTCAACACCAAATAACCGGGAACAGTCTCATCCGCATCATCCGATTTTTTGCCTTGAGAATACATAATACATCACCCTATCACTCAACGAAATTCATTGATTATTGGGCCACATCATCATCCTCTATGATGAATCCTGGCCATTACCCTTTCCCACTAACAAAATCCCAAGTAGAAGTAGTTTTCCGGCACACGCGGGGGTGTGGATATCGTATAGAACCCACCCTTGGTAGCAGCCTGTGCTAACTAACATTCCCGTCCCGTTCCCTTGAGATCTACAAACTGACATGGCGGGCGCCGTTGGTGGCCAGTGACTGTTTCCTATTAGCAACGGCTCTAGTTTTGATGATCGTGATGTTTTATCTTTTCAGCGTATTCATGCATGCTGTTGATAAGGGAAACACTATTTGATCGTTGAAGCGTATGACCGGTTGTGTTGATAGGATATTACGGTTCTGTTCAGCAACAGAGAAGGACAACCATGGGTGGTCTCTCATGCTCATGCTCATGCTCATGTACTCGAATAAATTTTCGGTTAAGAGATATTTAAGAAATATACTAATACGTGAATATTACTAAAAATAATAAATACACAGTTTATTTTCCCTGCGATTCAGTCTTTCCACAGCCGGCTGTCTAAGAATGAATCGATATTAATTCAACACCAGAATTTACTTTTAATATTTACTCGATACAGCCGGCTGTATGAGTCTAAAACCTACATAATAATGAAATCGTAAATACCTAAATCTTTATTTTCCCCAGTACAGCGGGCTGACTGAGTATAATAATCTATTATTATAAACATATAAATCAGAAATGCCTAAATCATCCACATTACTCAATACAGCCGGCTGTATGAGTTTAATATCTCAGAATTTAAACCACTTTTTATCAACCCGCAATACCTTTCGAGGTATATCCTAGGGTCCTACCTTTCTACTAACATTGAGTCCAAAACCTCCCTACAAACATCTATACCACTAAGGTGACGCAGGGATCCTTGCGCACTTTAGATAGGTGTTTACTAACATTCCTTCCGCTCCCCAAAGGATAGCTTAGACCCGGCAAGGACCCCTTATGCCCTGGGCTGTATTACACACTCATCAAAAGATGAAGACATGGTATCTCCCGTGTTGGATTATTGTTCCGGATGAGGGTCTAACACAACCAGACCAAACAGAGGGATAAGCGTTGTGGAGCCATCCGTGGATAGGGCGTCCTAAAATGCTAATGCTAATGCTAATGCTAAAATTTATTTTACAAAAAACATAGTTTAAGAGGAATTTGATGAAACACTTCAACACCAAAATAATTCCAATATGTGGTATCCTGACATAGAAAATTTTCCACAATTTCAAGTAATTTCTTTAAGAGGGTATATCAAAAATGTTTAAAATAAAGTTTGAAATTTCCGGTTTTCAATGAAAGCATTCGCGTTGAGACATCATTTTAACGCAAAATTAATTATTTTGTTAAAATTGGTCAAATTTTTTCCATAGTTTCAGAGGAATTTGATAAAATATTGTAATACCAAAATAATACCAAAATGTGGTGTTCGACCATTGACAAATTCTGCAATTTTGCAATATCAAAACAATACCTTAAATTGGTATGATACCACATTTTGCTCTTGCATAATCCTTAAGACAAATTTTAAAGGGTCCAGGAATACCAAAATGTGGTATTGATACCAGAGAAAGGTATTATTACGCATTTCCTTTGTTATTTACACATGCTCGGGTTCTATCGGATGAGGAAGTAAAACGTCGGTCCATTTGCGTAAAAGATGTTTTGAGTGACTCACCACACATAACCTTCGGACGCCTAGAAATGAGCAGAAACTTGCAACAGAGCCCACAAAGACCCGGGGTCGTTAAAGTGGATTGCTTTGCTTTTTTTGGGCAAATAACAGGGACCAAAATGTACCCTTGGTAAAATACCATAAAATCATACCAAATTATTGTATGTGGAAGGGCACAACAATACCAAACCATGTTATTCCAAGGGTAAAATAATACCTCAAAATAAAAACTTTTTAATACCAAGTTGAGGTCTTCTGGATTTTTGAACACTGCTTGAATAACAAAACTTGGTATTGCCATGGTTTTATTTTTAGGTATTCCCGCGCCCTTGGAAAATCAGATTTTGGTGTTCCTGTGGTCTTCCATATACATGATTTTAATATGATTTCATGGTATTTTACCATCTATTACTGGGCAACCAAGAGCACATTTTGGTCGCTGGTATTAGCACAAGTAATACCAACAAACCAACTAACCAACTAACCAACAAACAAAAACACAAATCGACCACGTCCTCATCGACGGCCGATTCTTCTCGGACATACGGAACATCCGCACGTATCGCGGTGCGGACATCCACTCGGACCACTACCTGGTGGGTGCAAGCATGCACTCAAAACTGTCGACGACGTACCACCAACGACGGAGCCGGCTCCCACCGCCGTTCAACACCGAGCGGCTGCAGGACACGGCTGCGGCCCAGCACTACGTGCAGCAGCTGGAAGCGAGCCTGCCAACGGAGGAGGAACTCGGCGCTGCCTCGCTCAACGATGGATGGAGCAGAATATGCTCGGCCATCGGCAGTGCCGCTGAAGCCGCGCTAGGTAGTACGGTCCGAGTTGGAAAGCAGCGCTGGTTCGACGAGGAGTGCCAGCGGCTACTTGACGAGAAGAAAGCAGCTTATGCGGTGAAGCTGAGGGCTGCAACTGATGAGAACGTGGCCAGATACAAACAAGCGCTGAAACAGCAGAGAACGGTCTTCAAGCTCAAGAAGCGCCAGCTGGAAGATCGCGACCGCGCCGAAATGGAGCAGCTGTTCCGGCAGAACGAGACGCGAAAGTTCTACGAGAAGGTTAACGGTCCCGCAAAGGCTATGCGCCGCAAGCCAACACTTGCCGGGACGCCGAGGGAAACCTTCTTATGGACAAAGGCGAGGTGTTGAACAGGTGGCAGCAGTTCTTCAACGAGCACCTCAACGGCGATGTAGCGCATGGAAACGGCTTTGAAGCCCAACTTGGACCGCCCGCTGCTGACCAACAGTTCCCGGCACCTGATCTGGAGACGGTGAAGAAGGAGATCAGGCAGCTGAAGAACAACAGGGCCGCCGGTAAAGATCGGTTACCCGGTGAGCTCTTTAAATATGGAGGAGAGCAGTTGGCGAGGGCGATCCACTTGGTGATTTCTAAGATCTGGAGGGAGGAGAAACTACCAGAAGAATGGATGGATGGTGTCGTGTGTCCCATCTACAAAAAGGGCGATAAGCTGGACTGCGGCAACTACCGCGGCATCACGCTTATCAACGCGGCCTATAAAATCCTCTCCCAGATCCTCTGCCGTCTGCTGACACCGTACGCACGGAGGTTCGTGGGCCCCTATCAAGCGGGGTTTACTGGCGCTCGGGCCACCACGGACCAAATTTTCTCGCTCCGGCAGATCCTCGAGAAATGCCGTGAGTACAACGTGCCCACACATCACATCTTCATCGATTTCAAGGCAGCGTACGATACAGTCGACCGCGAACAGCTATGGCAGATCATGCACGAGAACGGATTTCCGGACAAACTGACTCGGCTGATCAAGGCTACCTTGGATCGTGTGATGTGTCACGTGCGAGTGGCAGGGGAGCTAGCGGACCCCTTTCAATCGCACCAAGGGTTACGACAAGGTGACGGCTTATCCAATGCGCTGTTTAACATCGGACTTGAGGGAGTTGTGCGAAGAGCGGGTATAGACACGAGAGGCACGATTTGCAACAGGACAGTCCAACTTCTTGCTTATGCGGACGACATTGACATTATAGCAAGAGACCTAGAGACGGTGAAAAGGGTTTACACCGCCTTAAAGACGCAAGCAAGACGAATTGGATTGGCCATGAATACGACGAAAACAAAGTACATGAAAGGGAGGGGCTCAAAGGACGTTGACCCCCCAAGACTCACCCCTTTAGCTGTGGATGGCGATGTGCTGGAGGAGGTGAGCGAATTCGTGTACTTGGGATCGCTGGTAACGGCCGACAACGACACCAGCTTAGAGATCCGGACTCGTATCCACTCCGCGAATCGAGCCTACTTTGGATTACGGAAAACCTTGACATCTGATCGAGTGCAACGCGCCACGAAGCTGACCCTGTGTCCTCTATGGCCATGAGACCTGGACGCTGCGGCAAGAGGACGAACGAGCCCTTGGAGTTTTCGAACGGAAGGTGCTGCGAACGATCTACGTACAGCTCAGAACGAGTGGCGAAGGCGCATGAACCACGAACTGCACGCGCTGCTGGGAGAACCGACCATCGTCACCCTGGCGAGAATCGGGAGGCTTAGGTGGGCCGGCCATGTCGCGAGGATGGACGAAGACCATCCTGTCAGGATGCTCTTTGACCGCGCGCGACCGGATGGCGGCACAGGCCGAAGAGCAGGAGCACAGCGTGCACGATGGGGAAATCAGATCGAGGCGGACCTAAGAAAGATCTGCAACCTAGGAGACTGGCGAGCTGCAGCCCAGAACCGAGCAACATGGAACAACCTTCTTGATACAGCACGGGCACCGCGTATGGTGTTCTAAGCTGATTGGTATGGTATGTAATACCAAAATCTGTTTTTTTCATACAATGTTTAGTGCAGCAGTTGCAGTTAGTGAAAAAACTGAAATGATCCATATGCCATAGCCAAATCTACTCACCTGATGATTCCATGTTGTTTTTAGTGATATTCTTCACCACATCGAATGCATTTTTCATTGATGAACGGCCTGTGCTTGAAGTTCTTGAAGCTTCTGAAAAATAACAAGAATGAAAAATAAGTGTTATTAAAATGAAACTGGATTGAAATTCACCAAAATTCAATAATCTGTCGATTGACTCGTTTTTCAAAGTATTTGGTTATCCCGACTTAGAGAAAATTCAACGATATTAAAAAATCTTAAGGGGTATATCAAAAAAAAATTAAAATCAGCCTTAACATTTTGGGTTTCAAGTCATTATAGCACAAAATTAATTATCTCGTCAAAATTTAAAAAAATCCCATAGTTTCAGAAGAATTTGATGAAACACTTCGGTAATTCGGTTCGGTAATTTCGGAAATTTGATGAAACACTTCAATACCAAAACAATACCAAAATGTGGCATCCTGACAGGTCAGGTTTGATATATCCGGTTTAAAAAAAAGCATTCGTTTTGAGACATAATTTTAGTGCAAAATTAATTATTTTGTCAAAATTGGTGAGAATTTTCTCATAGTTTCAGAGGAATTTGACAAAACACTTTAATACCGAAATAATACCAAAATGTGCCATCCTGACTTAGAAAATTTTCCACAATTTTAAGTCATTTCTTTAGGGGGTATATAAAAAATGTTTAAAATCAAGTTTGAAATTTCCGGTTTTCAATGAAAGCATTCGCTTTGAGACATCATTTTAGCGCAAAATTAATTATTTTGTCAAAATTGGTCAAAATTTTCCCATAGTTTCAGAGGAATTTGATGAAATACTGTTATACCAAAAGAATACCAAAATGTGGTGATCAACCATTGACAAATTCTGCAATTTTGCAATATCAAAACAATACCTTAAATTGGTATGATCAGGGTCGCTAAAAAATCGTTTCGCGCGATCAATGAGTGAAGATATACACACACAGTAAGCGCCACTGCTCTCAACAAAAACAACGCGTTGCTAGTCCCGCTGTGTAACCAAGAAGGAACTCACACCAAAGCGATCGTTCACAATCATCCACTGGGTGGATCTCACCCGATTCGCGTTGTTGCGTTTAAGATAAATTTATGCCTAAAATTTAGTTTTGCCCATAGTCGCCGTAATATGTTAAGTTCAGGTTACACTAGTTTAGCTACGTAATAGTGAGAAGCCCAAGACTCGCTTGAGAATGCGCGAACCCGAGCAGGGGTAAATAACAGGGAATACCAAATTTTGGTATTACTTGGGCAAATAACAGAGACCAAAATGTGCCCTTGGTTGCCCAGTAATAGATGGTAAAATACCATGAAATCATACCAAAGTCTAGTATGTGGAAGGGCACAACAATACCAAACCATGTTATTCCAAGGGTAAAATAATACCTCAAAATAAAACCATTTCAATACCAAGTTGAGGTCTTCTGGATTTTTGAACATTGCTTTAATACCAAAACATGGTATTGCCATGGTTTTATTTTTAGGTATTCCCGCGCCCTTGGAAAATCAGATTTTGGTATTCCTGTGGTCTTCCAAATACATGATTTTGGTATGATTTCATGGTATTTTACCATCTATTACTGGGCAACCAAGAGCACATTTTGGTCGCTGGTATTTGCACAAGAAATACCAAAATTTGGTATTTTCATACCATTTTTAGTGCAGCAGTTGCAGTTAGTGAAAAAAACGGAAATGATCCATATGCAACAGCCAAATCTGCTCACCTGATAATTCCATGTTGTTCTTAGTGATATTCTTCACCACATTGAATGCATTTGTCATTGATGAACGGCCTGTGTGATTCTGAAAAATAACAAGATTGAAAAATAATTGTTAATCTGTCGATTAACTCGTTTTTCAAAGTATTTGGTTATCCCAACTTAGAGAAATTTCAACGCTTTAAAAAAAAAAAAATCTTAGTGGGTATATAAAAAAATTGAAAATCAGCTTTAACATTTTTGGGTTTCAAGTCATTTTAGCCCAAAATTAATTATCTCATTAAAAAAATTCCCATAGTTTCAGAGGAATTTGATGAAACCTTTCAATACCAAAATAATACCAAAATGTAACATCCTGACTTAGAATTTTTTCCACAATTTCAAGTCATTTCTTTAGGGGGGTATATCAAAAATGTTTAAAATCAAGTTTGAAATTTCCGGTTTTCAATGAAAGCATTCGCTTTGAGACATCATTTTTGCGCAAAATTAATTATTTTGTCAAAATTGGTCAAAATTTTCCCATAGTTTCAGAGGAATTTGATAAAACACTTTAATACCAAAATGTGCCATCCTGACTTAGAAAATTTTCCACAATTTCAAGTCATTTCTTCAGGGGGTATATCAAAAATGTTTAAAATCAAGTTTGAAATTTTCGGTTTTCAACGGAAGCATTCGCTTTGAGACATCATTTTAGCGCAAAATTAATTATTTTGTCAAAAATTTTCCCATAGTTTCAGAGGAATTTGATAAAACACTGTAATACCAAAGGAATACCAATATGTGGTGTTCGACCATTGACAAATTCTGTAATTTTGCAATATCAAAACAATACCTTTAATTGGTATGATAGCACATTTTGCTCTTGCATAATCCTTAAGACAAATTTTAAAGGGTCCAGGAATACCAAAATTTGGTATTGATACCAGAGAAAGGTATTATTACGCATTTCCCTAGTTATTTACCCATGCTCGGGAAGAGCCTGAGATTTCCCTGCAGTCGGCTGCACGCTTGCCAATATTTCCGACAACTCAACAAAAAGGGAAATCCAACCAGCACGACCAGGCCACGTCGTACGATCGAACAGTCGGCTGCATACACCCATCGAGAGCGGAGCCTCGCTCGATCGCGTCTCGCCAGCCGACATCAGCGCTCGGCAACGGTAATTTACGTAAGGGGCACGAGGCCGGACAGGACGGCACGATACGCCGCAAAGCCCGAACGAAACTACCGATTGGCAAGCCGTCCAGCGAGCGTCCCAAAGGGTCTGCTTCACCTCACCAAGCTCGTGACGCCAAGGTCGACGGCGAAACACCGCCAGCCGCGTTGGAGGCCCGACGTGAGTGCAGAAATCGAGGTCAAGCGGACAGCCAATCATTAAATCTCTTTTCCTAGGCGCACACGGAGGCACGCCAGCGCCGTGTCAAAGGACGAGCCCGATCTAAAGCGGACGCGCGAGGCAGAACTCGAGAGTGGAGGCGGCAGGAGAGACGCATCGCATGCCAAAAACCACAAGTAAGCGAGGCATTGACAATTGACGCTGTACTTCCACTAAGATCACCCTATTCACAGGAGATTGAGGGTCACCACACACACGCGCACGACTGAAGCGAGATTCACGGTCAAGGTCACGCCGACGAGGAAGCAAGTCGTAAGTTAGCTCCAGGCAGGTGGTGCATCACCAATACTAACAAATGGCTCACTTTAAATAGTGAGAACGGTGCTCGAAGCACGCGGAACACCACTAGAGGACCTGAAGCTAAAAGAACGCCCCGAATCGTACGGGGTAAGATTGAGCCTGAATCAAGGAGTAAGTACATGGAGCTGACGACTTTTGTTTCCACAGGGCGTTTATACACCGTTTGTTTTGTGCTCGAGGGCCGACCGACTGCACAGGTCGTGCCGCGGCAGTTTTGTCAGCGAATACCATCGGCGGAGATCGAGTAGAGGCGTCGAGAAGAGGCCGTCGAAGTCGCGCGTGGCGCCAGGACACGGAGGGTGCCAACGTCGTACGCAAACGCCCAAACATCGCCCACCGAGAAGCACGAGTTTGGCACGCAAGCACACCAGCACGTGGCGCGCAAGCACGCACGTACGCAGAGCGCGTCGCGAGGACGCGGAGCGCGTGGTGCGAACGCGACGCCGAGGCTGGAGCACGAGCTGATCGACGGGGGCCAGGACGTGCGGCTACGGCATGGCGGCAGAAAGCGCGCGAGGACGGGTAGGGATTAGATGGGCCCATCTGTGAGTGAGTAGGAAGACATGTGTTGTCCATAAGCGTAAGAAAGCAGGGAACAGAGTTTGGCAGGAGAAACATTATTATGTAAACTACTAGAATAAAACATGGCAACTTAGTTCACACGCACACAACTACTTTTAGTTATTTTGGCTTGCTAGTCGGAAGCGTCAGCGATTTCGCTCAGCTGAACGGATCCTTATCAACAGCGTCGTCAAGGGGTTTGTTTATTTGGGACCGCAACGAATCTTGAATTGCGAGCGGAGAGCGATTTCCAAAAATCGCGACTTGTAACAATCCATGATTGTTACAAGAGACGATTTTGGTGTTTAAGGGCAGGACCACGATTATACGGTTTTATTGAGAATAATTGTATTTAATATTTAATGTTTTCTAGAACGATTAGTTTTAATATGAACGATTATAATAAATGAATTTAATCGATTACTTATTTCAGGAGTGTGTTAAACTCATTAAAACTGCATGAGCACGTTGAATGCGTTTCCGTTTGTTTCAGCTCAAAGAACGTGTTCGTGTTTGTGTGTTAATGCAGTTAAATTTGAAGTAAAGGTTTAACAAAGTTGCACAAGCTGTTAACTGCATAAAAATGCGTGATGTGGTGAAGCGCTTTCGACAAGAATTACCTCCCAACAAAAGAGCAACGGGTTTTTTTTGTACCGTAAAACGGGGTGACTTTGATAGCCGGGGTGACTTTGATAGGTTAGCGATTTTTCCGCAAAATGATGAATACAATTAAAATACGTACAGAATTGTTTAGAATCATTCTGACCGTGGTAAAAAGTGTTCAAAGAACCTCAAAAAGAACTTTTCATGAAATTTTGAAAAGTTTGAAAAGTTAGTAAACTAAAGTTAAGAAAATGGTGATGAAACTCATTATTTTAAACTTCTCAAAGTGTCATGATTTTCTCAATGAACATGATATTGAATCGGAAAACGGAATGCATTTTCGGATTTTTGGACAATTTTCCTCTAGGAGAAGGTAAAACAAGTTTGTAAATAATAAATAATATGTGTTTTGAAACACAATTTAAAAAAACTTCACATTTATAGGCAATTTCAGTTGAACTAATTTCATGTAAAATGTGAAAACTTGCGATTAGTGCTTCAAATTCAGTATAAAATGCAATATAAATCGATAATTTTATAAACAAAACTAGTTTTTGCAAATTTCTGGCAAAATTCCGACATTTTAACAATTTTACCAAAAATTTATATTTATTTTGTTAATAAGCTTATGAACTTTGTTAACTAAATATAAACATTGATTTTTTTTCTTAAAAACAATATCAGCAACTTCAGTAATGGTACATTCAACGTACAAATAAAGTTTAAACATCCTAAATATGATTTAAACAAGAAAAACTCTGACTATCAAAGTCTCCCCGGAATTTAAACTAAAAATTGTTAACGTAACTATTTTTCTAATCACTATTGAAAAAACTTTTTTTCCAAAATAGTGCATGGACTTTGTGTGGCCTACCCCAGTACATGTTTTAAAAATAATAATGTTGAGTAAAACCTTACCTGTTGGAAATATTCCAAAAACAAATTGAAATCCATAATGCTATAACATTTAAGTTTTATTTAACCCTAACCCTGTATTTCTAGTTTTCAAACGATTGGCATTAATGCCAAGTTTCGACATATTTTAGGGAAATATGAGTATTCCTTCTCAATTACTTCTCTTCGTAAAAAGTAGTTTGATTTATTGTTTGAAAAACTTTTTTCTTTTAAAAATTGCGGGACAAATGTAAGGAATCAGGAAGTAAATGATTCGTTTCATTCTTATAAGATACTGTATACTGTAGGGACCATCCACAAACCACGTCGAAACACCCCCCCCCCCCCATCGTAGACAATTTCCATACAAATTAAAATCTTTTTTGTATGGAGCGTGGGCAATCGTCAACCCCTCCTAAAGTGTCAACGTGGTTTGTGGATTTGTGGATGGTCCCATATACAGTATACTGTATTATTACCTCATTCTTGACCAATATACCACAATAGACCGTTCACCTGAAAGTCAATCCCCTTTACCCTCTACTGCAATTTTTTTTTTGAAAAAGGTTATTTTGAGCAACTTTTGTTCTACGAAAACATTACTTCACTTGTCTCATGTTTTTCTTGTTTCCTTTTTAGTTTTTAACACTGGAACGCCCAACGCATGCCCAACTTACGCGGACGCCCAAGCCTCCCAGAAAAGGTGGAACGGTAACTTCAACTCGCTGGTTCTCGGGCATTACTCAGATGATCCTAAAATTTTGCAGAACTTGATTTGAACAAATCTGTAAATTCTGCGACCGAAAACATCGTTCCACCTTTTTTAAAACGACTGCCTCCGCGGAATTTTTGGTGAATTTTTTTTACATGCGAAAAAAAAAAGTTGGAACGATGTTTTGATCGCAAAATATACAGATTTGATCAAATTAAGTTCTGCAAAGTTCTAGAATAATCTAGACATCCTAAAAAATCACTGGAAAGAAGAATCATCTTGATTGGTTGAGTTATGCCCGAGAACCATTGAGTTGAAGTTACCGTTCCAACTTTTTTGAAGCCTTGGGCGTTGGAATGTTAATTAGCAATTATCTTGTTTAGTTAATGTTTGTTTTTGATAGTATTTGGCCTATTCAAAAAAACTCTTAAATAATTTGTAAATAAAACCTAAAATACAACTTGAATGTGAGGAAGGCACCAACCTCCTTAAGGTGGATAAAGTAACGTTTTTAAATACAATTTTTGAAAAAAAAATAGTTACAATAATCTGGAAACAATCATAAATATTTTTTTTAAAGTTTAGCGTATTTAGATAATTTGGGTTTATTCTTAAAATCAGTGTTTTTTAATATTTTTATATCTGTTTTAGTACAAAGAGTGATTTTAACTTTGAGTGTAGATTTGCATCAAATGGTCACAACTTTGAACTTCGTCTTTTTGATGAATTGATATGTACGATACTGAGAATAGTTTAAATGCCTCTAATTTAACAACAATGCTAGGGTTCAAATATTTGGGAAGGGGATTTTTAAAGATCGTTTTGGAAATCTTTAAAGCAATAAGTTGTTTTTGGTGAAATAAATGCTGTACCATGCCATGAAACTATTAAATAGGGTCAATATGCAGCTTCAAAGGAGAGGGCTGCACGGACACTTTTTTGATACTCTGTATTTCAAATCACACCGCAAATTGTCATAAAAGAGCCGACTTATATCCGAAGTTACTGGACTAACTATCCCAAAAGACGCTGGTTCGAATTAAAGCGCAGGAAATCGGCTTCATCTCCCCGAACCATACTTTCACACTTAGGTGACCCGAGACAGAAATCTGTATCAAAATACAAGATGCTAGCCATTGGTACTATAAGTGGTCATGACCACGAGCCACACTGAATCCGTTCCTTGGTGCTGTTTAAAAAGTTATCTTTTCTCGCCTTTTTCAGGAATATTGCATAAAATTCGTGAGTTTTTTTATATGTCCTGTAAACAAGCAAACCAATTTCTTATAGAAGCTTTTAAAAGAAACATTAAAACTCTTGCTAGAATTGCATTGCGTAAGCAAGCAAAAAAAAAAACACGTGGCGCGCAAATCACAGTAACTAATGAGGAAATTTGCGCCGACAAGACCACCCCGGCGCTCACTGGGTTCCACCTTCAGTGATTGCTAGGAAAAGCAATCGGTAGCGCTCTCTGTGCGACAGCAAAAGTTGAGTCGCGGTTTGTTACAAGAGACGACTCGAGAGAGTCATGAGGGTTTTCTCTCTCGAGATAAAAAATAAACTTTCAGTCAGAGGTTGTTACGATCGCAGAATGTTACAACCCATGATTGTCGCTGAATCAGCTCTTGTTCGCGCTCCATGTACCCCTGGGTATGATACCACATTTTGCTCTTGCATAATCCTTAAGACAAATTTTAAAAGGTCCAGGAATAGCAAAATTTGGTATTGATACCAGAGAATGATATTATTACGCATTTCCCTTGTTATTTACCCGTGCTCGGGTAGTACCAGCACTACAGCAAAATCGGTAGCTTACGACATCGCCGAAAGGAACAGCAGTCATCGAAAACAGGCGGCAGACCTCACCAGCAACAGCAGCATCCGTAAATCAGCGATAGCAGCAACCGTCATCAGCAGCAGCAGCAAACCGTCATCAGCAAAAACAGCAGACATCATCAGCAACAATTTGATCAGCAGATGTTGTTGGTTCGAACGATGACGATGGAATGAGCAAAAATGCTGCCTTGACGACTTCCCATCCCCACCAGTGCAACAAAAAGGGAATGACGTAGGAATGGGATAACCGGCGCAAAGGGCGGGGCATCCGTCTCCGTTTCGAAAAAAGGTGGCCACAACCTGGAATGGCCGGTGCCCTAAAGGAAAGTTTTCCCGGGGAGACATTTACTGAACCAACGAGTTTTGGCAATATGGGTATCAAAACTCATGGTTTTCAATACTGGCCATTTTGAAAAAGGTGGCCAGAATCTGGAGAGACCGCTACCTCACGATTGTTCCGATTGTGGGAACAATCATCGAACCATACAGATATCATGGTTTTTGATACGGAGCATAAAGAGAAATTGAGCGAATATATAAATCCAATTATGTTTTGACTTCATCTGACGCATAATTCAACAAATTGGCTTAATTTTAAAAGCTTTTCCGCTAAGTTCTTTGTCATATTGGTCATTTGTAAAATAACCACCTGCATCTTTTTTATAGATATTATTTCATATTTTTATATTTATTTGCTAAACAACAAAGTAACAATGTTATGATTTTAAAGCACTTTGTTTTTTTCATCTCATCTTAACAAAATGGAAGTGTAATGTGATGCTATTTTCTAGGAGTCAAGTGAAATTGGCCCAACAAGTTCCTTGGATCCACAACTTGAAAGACAAGTCGAAACTATTCGAAACTTGGTTGATTCTTACATGAGAATTGTAACTAAAACTACACGAGACATGGTACCAAAAGCAATTATGATGCTAATTATTAACAACTCCAAGGACTTTATCAACGGAGAGTTACTTGCCCATCTTTATGCTACTGGAGATCAGGTATTGATGAACGGTCTTTGTCGAATTTATATTAAAAAATATACTTAAATCATCTCACATTTTTATAAAGGCTTCAATGATGGAAGAAAGTCCGGAAGAAGCTCAAAAACGGGAGGAAATGCTTAGAATGTATCATGCCTGCAAGGAAGCACTTAGAATTATAGGTAAGCTTTGCTAAATAATTTCTTTATTTTTTTTACAAATGTGTTCACATCACATTAACATTAATCAAAAATGTAGGAGACGTGTCCATGGCCACATTTTCGACCCCAGTACCACCGCCAGTAAAAAATGATTGGCTGTCCAGTGGCTTAGACAACCCTAGACTTTCACCACCAAGCCCAGGAGGACCAAGGAAAAATGCACCTCAACAACAGGTATTTTCATTATTATTTTTGCCGTTATAAAATAATCATCTCATGTTTATATGAAACAAATAGTGGGCAATATGTTAAACAATTAACAGAATCAATTTGACTTGTCAGTTCAAGTTTGAATAATTCGTTGATTTTACAGGCCTCATTGGGATCGATGGGAGTTCCCGCTATAAGTGGACGTGGTCCGCCTCCAGCACCGTCAAGTGCACGACCAGCGCCAGCGATACCAAGTAGGCCTGGTGGAGGTAATGTTCCTCCTTTACCACAAGGAAGACCGACGGGTCAAGCTCTTCCAGCTCCTCTCATTCCATCGTAAGTATCGAATTTAGCCAAATTAAGCGCAATCAAACTCTTTAAAACATTAATTGGATTGTTCAACTAGTACACTACCGCTCGAATCTAGTCCGTCCCATATGTAAAAACAGCAAGCCGAGAAAAAAGGAAGGCAAATTTGTCCCGCCCATAAGGGTACCTGTTAGGATTTCGCGAAAAAGTGGGTTTTTCTACAGTTTTGTGGAATAAAGTGCAATATTATTGGTTGTTCTGATGTTCACATGATTTAGAAACTTAAAAATAATTTTATAAAAAGAATGATTTAGCAAAAAACTGCATCATTCGTTTCGTTTTCGTTTTCGTTTTACGGAGCAAGGTGGGGGACGCGGCCTTAAGTCAGTCCAAGTCCGGTTTCTTGTGGAAAAAAGGGTAGTGGCCGAACTAGTATTGCATACAAAATGAACACCACCGGAAGATATAGGGGATGGGGAGGGGGGAGGTGAAAGAACTAACTTGAATCAACAGCCTCAACTAAACTGTCTGAAAGCCAAACATTCCTTTACCTAGTTTTTTAACCTGTCTTGCTGCTTTCAAAAACAATAAACATTAATGAAACATTCATATCTTACAAGTTGAACACTCGTTGTTAAGACGACTATTTCGTGCCTTCCATTTCATTAGAGCACACAAGCTTTGCAAACAAGAGTGTATCTCTATCATACCTTATGTAAACTGTCATTTGAGTGAAAGAGACACAATCATGTTCACACCTGCGTGTCCTTTTGAAATGTTAGGCTCTATTTGATCGTCAAAACTCCAGTAGATCCTCGATTCGCAACAATGGTCGATACAACCATAATCCGAAAACCGTTAGTTCAACAGATCAACGAATTTCGTCCGATATCATTTCATTATTGATTGATCGAGACTCTATGGATTGTTTGACAATTCAGAATGATTAGTATACCACTTAATTGAAATCAGAGATTCTGATAGCATTACTAAACTGGCTTACATATAACTGGAGTCTGGAATTATTAAACAACCCAGAAAAAAAAAGTTACAAAAAAAAACTACAAAAACTAACTATTCCTCCCCATTATCAAACAGATTTAAACCTTCCTAACAGATTTTACGAACAAGAATATTGAGATTCAAATAAAAAAAATCAATATCTTGCAATTTTACATATTACAAAAGCTGTGATTTCTATCAACACAAGTATATAAATATAAAATAAATGTGTGATATATACAGTGAATCAAATATTTGTCCGTACCCCCCCCCCGTACGGAAAATGTTTGTGATATAAAAGTACATAAAATACAATCAAAGTACCATGTTTTATACATCAATCGACGCGGCAGAATGTCCTTTTAAAGACACTGTCATTGGATTTGCAAAAAACTTTTTCTTAAAAAAATACAAAAATAGTTTACTGAAAAAAGCCAAAAAACAGGTCAAATAATTGTCCGTACCCCTAATAAAAATACAAAATCTGATCGATTTAAGTGAATTCTTTTATGAAATGTTGTTTCTGTGTCAAATACTAGTACCTCTAGCCAGTTTGTGACAACTTTGAACTTCTGATAACTTTGTTAAGTTAGTTTATATTAAAAATTGGTTTAAATTTATTTTTTTTATGTAAAACTTTTCAAAACATTAGTTTATAAACAACTATTTTTATAAAATTGCTATTTTACGTTGTAATAGTCTCTGTTGAACAAGTTTCAACAATATTTGTTCGAAATATACATTGTTTTCATCTTTTTTATTGACATTTTTCGACCAAAATACTGTTTCGGAACAATACCGTTAAACAATCCGGATTGTCCCGGAACCGGTTTAACCCCTCGGAGGGAAATTTTGTGGTGGTCAGATAGAGGACAAAAAAACCCACCTCTTGCATTTTGAAGCATCCAATTTCGTCCACTACAGCCCGATTACGAGTCCCTAGACTGAAATTTGAATTTTTCACTTTCCGTGCTGAGAATTTCTGTACCGGCCTGGGTCAGAATCCCAAGTAACCGCGAGGCACTAAATAGCGGCATTAAATCAGCATTATATTGGCATTTATTACCAGCAAATAATGCTTCAAAACATTAAATCAGCACTTTTCCCTTGAGAAATATTTCAAGTGGCGCACAGTGATGCCGATTTAATGCCTCACCGAAAGCTCGAACAAAAAAAACTGCTTTATCGACGTTAAGGCTGGGGGAAAAAAAGGACAGCTAGCTGCTCCACACACTTGGTGGTGGGCCTCCTTTGTTTTTTTTTTCTCCTGTTGCGTTTCATGTGTGAGTGTGACACTTTGATGTTATTCTTGCATTTTTCTCGTCGATCTCCAGGATGCGCGTCAGCCAACTGATGTATTCTGAAATGAGTGATTGTTTTGAAAGTTTTAATCGATGTGGTTGATGCATCGAACATTAAGGAAGACTTTCTTTCTGCTGTTTCGAGTTTCTGGTTCATGAGAAAAACCCGTTGTCATTTTGTTGGACGAAAATTATTGACGAGTCACTCAGCAAATTGCGGCCATCCAGTCAAGTACAGTACAATCAATTACGGAAGGCTTGGGGTTAATAGGGATAAGTAATGGCTAACGGCTAACCTAAACTGTTTTTCCGAGGAGTGGCAAAATTTCACAAAATGTATCAGACTTCCGGAAAGCAGCTTTTTGCTTGCGAGAAAAGTCATTCAATTTACCAGAGAACTTTTGATAATGTCCTTTGTGCATGGGCATATGTTTTGAAAAAATTGGCTTAATTACAGGCTGCAGTTTTCCACAAAAAAACAAAAAAAACACTTCAGTCAGCGGGAATTGAACCCAGTTCACGCAAAAATAAAACTGCTGCACACTGGGGGAAATGCGCCTTAGCCCGCACGCTTATTGGAACAGTATAACGGGAGAAGGATAAAAGTCAATAACAGCGTGACTGGCTGAAATGTTCCCCGTATGGATGGGTTACTTTGTTGATAAACATCAAATGCTTTGAAGCACATTTTCAATGTCGTAAATGGTGATTTAATGCCAGTTGTAATGCTGCAAAGTTTTGGTACTTTGAGGCATTCGCAAAGCTTATTTACTACTTCAAAGCATTCGAGTGCTGATTTAGTACTGAATAAATACTTCAATTTAGTGCTTGTGGTTACTTGGTATGTTTTGCTTGGGGAATTTGAAAATTTCAAATTTCAGTCTAGGGACTCGTAACCGGGCTGTAGTGAACGAAATTGGATGCTTCAAAATGCAAGAGGTGGGTTTTTTTGTCCTCTATCTGACCACCACAAAATTTCCCTCCGAGGGGTTAAACCGGTTCCGGGACAATCCGGATTGTTTAACGGTATTGTTCCGAAACAGTATTTTGGTCGAAAAATGTCAATAAAAAAGATGAAAACAATGTATATTTTGAACAAATATTGTTGAAACTTATTCAATAGATACTCTTACAACATAAAATAGCAATTTTATAAAAATAGTTGTTTATAAACTAATGTTTTGATAAGTTTTACATAAAAAAACTAAATTTAAACCAATTTTTAATATAAACTAACTTAACAAAGTTATCAGAAGTTCAAAGTTGTCACAAACTGGCTAGAGGTACTAGTATTTGACACAAAAACAACATTTCATAAATGAATTCACTTAAATCGATCAGATATTGTATTTTTATTAGGGGTACGGACAATTATTTGACCTCTTTTTTTTTACTTTTTCCAGTAAACTATTTTTGTATTTTTTAAGAAAAAGTTTTTTGCAAATCCAATGACAGTGTCTTAAAAAGGACATTCTCCCGCGTCGATTGATGTATAAAACATGGTACTTTAGTCGAATTTTATGTACTTTTATATCACAATCATTTTTCGTACGGGGGGTACGGACAAATATTTGACTCACTGTATCAACATCGGAAATCATCTTTGCAAGTAGCCCTGAAACGACGGCAACGTGTGGCTCCATCTCCAGGGTAGATTTCGAAAAAAAAACTGCATCATGAACTCAAAATAAAATACGTATGGAATTGTATGGAATCATACTGACCGGGGTAGAGAAAGGTTCAAGGTACTTCTAGAAGAAGTTTTCATTAAATTTTGAAAAGTTTAAAAAGTTAGTTAACTATAATTAAATGAAAACGTTGATGAACAGCATTATTTTCAAATTCTCAAAGTGTCATAATTTTCTCAATGAGCATGATTTCAAATCGGAAAACGGAATGCATTTTCGGATTCTTCGGACAATTTTCCACTAGGAGAATGAAAACGAAGTTTGTAAATAATAAATATCATGTGTTTTTGTAACATAGTTTAACAAAATCTTCATATTTATAGGCATTTTCAGTAGAACAAATTTCATTCAAAATGTGAAAACTTTTGATTCGTGCTTCAAATTCTGTTAAAAATGCAATATGAATCGATAATTTTATAATCAAAACAATTTTTAACAAATTTCAGGCAAAATTCTGACTTTTTAACAGTTTTACCTAAAATTTATAGCTTACCAGTTGGAAAATATTCCAAAAATAAATTAAAATCCTATCAATGTCACCCCGGTTTACGGTTCCATTTAAAATTTCTTTAAAAGACATTCTCAGCCAACTTTTGGGAAAATATCACGATAATATGATAAACTCTTTTCATTTGACCGCTATCCAGATTTTTAAGCGAAGATGGCGTTATTATTGGTGCATTGGTACCAACATTACAAAAGAAGTGTGCCATGGCATGCCAGCAACACTTTTTTTGTAATGTTAGTACCACTGCGCGATTTTGGCGATTCGGGCGTGCACTATTCGAAATACCCCAATTCGCACGGGCGACCAAAAGTGGTTCACGGAAAGGAGATCCATCGCCAAAACGCGATAAAATCCGCTCAAACCCGAGCATGGGTAAATGAAAAGGGAAATGAGTAACAATACCTTTCTCTGGTATCAATACCAAATTTGGTATCATACCAATTAACGGTATTGTTTTGATATTACAAAATTGCAGAATTTGGCAATGGTCGGACACCACATTTTAGTATTCTTTTGGTATTACAGTATTTTATCAAATTCCTCTGAAAACATGGGAAAATTATGACTAATTTTGACAAAATAATTAATTTTGCGTTAAAATGGTGTCTCAAAGCGAATGCCTTCATTGAACATCGAAAATTTCAAACTTGATTTTAAACATTATTGATACACACAGAAAAATATTTTGTAGAATCAGCCTGTACGAGCTTTGATTCAACAATTTTGTTGAATTTTTGTTGAATATAATCAACACCGATTTTGCGTTGAAACAAATCTTGATTTTCTCAATTCCACAAAAATCTTTTGTATTTTTGAAAAAGTGACGATTAGTGTTGATTCAACAAAAATCTTGATTTTCAAAACAACAAAACGTTTTGTTGATTCAAATATGCCTTATTTTTCTGCGTGAATAGAGTTATCTAAGGCCGATCTCACGCACATTAGGACACCATTTGTTTTGCTGGCTGGTACAAAATTTAACCTCAATCTTTCTCGTGTACGTACACGCAATACATGCGCACGTAGATAACTCTATACATACCCCCTAAAGAAATGACATGAAATTGTGAAAAAAATTCCTAAGCTACCACATTTATGTATTATTTTGGTATTAAAGCGTTTTATCAGGATAAGGCCAAGGATTGATACCTAAGAGCATGCAATGGCATTGATCTTGTTGCGTGCTCTTCGGTTGACGTCCAGGTAAGGAACATCCTGGAAGGAGCGCAACTTACTACATCCGTAGTACTGTTAAAAAAAACGAAACTATTGGCACTACGCCCCCCGGGGCATGGCCTTCCTCTAACGTGGGATTTCTGCTCCAGCGCCTCTGACGAGACAGGAGAAACCGGGACCGACGTTTTACTTCACCATCCGATAGAAGCTCAGTGGATAAGGCGGGAATCGAACCCGCGTCTCATAGCATCATCGGGATCGGCAGCCGAAGCCGCTACCCCTGCGCCACGAGACCCACGTAGTACTGTTAGATCATCCGAATTATCTTGATCAGATTCAGAACAGTATACCTCTGGTTCCTTGCAAGTGTCCTATTTTCTTACCTCCACGTTGGCTTGGTTTAGTCATCATGATGACAAAGTGTAACCTAGCCTAGCTTGTGGCCTGTGGAAAAGGCTCGTAAACCTTTGACCACCGCGGGTCAGAGTCGAGACGGCTGAAAGAAAGGGGCGCGACAATGTGGGAAAGGGAAGTAATTTGTGATTGTAGACGGATATTGTTTTGATTCGCAGTATGTTGAGTCAACTGCTGTGGATGTACCTGAAACATCGCACAACTTTCCATTTTTATCTACCATCTATCTTCTGTTTTTATTTTGCTCAACTGATTCAAACTTATTCACTGATTCTTCTGTATATTATCCACAATTTGGTTTTGATTTTATTAACTCTTGATTCTCTTAACTCTCAACGCTTTTCCACTATATTTGACTAACTAAACTGCTGTAACAAACTGTCAGTTTTCCCTTAATTTGGTAGCAATGTCAATTCTGTTTATCATGTGCCTTTTCTTTATACTGCCGCTCTAATCTAGTCTGTCCCATATGTAAAAACAGCAAGCCGAGAAAAACGCAAGTCCAAATTGTCCCGCCCATAAGGCTACGTGTTAGAATTTAGCATAGCATAGCATTGGTGTCTACCCGTATTTGCTACTCTGTTATTGACCAGGACCTCTAAGAATTGCTCCGTGGACCACAGATGAAGAGTAGGAACCAATCATCACCACTTCGCAACTTTCAAATGTCCCTATCATGCTAGCCAATCACAGCGCCGGCCACGACCAGTGATAAGACACGGGGAAGTGGATAGGAATTTTAGTCCGATACTTGAGTGATGAAGACCGCTATATCGGCTGCGTCTTCGACAAAGTATCACGTGAAGTTTGAGGGTGTTAGTAAGATAGGTGTGAAGCCAGGATTCACCGTGGTAAGTGAGGTGGCCGGTCAAAGTTATTTATAGTCCTTAATTCTTCATATGTCCTTAAATTCATTTTGAAAGCTTTTTTTTCTGTTTGAGTATTAAGACACGGAATCCTGAATACATGGACTATTGTATCGTGTTACCCATTTTTACTGTTATTAAGCAATTCCAGATCTTTAACACAGTTCCCATTGAGAGGAAAAGTGCTGTTCCATCCAGATGCTGTAAACTCCATTCCTTGTGCCTTGTGCGCTATGTATCGCTAGAACCGCGGTGACAATTTTTTCGCGTCATTTTTCAAGCTCTTTCCAGCAGCTATTATTTGCCGCGCGGGGTTTTGTAAAGACAATTGTCTTTTGTGGTGCTATATTTGCGGTGTTCCCTATGCTCTGATCTGGACAATGCGACTGGACTGCAGTTCAGTAACGATCGGCTGGGCATTATTTACATGCGAAGACACGAGGAAAGTATTTGATGAAGAGGCGCAAAGGAATATCCCAAGATTGATCACATGCTAGAAGAGCACGTGAAGCAACCGTTTTAAACTTATACGGTTGCTGCTACCTCTGAACTTAAACCCAAGGCTGCCACCCTGAGAAGAACCCATGACTTTCCGCTTATGAGGCGAAACCCGTAACCATTCGGCCACAGGAGGTTGGCAGTTGAAAGCTTTCCAATTCGGTCTACCAAGCTTTTTTTTGTGATTAATTCTGGTCGTGTTGAAAGTTCAATATTCGCCTAACAATTATCACATGCCGTCAACTCCGTCAAATTTCAGGCATCAAAACACTAGCGCCACTCCGATGCGAACGGGAAAATATTCAAACATTAAGCTTTAAAGCGATGGTGGGAGAGCGAGAGAAAAAAATAAAGTTTCAGCGCAGCGAAGAGAAGAAACGAAAAACCTTGTTGCTGCTGTCACTGCTTTTCGCGCCACCGCACGAGACGGATGTGTTTTGCTGTGCGAAGCAAACCAATCAGTTAGCGAACATTGTTGTTGTTTTTCGATTGTGTAGTGATACGTATTGATCAATTTAGCAATAAATAGAGAAATTCGTTAATTTAAATTAAAAAATAAACAAGTATTTAAAACACATGCACACAATCAAAAGATTTTTAATAAAAAAAATGTTTTGGGATTCAAAGAAATACAAATATTGCCGTAACACCCGTCTGACCTGTGTCCGATTGTTGGCCAATCTGGTCTTACCGAATCACCTGAAAATAGTTTTGGTTAAATTTCGAGCCTGAATTTTCAAAAAAAAAATTTTTAATCTAATGATGGGAAAATGATTCTTAAGACCATACGAAAATTATAGGCTAGTTTTGAAAATTTTCATTTTTGGGTCATATATGACCCATCAGGCTTGAAAGGGTTAAACCAGGGGTGCTCAAAGTTTTTGGAGGCCGGGCCAAATTTGAAGCTCAAATCAGCTTGCGGGCCAAATAACATATTTATAAAAAAAAATAATTACGTTATTTTAATTGATAAGACTAGAAAATACATCTATCAGCTGCAGTTTTTTGAAATCTCTGGTATTTTTCAACATTTTCGATTATAGGTATTGTTGATTATATTGTTTTAAGTATTTGAAAAAAAATATTTTTAGCTGAATGTACATGTGTTCTCTGTGTTTTTTTTATATATTTCGAAAATAGTGACATGTAAACTGCCTGATTTACGTAACGGCGTAATTTAATCTTTAAATTAAGTGTGACTAATAAAAAATCGTTGAGAGCCAGAATTTCAACATTTAAACGAAAAAAATGTTAGAAATTTGTTTAAGCACTTGTAAAGTTGAATAAAAATCATTATTTTCAAAAATAAGATTCGACAACAAAACATTTATTCATCAAAAATTCACTAAAATTATTTTTTATAATAAACCAGAACATGCTTAAAATGATTCTGAACGCAGCGGAATGCATTTTTAATTGATTTCAGCTGATTGCACTTAAATTTCTTTGGATATTTTGAAGTTTTTTGAAAAAATATTTTTACCCATTATTTTTCGAGCTAATTTTTAATAATAAGGGGTAGGGGAGGGTTGTCGAAAAAGCTTTGTAAAAAAAAGCAGCCTTATTCCTCCGATTTCAACATTTAGTTTGCATTAATCCTGAAAACCTGAATTTCCAAAAATGATTGATGAAAATTTACTATTTAAATAGGGATCAAAACATAAATAAATTATTAGTTTTTTTTATCAACAAACAATGAAAAAGATAAGCATAAAAAAGTTTAAAATAAACCTTAATTTTTAAAAAGTATGAAATCACTCACCAAGTAGTCAACGGGCCATTTTACATGATTAATCAAAATGGGTCCGCGGGCCACAAAAAATCTCCTCGCGGGCCACGTTTGGCCCGCGGGCCATACTTTGGTCACCCCTGTTTTAAACCTATCAATTAACTCGTCTTGAGGGCCCCTTTGTTCATAATTAATTTACTTAATTAATAAAAAAATAATAATTAACTTAATCATGAAATTCCAGGGCCAATTGGCAAAATGGCGTCGTTTGTTTACAAACATGAGATTTTGTGTAGACGAACCGAAAAATTTACTTTTTTTGGAAATATTTCTATAACCATTGTGTACTAACTTTAAGACTTACAAACAGACAAAAGTTCGTTAAACTCTAGAAAAGAAAAAAAAATATTTTTTTTTTTCAATTTAAACCGCTTTTATCGCTTCTCTGAGCCAGATAATAAATCAAATCATCGTGCCTTTAGCTTATTATTATATTATTATATTTTCAAATAAGTTTACTGCAGATTTGTGTTTAAATTTCGAAATTTAGCATAAATTTAAAAAGTTGCAAAATTCCCAACTTTTGCCATGTGCAACAATATCCACCTCACCCGTGCGGGAAACCGATAATGGGGTAATTCATGCGTTCCAGACTGTCAAAATTCCTCGCTCTGTCAAAATTTGGTCAAAACCGAGGTCAAAACAGTGCGAAAGAGATGAACGAAAAACAACATCACTACCATGTTTGACTGTGTGCGTGCGCGCATATTTTGTTTCATTGTGTGCGTGTACAGGCATTGGAAAGCTCGACAACTTGAATGTCAGCCCACCAGATGGCTCTGCTGTTTTGATGATTGAGCGTTGTTCCAAAGATACCTAATTTAAAAAGATAGACAACTCCCAAAATGTTCCCAGATTTTGGGAGTTGTCTATCTTTTTAAATTAGGTATCTTTGCAATTATGCAACCAGTAGGTTGACAGTTCATCGCGGCGGCTTCGCTCTTGCAGTAGTTTTAGTGTGATGTGGGCTAGCTCGTTCTAAGGGTGGTATTCAACCCCAAGGAATGTTTTTGGAAGTGTCATCAAGCAGCGCTCAAGCCATTTCAACTGATATTGGAGAAGGTGTTGCAGATCGAGAAAAGTACTTGGAAGATCAGCAAAGCTTGGTGGGCGGTCTGCGATCGGTTGAGGTTTGTCGGAGAACGAGGATATCGTGCTGAAGCAGCAGCTGACCAAGAATTGCCAGCATATCAGTACGCCAGGATGTGAGTCCTGTCGGTAGGAATAGGATAAAGCTGCTCGTGATAGAGGCTCGTCAGCGCAACTGGAATTCCGGACGCATACGACCAAAATATGGGACAACTCCCGGGTGCTTAGGACTACCAGAAACCAGAAACTTGGTGAGATCTATCCAAACTGAAATTTTTACATTGTGCCTACTTTTCAACAACTATTAAATACGCGCTGATCCCTGTTTTGCCTGATGGGATTGGAAGTTAGGTCGAGGACCCGTCTGGTTCTTGTACTATGTTTAGGCGGGGCCAAACAATGCCCAATGACCTCGGAATCGGGCCGCTAGGATCTCTGCCATTCTGAAATGGGTCATTGGAAGCAGTGCGAGGGCTGTCACCACCTAATACCCGGTACTGAGATAAGCTGTATCAGCTCAACCCAAGTCTGATACAAACTATATCCGACGAGGCCCACTTGCCATCTGTCGGTGGATACGCGCAACTCACGAAAACTGTCATGTTAGGGGACGGCTGGATTTTTCGCTGCGCTACAAGCGACGAACAAGCAACTGTCAAATTGGTCGCGTGACCGACCTGTGCAAACCGAGGTCAGTCGCTTGCAAATCAAGCGATTTAAATTGATTCTGATGTTTTGTTCAGCTTTTCGCTATTCAAATTACAAATAAAATGGGCAGTAGAATTGTTTAATGCAATAAATAAAGTACACTTAATTAAAAAATTGCAAAATGGTTCGAAATGAATTTTAAATTGTAAATAAAAAATCTAAAATAAAAAAATCTAAATTCTTCATATTGGAAGGGCATCTCAGAAAGGGTCCACCGAAATAATTTGGTGGCCACTGGCCACTCCGGAACCGGTTCTGAATGTCCTCCGGGCCAATATCTGATAAGAGCAAAACCAGTCAATATTGGTATCGAAATTCTTCATTTTGGAAGGACGCTCAAAAATCGCCAAAAAGTCGATTTTTGGGAGGGTACAAAAATGGAGGGGGTGGTCTGATTTGGATGAAATTCATGATTTTTGCATGTTTTGATAGTCTCAACAGCTCTGCCAAATTTGAGCAGAATCGGAGATGGTAATTTTCAAATGCTGTTCCGCTTCAGATGGAATGACCCAGTTTGGTTCGAAATCATGTAAACTATCAGAAGACCCAATAAAATGCTGTACTTTATTCCAGAAACCCGAAGAAAATCAAGTTTTTTTTGTGAAAGTCTAACACGTAGCCTTATAAGGGGTAGGCGTGGCTGAATGGTTACGCTATTCGCTTTCTAAGCGGAAGGTTCTGGGTTCGATTCCCATCTGCTCCAATCGAGAAATTATGGAAAGAAGGAATTCTGAACACTTGAATACACCCAGAACTGGGCATCGGCATACGAGAGGATAAATCCCGAAATTACCGAGAGTACTTTACTCATGGGTTCGTTTTCCAAAAAAGTTCATCTATCAAAAAAAAAAAGTACCAGTACCGAGACTCAAACCCAAGACCTTCGGCTTATTGAACCGTGCCTTTGCCGTATGGGCCACCATGGTTCGGTGATTCAGTTGCAGTCATTTGCCACTCAATAGGATGAACTGTTTCAATGAACGAATGAACACGCGAGAGGTACTTTCAAGCAAAATAGTACTTTCCTCACGTTTCTTTCCGGGAGGACTATCCCCTCGGCCTTTAACTTTGGGTGTATGAACGAAAAATTCATTAGCTCGCGGCGGGGTTCGATCCCCCGTCCTTTGGGTCAGCAGACAAAAATGCTAACCACCAGACCATCGAGGCTTAGTTGACTAGAAAGATTAAGAATTCTGTAAGAATTCAAGAAACTTGGAATCTATGTACCTAAGAACAAGAAATGCAATATTGAATGCAAGTTGAATTCAAGGACACCTACTGGTTGAATAATTGGTGTGTGTGTGTGTGTGTGTGTGTGTTTTTTTTTTTACAAGGTCGGAATCTGCTATCAGACACCTGAGAATTCATTTCTCAGGTAGTGTGGGGTTGGGAAAACAAAAAGAGTTTTCCCGACCCACTAAACCAGTCCTTGAACGCCGTGCCCTTTTCCCCCCGGGACCACCTTTCGGTATAACTTCGGGGGGAGGCGTTGCATTTTCTGCACTAGTCTACTTACAGGATCCATGCCGGGTGCTAGAACCATTTCCTGTTCTACATACATATGAGTCCATGCGAGGGTTTAACCGCGCCCAAGAATCGCGTTGCTTTTGATCGGTTAGTCATATGCAGCCCTCTCCTTGGACCATCGAGACGTGTACCGATTTGGTAGAGCCAACCGTCATAACGTGCTCTCCTTCACAGCCACACTCGTGGGTTCTCAACTCCTGTGACCATCGAGACGTGTACCGATTTGGTAGAGCCGACCATCATAACGTGCTCTCCTTCACAGCCACACTCGTGGGTTTTCGACTAGGCTTCTAGTCGTTCCTCCTCTGGTCGTCTCTCCATTTCCGCTGGAGAGCCGAAGTGATCTGCGTCACCGTTCCGACGACCGCATTCCACTTGTCGATGTCGCTGCACATTCTTCGCACCACATTATCCGGGCTGGTGTCTGCTCCTATAATGGCCAGCATTTCGCTTCGCGCTGCCTCGAAGCGAGGGCAGCTGAACACCACGTGCTCCGGTGTTTCCTCGCAATCGACGCAGTCCGGACAGAGAGGAGACTCTGCATGTCCGAACCTGTGCAGGTACTTCCTGAAGCAGCCATGGCCCGACATGAACTGTGTGAGGTGGAAGGTGACCTCTCCATGCCTTCTGCTCACCCACGTGGATACGGACGGGATAAGCCGATGCGTCCATCTGCCTTTCTCCGTGGTGTCCCACTCACGTTGCCACCTTGCCAGCGATTCGGCTTTCGCAGCTTCCCGGATACCTCTCGTGCCTCTCCGGGTGTAGCGCACGGTGTCCTCCTCCAGTGTGATGCCGATGGGGATCATTCCGGCTATGACGCCAACTGCTTCCGACGAAATGGTCCTGTACGCGCTTGCAACCCGCATGGCCATCAGTCTCTGCGTTCTGTCGAGTTGCGCTCGATTTCGCTTCGTCCCCAGCGCCGTCCACCATACCGGTCCGCCGTACCTAAGTATGGACGTCGCGACACTTGCCAAGAGGCTGCTCCTGGGTCCAGCGTTGTTCGGCATAATCCTCGACAGTGCCATGATCGCCTTAGCCGCCTTCTCGCAGGCGTAATCGACGTGGCTGTTGAAGTTCAGCCGGTCATCCACCATCACCCCGAGGTACTTGAGCGCTCTCTTCGAGTGCACGACGTGTTCTCCAACGTGTATCTGGGCCTGCTGCACCTTTTTGTGGTTACTAACCAGTATCATCTCCGTCTTGTGGTGAGCGATCCGCAACTTCACCTCGAGCATCCAGTTCTCGATCATTGCGATTGCCTCCATAGCCAGCACTTCGACCTCCTCGACATTTTCGCCGGTTACCGTCAGCACTATGTCGTATGTCGTCTGCAAAGCCAACAATCTCTACGCCGTTGGGTAGCCCCAGTGTCAACACTCCGTCATACATTCCGTTCCACAGTGCTGAACCCAGAATGGATCCCTGCGGAACTCCCGCGGTAACAACAACGGTTTTTTGTCCATCGGCAGTGTCGTAGACCAGCACGCGGTTCTCGAAGTAGCTCTTCAAGATCATGCACAAATAGTCAGGCACCTTCATTTTGTGCAGCGCTGCTGCTGTGGCCGCCCAGCTCGCACTGTTGAACGCGTTCTTGACGTCAATCGTGACTATTGCGCAGCAGCGGTTCCCCTGCGTTTTTCCTCCGCGCTTCGTCGGCTTTCTCGACCACTTTCCGGATGGCGTCCACCGTGGATCTCCCTTTACGGAAGCCGAACTGCCTCGCTGCTAAGCCATGCTCGCTCTCCGTGTACTTGGTCAGCCGGTTAAGGATGATCCGTTCCAGAAGCTTTCCGAGGGTGTCCAGCAAACATATAGGCCTATACGATGATGGGTCCCCGGTGATTTGCCTGGCTTTGGCAGCAACACGAGCTTTGAACCTTCCACGGGTCGGGGAAGTGTCCTTCGTCCAGGCATTTCTGCAGTACTGTTCGAAACCTGTCCGGGAATGCTTGAACCGCCGATTTCAGGGCGAAATTCGGGATTCCATCCGGGCCGGGAGCTTTCTTCACCTTCAATCTCTTCGCTACTGCCACAAGTTCTTCGTTGGTGATCAGATGACCTTCGGCGTTGCTACCCCTTCGTCGTTGTACGGTGTAGGAGGCCATGTCGTTGGGTCATGTCTTGGGAAGAGCCCTTCCACAATGACCTTCAGCTTGTCGGGACACGTTTCAGCCACCATCGATGGGCCTCTGATCTTCGCCATCGCGACACGATATGCGCTCCCCCAAGGGTTTGCATCAGCGTCTTGGCATAACTCCTTGAAGCAGTTTGTCTTGCTGCATTTGATCGCTTTCTTGAGCGCGGCCTTTGCAGACCGGTACTTCTCTCTGCGCTCCTCTCTAGTTGCTTCGGATCTTGCTCTCTGGACTCGTCTTCTGGCGCTGAGGCAACTTGCCCGAAGGGTACCGAGTTCTTCATTCCACCAGTAAGCTGGACGACGACAGTTCCTTGGCTCCAGTCTCCGCGGCATTGTTGTGTCGCATGCTGTCACCAGTTGTGCTGTTAGCACGTCGGCACTCAAGTCTTGGGGACCATCACACCAATGGAGCGCTTCCACGAAGAGACCCTCGTCGAAGTACTGCAGCTTCCATTTCCTTCCGTAGGACCGGCTGCTCCTATCTGGTACAGGGGCTCGTCTCCCGATGCTGTACCGGATCGCTTGGTGATCGCTATGGGTATAGTCCTCACTCACCCTCCAGTTCATGTCGGCCGCCAGCCGCGGGCTACAGAACGTAACGTCGATAATGGACTCACGACCGTCTTTGCGGAAGGTACTGCTGGTTCCGCGATTCGCCAGCCTAACGTCTAGCTTTGCCAGAGCTTCCATTAGGCTATGCCCCCTAGCATTGGTGCACCTACTACCCCACTCTACCGCCCACGCGTTGAAGTCACCTCCGATAACGATCGGGTTTCGTCCGATCAGTTCGTCGGTCAGACAATCCAGCATCTGCTGAAACTGCTCCAAGGTCCATCTTGGGGGAGCATAGCAGCTACAGAAGAAGGTTCCGTTTACTTTGGCGATCACGAATCCTTCAAACGCCCTCGAGACCACTTCCTGTATGGGGTACCGCCCCATCACGTGTATCGCCGCCATTCTTGCTGTATCCGCGACCCAGTTTCCGTTGTCGTGTGGAACTCGGTACGGTTCTGCAATGATTGCTACGTCACACCCCGTCTCCGCGGTCGACTGCCACAGCAGTTGCTGTGCAGTGTCGCAGTGATTGAGGTTCACCTGGGACACCTCCATTACTTTTGCCCGAGGCCAGCTTCCTGTACACCGGGCAATTAGAGCCACCCGTCGCATGGCTATTGCCATCGCCTTCTTTACAGAGCACGCACTTCGGCTTATTTTTGCAGTCTCTTGCCATGTGGCCTTCTCTACCACATCTTCTGCAACTGTTGGTTCGATCGGGACCGTCGCAATTTCTCGCTTGGTGGCCGAAACCCATACAGCGGAAACACCTCGTCATCTGCTGGGTTACTCGAGGAACAGGTCTCAGTGGGCACACCGACCACCCTACTTTGACCTTGCCGACTTCCAGCAGCTTAGACGCCGAAGGCGTCGAAAGTCGGATCGACGCAATTTGCGTGCCGCCGTAGGCTTTCCTCAACCGGATTGCCATCGGTGTCGTACGGTCATCCAGAAGAACGATCAGCGCATCATCCAGCTCTTCCTCCGTCGTGATCTCGTCCAGGTTCCTGCACTCAATCGTTGTCTCCGGCGATAGCGCCCTTACCTTCGACTCGCAGCCTACGGCTTTCTCGACGAGGGATTTAAAAGCTGAGCTCTTGACCGCGGGATCATTCTTCAGCTCAAAAAGCATCGCTCCGGTCTGTGTGCGCCTGGTTTTAACCACGTTCTCGCCAAGCTCCTTGAGTTCCGGATCGGTTCGTACTTTCCGGAGGAGGTCTGCGTACGAAACACCTTCCTTCACCTCGACCACCAAAGCCTCGCCTTTGTTACGCTCCCTGCGAAACTTGGGTTTTTTTTGGGTTTTTGGGTTGTGTGTGTGTGTGTGTGTGTGTGTGTGTGTGTGTGTGTGTGTGTGTGTGTGTGTGTGTGTGTGTGTGTGTGTGTGTGTGTGTGTGTGTGTGTGTGTGTGGTCCAATTCAATACCCGCTGCGTCCACTCTGTAAGGGCCCTAATGCAGATTTTGGGGTTTTTGCTGAATGGCACTATTTCGCACATGGCAAAAGCTCTAGAACCCATGAGAATTATTTCATCTACTACAGCCAGCTCTACATGTGTTCTCACTTTAAATAAAAGAAGAAATAAAAGAAATAATTCGATAATGTTGGAAGAAATGAGGAAGTAGGAAAAATATGAAAATAATAGAAAAATGATATTTTTTTGTAAATTGTATTGTAACGGCTATGAGCTCTAGCCTCAGAGAGCCGATTACGACTGTCTCGCCCCGAAGCTGGAAACCGAACCTTTTTGCTCCAGTCTGATAGTCTGTTCACGTGCCTTACGCGCGGCAGAACTCACAGCTATTACTGCTAATAATTATAAATAAAAGCTACCGAAATAAAGTGAATTCAAGCTAAAAAGAGCGCTACCTGTTTCAATCGCTATATCAAATCCCGGTTGACCGTTACAACTTGGGGGCTCAACCGGGATCCCTAACATTGAGCCTGAAGAAAAAGCTAACTAGTAACTATATTATGCTAACGTGAACTGAAGATGTCGAGCTACAATCCTAGTTATAGTTATAATTACTATGATCCGTGGGCATATAGTGCTCCCTACGGCTACTCATTAATTGGACAGTATGTGGTTCCCGTTCACGTGCCCAGGTTGGATCCATCGTGGGCCGAAGAGATGCAGAATTCGATACAAACCTTGAAAACATTATTACTAAAAGAATCGGAAAAACCAAAGTGTTCCGTTGATTCCCGTCCGAGTTGTGCTAACCAAGAGACAGCAGTGCAGAAGTTTATGGAAACTGCCTCAGCTCAGCTTTCATCTGTGCCTGCTGTGTCATCAAGGTGCTTTGAAGTGATCCAGATGGTATCGGTGGAAACGACAGAAAAGGGTCCAGATTTCGAGCAACCTATCAGGAGTCTTGCAGATCAACCCACAATACCCCTGCAAACCTCGAAACAACTACAACCGTCGGAGTGTAGTAGCGTTTGTATCCCCGTTGGTCCCGTCACATGCACACCAACCCAACCTCCAGATGTGATTGAATCACCCACGGCAACTTCTACTATCGAAGACCTGCGAACACGACAAACGCAGAATAATGCAGAAGAGATGGATAGTTGTGCGAAGCTGATTACACTCGATCGTGAGCGATCGCGGAGGGACAATCCGACAACGACGAGCAATACTACGAGAACGCAGCTATTGTACATCGACACTGATACAATACAAGCCGAGCAGAATTCTAGTTTACGGCTCGGACTTGGGGGACTTCGGCTGTTCTACGACGAAGTGAAGATTAATCTCGTTCGGGTAGGGTTGTTGTGGGTAATTTTCTGCCTGTTCGAAGATCGCTCCTGTTTTAGAGAAATTTGTTCTCTCATGCCAGAAGCTGCGGGGGGAGTTGTAACGGCTATGAGCTCTAGCCTCAGAGAGCAGATTACGACTGTCTCGCCCCGAAGCTGGAAACCGAACCTTTTTGCTTCAGTCTGATAGTCTGTTCACGTGCCTTACGCGCGGCAGAACTCACAGCTATTACTGCTAATAATTATAAATAAAAGCTACCGAAATAAAGTGAATTCAAGCTAAAAAGAACGCTGCCTGTTTCAATCGCTATATCAAATCCCGGTTGACCGTTACAGTATTGTAAAAACTCTGTAGCATTCGGCGTGCCTTCCGATCAACGATTATAAAAGAAGGACTTATAAAATTAAACCGATTCTATACAAATGTCTTTTGCACCGTGAAAATTTAATACATTATTTGAAAAATTTTGCACAATTTACCCGACGCCGTGCCTTCTGATCAACGATGATATAGGAAGGGCTTTTAAAATCACAAAACAATTAATGCGCGCTGCTCCACCAACATAAATCGACACAATTCGAAAAACCTGGAAAATAAGTTGATAAACATTAAACGAACTCATTCATACAAACGCTTACATACCGCCTATGACACCAGTAAAACCCAAAATACTTTCTTACCTAAATACTTTTGAATACATTTAAGAAATATAGAGTTGCGTTCGTGAAGTTGAACGGTGCGGGTCGCGGTCATCACGCAAGATTTCGTTGCCGTTTTCGACTTTGTTGTCCCCCCGATTGCGTTTGTTTTTCTATCCGGGCGGTTTCGCGGAGTTTGACAGTTGCGTTCGTGAAGTTGAACGGTGCGGGTCGCGGTCATCACGCAAGATTTCTTTGCCGTTTCCGACTTTGTTGTCCCCCCGATTGCATTTGTTTTTCTATCCGGGCGGTTTCGCGGAGTTTGACAGTTGCGTTCGTGAAGTTGAACGGTGCGGGTCGCGGTCGCACGCAAAGTAAACCCGCAATTCAATCGCGGAGTACAAGGGGAAGAACGGTATTAAAAGTATGTAAAGTATGTAAAGTATGTAAAGTATGTAAAGTATGTAAAGTATGTAAAGTATGTAAAGTATGTAAAATGCGTCAAAACAAAGGTAAACGCAAATCTTCTGAAGATTTGGTCGTTACATTGGTGAAGCGTTTGAACGCTAAACCGGCTAACGGAAACAGAAAAAGAAAACAGCCTCATCCGAGGTCTGATTCTGATTCTGAAAGTGAGGTCAATCCTCCAATTCCATTGGCAAACAGTTTCGGTGTTTTATCCGAAACTGTTGACAAGGATCCTTCTCCTCGTACTGAGCCTTCTGTCGTCGAGAAACGAGTAAAGGCTCCGCCAATTATAGTGACTTCCGTCTCCGATTTTACCAGCTTTCGAACGCAACTGAAGAATTGCAAGGAAACTTGCAATTTGAAGGTTTCGTTCCAGCTTGGTCGAAGAGGAGAATGTCGCTTGTTGACGGAATCTTTACAAGATCACCAAACTTTTGTTGGTTATTTGAAAAACCACAAACACAATTTCTACACGTATGAGACCAAGAATGCTCGTCCATTCAAGGCGGTCCTGAAAGGTCTCTCCAACGACTTGTCGGTGGATGAGATCAAAAACGAACTAAAGGTGTTGCTTGGCTTTGCCCCATCCCAAGTAATACAAATGAAGAGAAAATCAAACGGGATATTTCTCGCTTTGGTTTGACTTCACAATTTTATCTGATTCATTTCAACAGAAATGAAATCAACAATTTGAAACTTTTGGAAAAAGTAAAGTTTTTGTTCCATGTACGGGTAAAGTGGGAGCATTTTAAGAAACATGGCGGTAATGGCCAGAATCTGACCCAGTGCCGGCGTTGCCAGGCATTCGGTCACGGTACTGATCATTGCGCCATGGTTCCAAAATGCATGGTTTGCGGGGATTCTTCTCACGACAAGGACAATTGTCCCGTGAAAGAAGTCACCCAATTTAAATGTGCAAATTGTGGTGGAAATCACAAATCAAATTTCTGGGATTGCCCCATCAGAAAAAAAACCGATTTAATCCCACCTGGGGTGAGAAAGAGCCTTTCTTACTAAAGAATATAACAATGGTAGAACTTCTTTCAATTAATAATATCGACTTTGATTATTTATAACGTCAGCACAAAAGAAAGTCTTATGATGAAAGCAAAGTATTATGATGATATTATGAGTATTATGAATGATATGATTTCCAAAAGAAATAAAAAACGCAATTTTCACCAAAAGATATGAAAATGAAAAAATTTACCATATTTTCATTTGAAAACTGTGTATTTTGTTGAAAAGTCTTGCCGCATCCGAAAACAGATGGATATTTCGAAATTTGCGTGGCAACTCGCCCAGGTTCAGCACACTAGCTTTCATCTGCATTTAGAAGAATCGAAATCGGATATATGGGAGCTGAGAACGGCGCGACACAAAATTTTGCAAAATTTTACCACATACGAACATCACTCGACCTCCACGAAATTTATTTTATCAAAATTCGAGGGTTGGAGATAGACGATTTCTGTCAAGGTGAATCGATAGAGCGTCGAAAATCGATGCAGTGTGATTTTTGAATCGACATATTTACGAAGATGGAAATGACGTCCTGCCTTAAAGTAAAACCTATACCTTTCTTTAGTAAGAAAGGCAAAAGGTTTTGGATTCTCGTGCTAAGCATCAGCCGAAATCCAAACCGAAATTTTCTCAAAGTCAGGTTGTACCTGCAACTTTAAATCAAACGTTCGTGCTGTCTCACTTGAACAATGCTAGAAATACCCCTACCGTGGAAAAGAAAGGTAACAGCAATGGTATTTCTTATGCCAACGTCGTTTCGGGTTCGGGTTCATCCACGAATTTTAAATCCTCTACCAATCTTCCTGAAATTGGGCAGGTACCTCAAATTTCATTTGAAAATGTTTCTGCTGGCAACGCTTTGGGATCTTCTGATCTCGGCGATGTTACGTTTGAAAAAATGACTTTTTTGCAAAACTCACTGTTTGGTTTGATTCAAACAATGAATAATGCTACATCCATGATGGAAGCAATCCAGATTGGATTAAAATTTGCGAATGATGTTGTTCTTACCCTGAAGTTTAATCATGGATCTAAGTAATTCCATCAATATTATGAATTTTAATGCTCGCTCTAAGCGAAAGAAAATGATTTTTTCAACTTTCTACGAGTTCATAACGTGCATGTTGCTGTTGAGCAGTTCTCTAGGATTTCGGCCATTCCATTTTTTTTTTGTATTTTTTAATCCGACTGAAACTTTTTTGGTGCCTTCGGTATGCCCAAAGAAGCCATTTTGCATCATTAGTTTGTCCATATAATTTTCCATACAAATTTGGCAGCTGTCCATACAAAAATGATGTATGAAAATTCAAAATCTGTATCTTTGAAGGAATTTTTGATCGATTTGGTGTCTTCGGCAAAGTTGTAGGTATGGATACGGACTACACTGGAAAAAATAATACACGGTAAAAAAATTTGGTGATTTTTTATTTAACTTTTGTCACTAAAACTTGATTTACAAAAACACTATTTTTAATTTTTTATTTTTGATATGTTTTAGAAGACATAAAATGCCAACTTTTCAGAAATTTCAGGTTGTGCAAAAATCATTGACCGAGTTATGAATTTTTAATCAATACTGATTTTTCAAAAATCGAAATTTTGGTCGTAAAATTTTTCAACTTCATTTTTCGATGTAAAATTAAATTTGCAATCAAAAAGTACTTTAGTGAAATTTTGATAAAGTGCACCGTTTTCAAGTTATAGCCATATTTAAGTGACTTTTTTGAAAATAGTCGCAGTTTTTCATTTTTTTAAATTAGTGCACATGTTTGCACAGTTTTGAAAAAAATATTTTTGAAAAGCTGAGAAAATTCTCTATAATTTGCTTATTCGGATTTTGTTGATACGACCTTTAGTTGCTGAGATATTGCAATGCAAAGGTTTAAAAACAGGAAAATTGATGTTTTCTAAGTTTCACCAAACAACCCACCATTTTCTATCGTCAATATCTTAGCAACTAATGGTCCGATTTTCAATGTTAATATATGAAACATTTGTGAAATTTTCCGATCTTTTCGAAAAAAATATTTTCGGAATTTTCAAATCAAGACTAACATTTCAAAAAGGGCAAACATTCAATATTACGCCCTTTTAAAATGTTAGTCTTGATTTGAAAATTTTGAAAATATTTTTTTCGAAAAGATCGGAAAATTTCACAATTGTTTCATATATTAACATTGAAAATCGGATCATTAGTTGCTAAGATATTGACGATAGAAAATGGTGGGTTGTTTGGGTGAAACTTAGAAAACATCAATTTTCCTGTTTTTAAACCTTTGCATTGCAATATCTCAGCAACTAAAGGTCGTATCAACAAAATCCGAATAAGCAAAATATAGAGAATTTTCTCAGCTTTTCAAAAATATTTTTTTCAAAACTGGGCAAACATGTGCACTAATTTTAAAAAATGAAAAACTGCGACTATTTTCAAAAAGTCACTTAAATATGGCTATAACTTGAAAACGGTGCACTTTATCAAAATTTCACTAAAGTACTTTTGATTGCAAATTTGATTTTACATCGAAAATGAAGTTGAAAATTTTACGACCAAAATTTCGATTTTTGAAAAATCAGTATTGATTAAAAATTCATAACTCGGTCAATGATTTTGCACAACCTGGAAATTTCTGAAAAGTTGGCATTTTATGTCCTCTAAAACATATCAAAAATAAAAAAATTAAAAATAGTGTTTTTTGTAAATCAAGTTTTAGTGATAAAGTTAAATAAAAATCACCAAATTTTTACCGTGTATTATTTTTTCCAGTGTAGTCCGTATCCATACCTACAACTTTGCCGAAGACACCAAATCGATCAAAAATTCCTTCAAAAGATACAGATTTTGAATTTTCATACATCATTTTGTATGGACAGCTGCCAAATTTGTATGGAAAATTATATGGACAAACTAATGATGCAAAATGGCTTCTTTGGGCATACCGAAGGCACCAAAAAAGTTTCAGTCGGATTAAAAAATACAAAAATTAAGATTGAAGAAAAAAGACCGATTTCGTAGAGAATTGCTCTGTTATAACCGAAACATTTTTAAAAACTGGCACTTATTTGAAAAGTGATCCAGATTATAAAGTTATAACCAATAACAGAATGAATCGAAATGGCGGTGGAGTTGCAATGACTAGTATGACTTATAGCACGTTACGTGACTTTAAGTTAAATGTTATTGAAAGTTTGGGCATTGAACTTGAAACTTCTTTTGGAAAAATTATGATTGCAGCTGCATATTTGCCTTTCCAATGCACTGGGGAAAATAAAAATTATTTTAAAGGGGATTTGAATAAACTTACTCGGCATAGATCTCGATTTTTGATCATCGGTGATTTTAATGCCAAACACCATTCTTGGAATAATTCAAAAGCAAATTCCAATGGTAAAATTCTATTCAGAGATTGCACTTCTGGTCTTTATTCGGTTTTATACCCGAATGGGCCAACTTGCTTTTCTTCTGTTAGAAATCCATCAACAATTGATTTGGTTTTGACAAATCAAAGTCAGTATTGTGGTCCTTTAGTGACTCATGCTGATTTTGATTCTGATCATCTTCCAGTAACTTTTTCACTTTCTCATGAAGCAGTTACCAGACCCAATAGTTCTGTGTTTAATTACCACAAAGCTAATTGGGACAGGTATCAGCATCATATTGAGAATAATTTAAATCATGATTTTGTTTTAGAAACCAAAGCTGATATTGATTCAGCCTTGGAATCTTTAACTAATGCGATTTTGGATGCTAGGAATATTGCTATTCCTAAAGTCCAAGTCAAATTTGATTCTCCCATTATTGATGACGATCTTCAGCTTCTGATTCGTCTGAAAAATGTTCGCCGAAGACAGTATCAACGTTCTCGTGATCGTGCACTGAAGCGAATTCAAAAAGATTTACAAAAGGTTATTGACCACAGATTCACTCTCCTGCGAAATTAAAAGTTCGCAAGAGATGTCGAACAAATTAAACCTTATTCCAAACCTTTTTGGAAACTTTCAAAGGTTCTTAAGAAACCTCAAAAACCAATCCCTTCTTTAAAAGATGGTGATAATATTCTATTAACTAATGAAGAAAAAGCTCAAAAACTTGCTCAGCAGTTTGAGAGTGCTCATAATTTCAACTTAAATGTTTTGAGTCCTATTGAAGATCAAATTTCAATAGAATTTCAGAATATTGTTGAACAAGAGTTTTCATCAGATGAAGTTTTTAATACGGATCTGAATGAAATAAAATCTATTATCAAAAAATTTAAAAATATGAAAGCCCCTGGTGAGGATGGCATTTTTTACATTTTAATTAAAAAATTACCAGAAGCCACTTTGAGTAGCTTGGTCAAAATTTTCAACAAATGTTTTGATTTGGCATATTTTCCCAGTAGTTGGAAAAATGCCAAAGTAATTCCGATTTTGAAACCGGACAAATATCCTGCCGATGCTTCAAGCTATCGGCCCATTAGTTTGCTTTCATCTATTAGTAAATTATTCGAAAGAATAATTCTTAATAGAATGGTGACGCACATTAATGAAAATTCAATTTTCGCTGATGAGCAGTTTGGATTTCGCCTTGGGCATTCAACTACTCATCAGTTGTTGAGAGTTTCAAATTTAATTCGAAGCAACAAATCTGAGGGCTATTCTACTGGCGCTGCTCTTCTAGACATAGAAAAAGCATTTGACAGTGTTTGGCATAAAGGTTTGATTGCGAAATTGAAAAGGTTTAATTTTCCGATTTATATCGTGAAAATTATTCAAAATTATTTGACGGATCGTACTCTGCAGGTATGTTATCAGAATAGCAAATCTGATCAACTACCTGTACGTGCTGGCGTCCCTCAAGGAAGCATTTTGGGTCCAATTTTATACAATATTTTTACTTCTGACTTGCCTGATTTGCCCCCAGGATGTCAGAAATCACTTTTTGCTGATGATACAAGCATCTCCGCCAAAGGTAGAAGCCTTCGTGTCATCACAAGAAGATTACAAAAAAGCTTGGATATTTTCAATTCTTATTTGAAAGAATGGAAAATTACTCCAAATGCTGCAAAAACTCAACTTATTGTTTTCCCTCACAAACCAAGGGCTGATTTTCTCAAACCAAAAAGTCATCACATTATAAAGATGAATGAGGTAAATTTAAAGTGGGAGGATCAAGTGAAATATCTTGGACTTGCTTTTGACAAAAACCTTACTTACAAGGATCACATTGAAAGTATCCAGGTAAAATGCAACAAATATATTAAATGTTTGTATCCACTTATAAACAGGAATTCTAGACTTTGTCTGAAGAATAAACTGTTGATTTATAAACAAATTTTCAGACCTGCCATGCTTTATGCTGTGCCGATCTGGACAAGCTGTTGCTTAACCAGGAAGAAAAAACTTCAGAGGATTCAGAACAAAATTCTGAAAATGATTCTGAAACTTCCTCCCTGGTTCAGCACCAGTGAACTTCATCAATTAGCCGAAGTTGACACTTTGGATGTTATGTCCAATAAGATAATTGATGCATTTCGACAAAAATCATTGCAGTCTTCAGCTGCATTGATCCGCTCTTTATATATTTTTTAAGTTATTTTTAAGGTATCCCTTTTCCCTATTGTACATGTAGGACCTCCTACATTTGAAATCACTGAATAGCGAAAGCTACAATATTTCATGAATAAATGAAAGTTGCTAGTATTTAAAATTGAGGTGAAAAGTCATCGATTGTGATTGGACACTCAATAATATTTTAACTAAATGAATGTACATGGAAGAGAAAATCAAAATAAATATAAATTTAAAAAAAACACACACGGAGGCCTGCCCTTTTGTAAAACACGTTTGCAAAGAGTGTAAACAAATCGGGCACAAAGACGGCTACTGCGCGTTTCGCGAGGCCGTCCGGGAAACCGCAGCGTTCCAGCGTGAAGGAGGTCTCGAGCGACCAGACCAGCGCCCGTCGCAGAAGGAAATTTGTCAGCATCCTGATCAACGGTAAGCCGATCAAGCTCCAAATCGACACGGCCTCGGACATCACGGTGATCAGCCGCGATAATTGGTTGGCTCTTGGATCTCCCGCAACTCGCCCGACAAGTCACGAAGCTACTAGCGCGTCTGGTGGCCACGTCAAGCTGGAGGCAGAGTTCGAGTGCAGCGTGACACTGCAAGATTCCTGCCGCTCAACCGTCTGCTACGTCGCACCCAACAGCAACCTGAACCTGCTCGGGTTGGACCTGATCGACGCTTTCGACTTGTGGTCTGTCCCGCTATCGTCGGTGTGCAACCGGGTGACTGTCGCGGACGGCGTTCTGGATCAAGTTCACCAGCTGCAGCGCAAGTTTCCGGAGGTCTTCCTGGACACTCTGGGTTCTGCACGAAAACGAAGGTGAAGCTGTTTCTGAAGCCGAATCAACAGCCCGTGTACGTGCCGCGCCGGCCAGTCGCGCAGACCGCCTACGAACCGCTGCAGGACGAGCTGAAGCGTTTGGAGAACCTGGGGATCATCTCGTTCGTCGAGCACTCCGACTGGGCCGCGCCGATTGTGGCTGTACGGAAGGCGAACGGCAGCATCCGGATCTGTGGAGATTACTCCACCGGGCTCAACAACGCGCTCCAGCCGAACGATTACCCGCTGCCAGTGCCGGACGACATCTTCGCATCCCTTGCTGGAATGCGCCATTTCAGCATAATTGATCTCTCCAACGCCTACTTACAGATCGAAATGGTCGAAGATTCGAAGAACCTCCTCACGGTCAACACGCACCGGGGGCTCTTCAAGTTCAACCGTTTGGCACCGGGCGTGCGTCCAGCCACGGGCGCTTGCCAGAAGATCATGGACTCCATGACCGCTGGTCTGACCGGAGTTCGCGTCTTTTTGGACGACATTCTGGTTGGCGGGGCCACTGAGGACGAGCATCTACACAACCTGCACGCGGTGCTCGAGCGCATCCGCGACTACGGTTTCCACCTCCAGCTCTCCAAGTGTCGTTTCTTCATGGACGAGATCAAGTACCTGGGCCACGTGGTCAACAGCTCAGGTATCCGCCCCGATCCGGCCAAGCTCCAAGCGATCTCCACGATGCCGCCTCCGAAGAACGTTCCAGAGCTGCGCTCGTACCTCGGCGCAGTGAACTACTACGCCAAGTTCGTTTCGGAGATGCACCGTTTACGCCATCCGATGGACCAGCTGCTCAAGGCCAACGCACAGTGGAACTGGACCAAGGATTGCCAAAGCGCGTTTGAGGAATTCAAGCGCCTCCTGTCGTCAGATCTCCTGTTGACGCACTTCGATCCTCGCCACGAGATCATCGTTGCTGCCGACGCGTCCAACACCGGAATCGGTGCCTGCCTGATGCATCGCCTGCCAACAGGAGCCATCAAGGTCGTGCAGCATCGTAGCCGTTCGCTCACCCCCGCCGAGAAGAACTATGGACAGATCGAGAAGGAAGGTCTCGCACTTGTGTTCGGTGTCATGAAGTTCCACTCCATGATCTATGGCAGACAATTTACCCTGCAGACCGATCACAAGCCCCTTCTCTCAATCTTCGGCTCGCACAAGGGCATCCCAGTTCACTCGGCGAACCGACTGCAGCGTTGGGCCATCATACTGCTCACCTACGACTTCCGTATCGAGTACATCGCTACGGATCAGTTTGGCTATGCGGACGTGCTCTCCCGTCTCATTAGCCAGCACAGCAGAGAAGACGACTGATCCGGAAGGCTACGAAGGAGTCGAAGTCGTTGCAAGCGGTCATCAAGTACCACCACGAAGGCTGGCCCGAGTCTTCCACGATGATCGCTGAACCCGAAGCGAAACTTTTCTTCTGCCGCCGTTTTGCTCTCAGCGTGGTCGAAGGATGTCTTCTCCTGGGTGAGCGCGTCGTCGTACCGGAAGCGTACCGCAAGCGCATTCTCAAGCAGCTGCACAAAGCGCATCCCAGAATTGTGCGCATGAAGTCGCTTGCGCGCTGTTACGTGTTCTGGCCCCGAATCGACGCGGACATCGAAGACCTTGTGCGCGCTTGCCCAAAGTGCGCCGCTGCAGCCAAGCTTCCAACCAAGGCACCGCTCCAGTCCTGGCCGACCCCGAACGGCACTTGGGAGCGGGTCCACATCGATTACGCCACGGTGTATTTTTTCGAGACCTCAAAGATAAAAAAAATCGGTATGTCTGATATTTGGAACCGTGAAAGAAGGGCTCTTTCCCGACATTTTGCGGGGTATACCGAAATATTTCGTCGGGGGATCTAGAGCAACTATTTTTTTTTTGAAGATTATTTTTCGATTTTATGGGATATTTGTTCAAAAAAGTCACAGAAAATCGGTTCATTCATGTTGATATCACTCAAATTTCTTATTAATATGCCTTGGGGATTCTAACCAACTACATTTGATCAATATTTGACCTCCAATAAACAAAAATTCGAACCAAATTTACCAGATTTCTAGCTTTCTTAGAAATTACCCCAAAATCCAAGCTGGAAACCCCGATTCGACCGAAAGTAAATCTTTTCTTTGTACTGGATACAAATTTGAGCATTTAACAATGCAAAACATAGATTATTTATTTAATAAGCTGTTTATTACCCAATAGGTTCCAAAAATTATTTTTTCAATCCTCTGCCACATTACACCATTTTAAAACATTTTAGAATCAATCACATTGTAGAAAACAGTTTTCTGAACAAGTTCCATAAAAAAAGATTCAGTTTTGGTTTAATATAAGCAGAGATATGCCCAATTTCCTGAAATAAATAGTGCCTTTCTCCAAAATATCTTAATTTAATTACCTTTCACATGATGGGCACTGCCTACTAAGTTTTGTAATGAATGCTATAGAATAATTTTCATGAACTTCGTCAAAACTTGTTATAATTTCTATGTTTTAATAAAATATTATCATCATAAAAAATATCTTAGTAGGCAGTGACCATCATGTGAAAGGTAATTAAATTAAGAAATTTTGGAGAAAGGCACTATTTATTTCAGGAAAATGGGCATATCTCTGCTTATATTGAACCAACACTGAAACTTTTTTATGGAACTTGTTCAGAAAACTGTTTTCTACAATGTGATTGATTTTAAAATGTTTTAAAATGTAATAGTGTGATGTGGCAGAGGATTGAAAAAATATTGAACCAATTGGGTAATAAACAGCTTATATATTTAAAAATCTATATTTTGCATTGTTTAACACTGGAACGCCCAACGCATGTCCAACTTACACGGACGCCCAAGCCTCCCAAAAAAGGTGGAACGGCAACTTCAACTCGCTGGTTCTAGGGCATAACTCAACCAATCGGGACGATTCTTGTTTCCAGTGATTTGTAAGAATGTCTAGATGATCCTAAATTTTTGCAGAACTTGATTTGAACAAATATGTAATTTCTGCGACCAAAAACATCGTTCCACCTTTTTTAAAACGACTGCCCCCGCGTAATTTTTGGCGAATTATTTTTTACACGCGATAAAAAAAGTTGGAACGATGTTTTTGATCGCTAAAATTACAGGTTTGATCAAATTAATTTCTGCAAAGTTCTAGAATCATCTAGACATCCTAACAAATCACTGGAAAGAATTATCATCTTGATTTGTTGAGTTATGCCCGAGAAACATTGAGTTGAAGTTACCGTTCCAACTTTTTTGGAGCCTTGGGCGTTGGAATGTTAATACTCAAATTCGTATCCGGGCAATGTTTTGCTGTATTTTCATGACAAATTGTACAAGGAAAAGATTTATTTTCGGTCGTATAGGGGTTTCTAGCTTGGATTTTGGAGTAATTTCAAAGAATTTTAGAAATCTGGTAAATTTGGTTCGATTTTTTTATTGGAGGTCAAATATTGGTCAAATGTAGTTGGTTAGAGTCCCCAAGGCATATTAATAAGAAGTTTGAGTGATATCAACATGATTGCACCGATTTTCTGTGACTTTTTTGAACAAATATCCCATAAAATCGAAAAATAATCTTCAAAAAAAAATAGTTGCTCTAGACCCCCAGACGAAATATTTCGGTATACCCAGCAAAATGTCGGGAAAGAGCCCTTCTTTCACGGTGCCAAATATCAGACATACCGAATTTGTTATCATTAGCTTGTTCTAAAATACACACCGTGAACCTGCTGTAACCTTCATGTCATCCCAAAACCACACACGCATACAGACAACCAGACGTATTCAATTTCCTCCTTCGCCGACACCAATACATAAGCCGAACCGAATCGACGCCGTGTAAGCCATCAACATGGACAGGAAAGCACTTCCGTAGTAACATTTCAATAGGGCGAATCCGCGTTTGTAAACAAACAGTCTATCCCTTTTGCTCAAGTGACAGTTCACGTCAAGTAAGACAGGGATAGACTGCTTGTTTACAAACGCAGATACGCCCTATTGAACTGTTACTGCGGACTTGAAAAAACTCCGAAATCAAACATAAGAACACACAAAACTCCACCAGAAAACTGATCCACGGTTAGTCCCGGGCTGAAATATTAAAAAAATGAGCGCCTGGTTAAAACAAAACACCCAAATACACAGAAAATACACGCGCGCGAGACACGACGAACCGCACTCGATGACAGCACAAACCGAACTCCTTTGACCGAGTTATGACCGAGTTATGAATTTTTGAATCAATACTGATTTAAAAAAAAAAACGAAATATTGGTCGCAAATTTTTTTCAACTTCATTTTTCATTTTTAGTGAAATTTTGATAAAGTTTACCGTTTTCAAGTTATAGCAATTTTTATGTAAATTTTTTGAAAATAGTAGCAGTTTTTCATTTTTTTTTAATTTGTGCACATGTTTGCCCACCTTTGAAAAAAAAATATTTTTGATAAGCTGAGAAAATTCTACATATTTTGATTTTTTGAACTTTGTTGATAAGACCCTTAGTTGCTGAGATATTTAATCACGCCTAACACTTCTAAAGGGTTAAACATTCGATATATTTTTTAAGAAGTGAGCACCTAGAACTCCTCGACATGACTTCAAAATGGGACAGGCAAGTGTCCACTAACGGTTAAAATACCCTGGTACACACCAATTTTTCATTACTGAATTCTTGAAAAACTTTAAATACTTTAAATACTTTAAATACTTTAAATACTTTAAATACTTTAAATACTTTAAATACTTTAAATACTTTAAATACTTTAAATACTTGAAATACTCTAAATACTTTAAATACTTTAAATACTTTAAATACTTTAAATTCTTTAAATACTTTAAATACTTTAAATACTTTAAATACTTTAAATACTTTAAATACTTTAAATACTTTAAATACTTTAAATACTTTAAATTCTTTAAATACTTTAAATACTTTAAATACTTTAAATACTTTAAATACTTTAAATACTTTAAATACTTTAAATACTTTAAATACTTTAAATACTTTAAATACTTTAAATACTTTAAATACTTTAAATACTTTAAATACTTTAAATACTTTAAATACTTTAAATACTTTAAATACTTTAAATACTTTAAATACTTTAAATACTTTAAATACTTTAAATACTTTAAATACTTTAAATACTTTAAATACTTTAAATACTTTAAATACTTTAAATACTTTAAATACTTTAAATACTTTAAATACTTTAAATACTTTAAATACTTTAAATACTTTAAATACTTTAAATACTTTAAATACTTTAAATACTTTAAATACTTTAAATACTTTAAATACTTTAAATACTTTAAATACTTTAAATACTTTAAATACTTTAAATACTTTAAATACTTTAAATACTTTAAATACTTTAAATACTTTAAATACTTTAAATACTTTAAATACTTTAAATACTTTAAATACTTTAAATACTTTAAATACTTTAAATACTTTAAATACTTGAAATACTTGAAATACTTGAAATACTTGAAATACTTTAAAAACTTTAAATACTTCAAATACTTTAAATACTTTAAATACTTTAAATACTTTAAATACTTTAAATACTTTAAATACTTTAAATACTTTAAATACTTTAAATACTTTAAATACTTTAAATACTTTAAATATTTTAAATACTTTAAATACTTTAAATACTTTAAATACTTTAAATACTTTAAATACTTTAAATACTTTAAATACTTTAAATACTTTAAATACTTTAAATACTTTAAATACTTTAAATACTTTAAATACTTTAAATACTTTAAATACTTTAAATACTTTAAATACTTTAAATACTTTAAATACTTTAAATACTTTAAATACTTTAAATACTTTAAATACTTTAAATACTTTAAATACTTTAAATACTTTAAATACGTTAGCCCGTTAGCCCGTTAGCCCGTTACAGTACGGTTTGGATGCTGTTTTGCTGGTGTTTATCAAGTGTAGTTGCGCATTTCGTGTGTCTAGGTGGTGTTTTTTTGAAAGTGTTGGTTGTTGGTGTGCCGAGGAAAAAGAAGATTTACGGATTTTCTTCGAAGTTTTTGGGTTTTTTCAAGAAAAAAAAAAACGTTGTTTGAGTGCCTGCTTCTTCTTTGTAGTGTTCGTTTCAGAATCGGTTCGGTTTGCGTGTGACGGCTGTCATCGTGAAAAGGAAGGCTGACTTCGCGCTCGGCAAAGGGGGGGTAGAGAAACACGCCGTTGTTTTGACGTCTTCCGAGGTGATGCGATGTAAACATAAACAAAACGAGCTTCGGACATTTTAATTAAAATACTCATTGGTGCACGACGAACTCTGCCAACTGAGTGGTGTTTTAACAATTTTAGGTTTACGTTTTAAATTGATTTGCGTTATGTGGCTTGTCCATGTCCAGTCGCGTTCGATTGAAGTGGTTTGACGATGACACAAAACGTCAACTCAATCGTGCTGGTTGTGAGTGCTAAAATAGGTGTGCAGTGAGGGGGGATTGTGCTGATTTTTAAGTACTGTGGAGGGATGCGGCTAACTGCCGCATAAAGAGAGGCAGCTTCCTTCTAGGTGCTTATGTTAGCGGCTGCATTTGTTTGTGAGGAAACGAGACCGGGAGCGTCACAAGAGTGTTAAGTGATAAGAGGTGGTCAACGGTCAACGCTCATCTGTTGCTTGGAGAGTAGGATACATCATTAACCTAGCAAGGAGGGGAACTGCGTAGTATGCTGAGAGCGATGCTGGGCTCAGCGACATTGGACAACAATGAGCATTTTTTTGGTGAACTCCGGTGAGCACGTTCTATGTTGTTTTATGTATGAAAGTGTGTGTGTGTGCGTGTGTGTTTTTTTTTTAAACAAGGTCGGAATCTGCTACCAGACACCTGAGAATTAATTTCTCAGGTAGTGTGGGGTTGGGAAAAACGAATTTCCCGACCCACTAAACCAGTCCTTGAACGCCATGCCCTTTTCTCGCCGGGACCACCTTTCGGTATAACTTCGGGGGGAGGCGTTGCATTTTCTGCACTAGTCTACTTACAGGATCCATGCCGGGTACTAGAACCATTTCCTGTTCCACATACATATGAGTCCATGCGAGGGTTTAACCGCGCCCAAGAATCGCGTTGCTTTTGATCGGCTAGTCATATGCAGCCCTCTCCTTGGACCATCGAGACGTGTACCGATTTGGTAGAGCCAACCGTCATAACGTGCTCTCCTTCACAGCCACACTCGTGGGTTCTCGACTCCTGTGACCATCGAGACGTGTACCGATTTGGTAGAGCCGACCATCATAACGTGCTCTCCTTCACAGCCACACTCGTGGGTTTTCGACTAGGCTCCTAGTCGTTCCTCCTCTGATCGTCTCTCCATTTCCGCTGGAGAGCCGAAGTGATCTGCGTCACTGCTCCGACGACCGCATTCCACATGGCAATGTCGCTGCACATTCTTTGCACCACATTATCCGGGCTGGTGTCTGCTCCGATAATTGCCAGCATTTCGCTTCGCGCTGCCTCGAAGCGAGGGTAGGCAAACACCACGTGCTCCGGTGTTTCCTTGCACTCGTCGCAATCCGGACAGAGAGGAGACTCTGAATGTCCGAACCTGTGCAGGTACTTCCTGAAGCAGCCATGGCCCGACAGGAACTGTGTGAGGTGGAAGGTGACCTCTCCGTGCCTTCTGCTCACCCACGTGGATACGGACGGGATAAGCCGATGCGTCCATCTGCCTTTCTCCGTAGTGTCCCACTCACGTAGCCACCTTGCCAGCGATTCGGCTCTCGCAGCTTCCCGGATACCTCTCGTGCCTCTTCGGGTGTAGCACACGGTGTCCTCTTCTAGTGTGATTCCGATGGGGATCATTCCGGCTATGACACCAACTGCTTCCGACGAGATGGTCCTGTATCCCGAGCAGGGGTAAATAACACGGGAATACCAAATTTTGGTATTACTTGGGCAAATAACAGCGACCAAAATGTGCCCTTGGTTGCCCAGTAATAGATGGTAAAATACCATGAAATCATACCAAAATCTTGTATGTGTAAGGGCACAACAATACCAAACCATGTTATTCCAAGGGTAAAATAATACCTCAAAATAGAATATAATCAATACTAAGTTGAGGTCTTCTGGATTTTGAACATTGCTTGAATACCAAAACTTGGTATTACCATGGTTTTATTGTTAGGTATTCCCGCGCACTTTGAAAATCATATTTTGGTATTTCTGTGGTCTTTCACATACATGATTTTGGTATGATTTCATGGTATTTTACCATCTATTACTGGGCAACCAAGAGCACATTATGGTCGCTGGTATTTGAACAAGTAATACCAAAATTTGGTATTTTCATACCATTTTTAGTGCAGCAGTTGCAGTTAGTGAAAAAACGGAAATTATTCATATGCAACAGCCAAATCTACTCACCTGATGATTCCATGTTGTTATTAGTGATATTCTTCACCACACCGAATGCATTTGTCATTGATGAACGGCCTGTGCTTGAAGTTCTTGAAGCTTCTGAAAAATAACAAAATTGAAAAATAAGTATTATTAAAATGAAACTGAATTGAAATTCACCAAAATTCATTAATCTGTCGATTGACTCGTTTTTCAAAGTATTTGGTTATCCCCACTTAGAGATGGTATATCACACTTATTTTTTAAATCATCTTTAACATTTTTGGGTTTCAAGTCATTTTAGCGCAAAATTAATTAACTCGTAATTTTTTTTTAACAAATTTCCCATAGTTTCAGAGAAAATTGATGAAACCTTTCAATATTCAAATAATACCAAAATGTGCCATCCTGACTTAGAAAATTTTCCACAATTTCAAGTCATTTCTGTAGGGGGTATATCAAAAATGTTTAAAATCAAGTTTGAAATTTCCGGTTTTGAATGAAAGCATTCGCTTTGAGACATCATTTTAGCGCAAAATTAATTATTTTGTCAAAATTTTCCCATAGTTTCAGAGGATTTTGATAAAACACTTAAATACCAAAATAATACCAAAATGTGCCATCCTGACTTAGAAAATTTTCCACAATTTCAAGTCATTTCTATAGGGGGTATATCAAAAATGTTCAAAATCAAGTTTGAAATTTCCGGTTTTGAATGAAAGCATTCGCTTTGAGACATCATTTTAGCGCAAAATTAATTATTTTGTCAAAATTGGTCAAAATTTTCCCATAGTTGCAGAGGAATTTGATAAAATACTGTAGTACCAAAAGAATACCAAAATCTGGTGTTCGATCATTGACAAATTCTGCAATTTTGCAATATCAAAACAATACCTTAAATTGGTATGATACCACATTTTGCTCTTGCATAATCCTTAAGACAAATTTTAAAGGGTCCAGGAATACCAAAATTTGGTATTGATACCAGAGAAAGGTATTATTACGCATTTCCCTAGTTATTTACCCATGCTCGGGATGCGCTTGCAACCCGCATGGCCATCAGTCTCTGCGTTCTGTCGAGCAGCGCTCGATTTCGCATCGTCCCCAGCGCCGTCCACCATACCGGTCCGCCGTACCTAAGTATGGACGTATCGACACTTGCCAAGAGACGGCGCCTACTGCTCCTGGGTCCAGCGTTGTTCGGCATCATCCTCGACAGTGCCATGATCGCCTTAGCCGCCTTCTCGCAGGCGTAATCGACGTGACTGTTGAAGTTCAGCCGGTCATCCACCATCACCCCGAGGTACTTTAGCGCTCTCTTCGAGTGCTCTGCCGGAATGATAGCGATTTTAGCGTTTTGTTTCACTAGCTGTGATGAAATCAGTCTTTCCTTTATCACCGTGAATCGGAAAGCACGCCGCCGGATGAGTTCGTCGGGGTTTTTGTGTTTTAATAATTTATTTATTTATTTAATTCAAATAATGTAACTTAAGGCTTAGCCTTTTAATTTGTTACAAAGTGTGCAGATGCAGGATTTAATTCAATATCGATAAATCGATTCCTTAATGCTATGCTTCTCTTTATCCTAATTCTAATTTACGCTGGCGAGTTCTGACAGTAGGTTTTCTTTGAAATTTTTATAAGAATGACTATTTTTTATACTAATGCTTAATTGATTCCAATTCACAACCCCTCTTGCGAAGAAAGATTGACTATAGTAAAAAGCCGAATGTTGCGGTATCAAAAAACTTTTAGTTCTTGTAGATCTTAACGGTCTGAGTTTAGTATATAAATATTCTGGTTTTTTAGTATGAATAATTCATACTATGGTAATTTCATTACAAACACGCACGGCGAATAATTCATAATATGGTAATTTCATTACAAACACGCACGGCCAAGAGGAGTTAATACGGGTAGAAAATATTTATTTTTTAATATTCTTAGGTAAATCCAATTGGAGTAACAACGCGTCGCGTCACTAGTTTCTTTTCTTGAGCTTGATTAAACACAAAAAAAGCTTTCTGCTGGACACATTACTATGCGTTACAAAAATCTTGACGTTTTATTAAATATATAAAAAGCTAATCGGGATACACGCCAGGGCTGCGGAGTCGGGTCGTATTTCAAGCGGCTTTCTGGGATTAGCCGACTCCGACTCCGACTCCGGCTCCGGCTTTCAGATCCAACCGACTCCGACTCCGACTCCAACTCCGGCCCACCTACTCTAGCCGACTCCGACCCCGACTCCGACTCCGACTCCAGCTTTCAAAAAATTGTTGGCTCCGACTCCGACTCCACATATTTTTAAATATTTCAAAAGTTAGTTTAATATTATTTTGAAAACATTGATAAATAGAATTTATTAAAAACTCTTTAAGTGAAAAAACCGGAAAAAAGTTTCTAGTTTCACAAGTTTTAGATTGTTGAAACAGGAATAAAAAAAAACGCCAGAAGAAACCAGAAATTCTGAAGACTTTTTCAGAATAACAGTTTGGTAAGTAAATTTGGATTTATTACTTAATCTTTAATTTTCATTAAATTGATTAAAAGCTAAAATATTAAATTAAAATATTAAATTAAATCATTAAAAGAAAGCTGGCTTTAATGATTGATTTAAGATATAAATTCAATTTGCTCACTTTTATGTTGACATTTATAAGAAGCACAGTGACTATCATAGTCACCTTGTATTTTTAAATAACAATTTTAAACGAAACTATTTTTTAAAGCTCCATTAAAATTTTAAAGACGTACATGAACATCATGCCAAGGCTGAAGAAGTTTATTATTACAAATCAATGTATTTAAAAAAATCTTCGTGGTAAGGACGCTTAAGGGGTCCTTTTCAAATATCCGTGACCTAGAAAATATTTTACCTTTGGATTTATTTGAGTTTTTATTTTTTTTTATATATTTAAAAGAAGGCGCGCGATACTTCTTGCATCTTCACCTAAAACGAAGCTTTATGAATGGTCGTGCGCCTCCATGAAAATATATAAAAAAAACTTAGAATTGGATAAAAAAACAAAAATCCACAGGATAAATATTTTTTAGGTCACAGATATTTTTTATCTTGAAATCCTGTCTTATCCTGAAATCTTGAGGTTTGTTCAACGATAATTTGCAACAATATCAAAATAGTTTGCCTAATTCAACATTCTCAGATTTTAGTAGAGAAATAGTAAACATTAAGATAATCGATATATTTAACATATTCAATGATGATTTCAAAATTAGTTGCAACTTTTTTTTATATTTGATGTCAGTTTGAAATATTTTAAGCGCGACATTTTTAATTTTTTGTACAAAGTTATAAACAAAATGCGCATGTTGAGTTCCAAGTAATAGATTGTTATAATCGTTGAATATTTGTTGGAAAAGTTATGCTGTTAGTGATTTTTTTGTTTTCGATTTCCATAAATAGTGATTATTATTTATATTTTTTGATGTACCGTACACTGGGGTCAATCGGGACACATGGGGCGAATTGGGACAGCAGTTTTAACCATGTTGGAGCACAATATTTTGATTTTTCTGGTTGGTTTCGGTTAGAACAGACTCTGGCCAACAAAATGTGTACATCCATTTCCGAATTTAAAAGCTTTAAGTGCTCTAAAAACTGTTGTCCCTATTCAGACCATAGTCCCGATTCACCCCAGATTACGGTACCTCGTAACTTTTTTCCACCAAGACATTCGCTATCGGGGTATAAGATGACTGTGAGTGTACTTTTTCAGAAAGAACTAGATAAAATTTGGTCAAATTTGAGTTTAAAGGGTACATAAATAACGGCAAAAGGATGCAGTCAAAAATCAATTAAATATTTCTGACTACAAAACCAAAATTGTTTTTTTTTAGTTATGATGATACTACAGACTTGGGTAAGATCTGATTACCCGAGCAGACGGAAATAACGCAAGAATAACAATTTTTGATATTGGAAAATACTTGGCCAATTACATTTTATGTTATTTATAACAAGATTTGTTATTCGCCGTTAAGATTTTTTTGTTATTAAATTGATATTGTAATAACAGACTAATAACATTTTAAGTTATTCTTCGAACAAATCTTTGTTATTAGTTTTGTTATTTTAACAACTAATCCGATCATCCTAATAACAATTGGAGTTATTCTTCCATAACAATAAATGTTATTTCAAAGTTGTTTTGGCTTTCAAACAATATCAGACCAATAACAAATTTTGTTATGATAGCATAAACTGTTATTGATCTCTTATGCAAAAATGGATTTTGCAAGAATGTTAACACTTTTTGTTATTTTAACAGTATTTATTATTGAAATGGCATGAATTTAGTTATTACCGTCTGTTCGGGATAACAGGTTATCATTAAGTGATCTCTAAAAAAATGGCAACGCAGCGCATGCAACTTGCAAAACAATTAAAAATATAATAAGTTTTGTAAATTAATCTGTTTTATAGCAAATACTAAAAAATAAAAAATAAACATAATTTTTGTTGAATTTGAGATAACTCCGACTCCAACTCCGGGTAATCAGAAATTTTCGGCTCCGACTCCGACTCCGACTCCAGCTAATAAAATTTAGCCGACTCCGGCTCCGACTCCGACTCCAGCTGTTCGAGTTTTTACGACTCCGACTCCAGGCTTCCCAAAAAGACACGACTCCACCGACTCCGGCTCCGACTCCGACTCCGACTCCACAGCCCTGGATACACCTCAGAACAATCAATGCTTTTGATGTTTTGTGTTTAATTTTGTTATTTGTCATCTAATTCTTTTTCACCATGATTCAATCTTTCCACAGCCGGCTGTCTAAGAAAGAATCTGAAGCAAATTTTAAAAATCCATCAGCTAAATTAAAACAGTCTCTACAGCAGCATCCGATTGTTTGCCTTGAGAATAAAACGTTACACATCGTAACTCGTCGTTCGCTTCGTTAATCAGTACCTCACTAAACATCAATCATTTAAAACTCGTAAAAACATCTCAATTTAAAAGTTACACTGTTTAATCCTTCTTTCTATAATTATTAATGATTTCGGTTCTATCTTTCCACAGTCGGCTGTCTAAGACTAAACCATTTCAAGTAAAATTTAACAACCAATAATCAGGAAAAGTCTCATCCGCCGCATCCGATTGCTTGCCTTGAGAATAATATATAATACCTTTCAACAAACACTATGATTTTGGGTCGCATCATCATCTTCTATGATGAATCCTGACCAAACACCTTATCCTACTAACAAGTTTTCAGGTTCCTGGCGCTCGTGGGGTGTAAGCACAGAGTAAATCAGCTGCCCTAGTAGCAAACTGCGCTAACTAACATTCCCGTCCCTTAAAATCGAGGTCTACAAACTGACATGGCGGGCGCCGTTGGTGGCCAATGACTGTTACCTATTCGCAACTGATCTTGTTTTGGCAATCATGGTGTTTTATCTTTTCAGCGCATTCATACATGCTGTTGATCACCATAGAAAATCTCAGTAGTGCTAAAATTATATTACGGTTCTGTTAAATCATGCTCATTTTAATTTATTTGGTCGAGACTATTTTATTCTTATAAATATGGAAGCCAAATTATATAAACTAATCAGAAAACCATTTGAAAAAATCGAAATTGGCCAGAACATTGAGTGTTCAATGATCGATATTTAAGTTCGAATAAACCAATGCTTTTATAATCTTCTTATTTAAAAAGTGTAAATTTTAACTTGTCAAAAATTCCAATAACTATAATTGAGTGTAAACAAAAGTTACATTGAAGCATACTTTGCAAGTACACCCCAGAAATGAAAATCTCAAGTTTTTTTTAAATATTATTTTAATTTATTATTTCTAAGATGGAAAAGTATTTTAAAAATAAGTTCATTTTCTATATCATCTCTCGAGCATAGCAAACCTTATAATTTGTTTTTTTTTATTCTAAGTAAGTTAATTTCGCTGTATCAAGGTAATTTCCTTTTTGATGTCAATAGTAGTATTGGGTTTAGCATCAACCTCAATATTAAATAACATTTTGGAAAAATAACTCTGCAACTCTTTGTAATGTTTAGGTCTGCCAATTGTTAAAATTCTGGTTTTCCGGATAACTGTTAATATTTCTTCATTTAATATTTACAGTTGGCCCAAGAAGGAAAAACAATTTTCAATTGTTGTTTTGAGTCGTTATTTATAAAATTGCAAAAATAAAGATACTGGGAAATTATTTATATATTAGCTAATTTTTAATTTTTAAAATTCTAATAACAAGTTCATGCAAAAAGCTTCAGAATTCAGAAAAAATATATCAAAATGTAGAACTGTGAACTCAGTTGCAGTTGAGTCTTTTTAACGGACGGACGCGTTTTTTAATTAGCTCTACACCTTATTTTTATTTACCTTCACTGACCCAGTCCACAAACGTAAACGTAAACATATATATTTTTTTTGTCGCGCGTCGCGTGTGCACTTATTAACAAACGTAAGCAAAATGCAGTGCTATGTGCCGACGTGCTCTTCACCCTTCGGCCAACAATACCTCTGGAACTGTTCGGGCATTTGTAATCGAAAATTTCACGCAGCCTGTATAGGGTCAAGCGTGGCTCCGAAGACGACTTGCAACTACATGTACTTCCTATATGCAGCCTTTGTCGAAATAACCTACATATGGAAATCGACATTAGAAAAATAATGCAGCATCATTTAGAAGGCAGTCATATGATCTTGACTCACATCAAGACCAATGACAAGACAAACCAAGAAGCCCTTAATGAACTGCATAATAAAATCATAGGCCTGCAGGACGAAATTAAGAAATCTGCAGAAATCGCAAGTCGAATACTTTCGGCAGTATTAACACAGGCACCGGCAATGGACTTCCCTTAAACGAAGTCAGAAAAGCATTTGAAGACACCACCTCGGACCAGAATCAAAAACTCGCTGAATCATTCTGCCGTATCCAGGAAATTACGTCATCCCACCGGGATGACATAATTAAAACAATTGCCTCAGCAGAAAAATGCCCTCGGACATAATTTTAGCAGTCCACGATGAAGTGAGGGCCCTCACTTCATCCATCAATAAACTGCAAGACAATGAAATTGAAGTCCGGCAAAAATCACTGGCAGAAGAATTAAACGAACAAACCGTACTGGAAATCGAATCTGGCTGGCGATTTATCGGCAGCAAAAAAATTTGGAAGCCAGACTGGACCGACTTCGACGCCAGGCAGCGGACTCGCCGTCTTCAGGAAAAGGAAGCCGAAAAAGCACGTCGCCGCAACCGAAAACATCGTCAACAAATTCAGCACCAGCAACAACAACAATCACAACAACATCATCAGCAACGCCGGCAACAGCAACACCTGCAGCAACAACAATCACATCAGCATCTTCGTCGGCAACAACACCAGACCAACTGCAACTCTGACGCAGGCCGAAACCCAAGTACGCCACATTTTAACTTAAAGGACAATCAATTCGACCAGGACAACGCAAGTAGCAGCAACTTTTTCACTCATTCGTCAACCAAATTGTCCGACAAGGAACTTCTAGACCAGGCAAGGGTCGAATTTTCTGGGCAACCTCCAACTACATCGAATTCAAACTTCATCAACTTCCGAAAAGGGGGGAAACTATCAACCCCTACCGGAAGGAAAAAAACGCCAATCGTCCCACCTCTAAACGCCACCACGCCGCAGCCAGCAAAAACGTCATCACAAACTCCTGAAGTAACAGACAGTATGTTCTGTCTGGACCCAATGAAGCCGCCCATAGTACGCCTAACTGAACAGTCTGCAGTCGGCGATGGCCGTTTCCTGCTGGCCAGACTCCGCGAAATTAAAGTCTATGACAATCTCAGACTATACTTGGCGTATCTGAAGGACCAAAAACCGGACGTCTGCATAGACGGACTAACACTAACCAGCATGCATGTCTTTTTTGCATCCAATGGCCTGCCTACTGAACCTGAACATCTTATGAACATCTTCATGGAATACAACTCAACAATTGGAATTTCACCTAAGCAAACCCTCACCGACCTGGAAACCTACAGGATATATGTAACAACTAGAAGACTTCAATACCTGCAGCATTCGCGCGAAGCCGCCAACAAATTTTACCTGCCGACTACATCGTCGAATTTTTACAAGCATTGACGCCTTCTAACACGGAAGAAGAAATGACACCCTCGCAAGAGGCAGTAAGTACTATTAATAATTTAAGTATGTCTCCAAAAATTTCTTCAACGGAACAACAGAATGCGAATGAAATTCTAATTTATTGTCAGAATTTCAATCGCATGAAAAGCCCAGGCAAAATGAAGGAAATTTCTTTAAACATTCTCTCACATTCTTTCGACATTATTCTTGGAACTGAAACTAACTGGGACGAAAGCGTCCACCCTGAAGAAATTTTTGGAAACAATTATTTTGTATTCCTAGGCAATAGAAATTTAAATCTCAGTCAGAAAAAGTCAGGAGGCGGCGTCCTCTTAGCCATAAATGCCAGACTTAATCCAAAAGAAATTGTAACTGAAAAACATTTTCAATTTGAACAAGTCTGGGCCAAAGCCACTATTGCAGGCCAAGTACACATTTTTGCATCAGTATACTTTCCGCCGGACCATGCAAATAAACAGTCGTATGAACTATTCTTTAAAACAGTAGAAATCATAACATCAAAATGGAACCGGAAGTAAAACTTCACATTTATGGCGACTTTAATCAAAGCAAAGTCGAATTTATATCTGACCAAGAAAATGAAGCAATTCTTCTCCCAGTCATTGGGGAAAATGAAACTTTGCATTTTCTCTTTGACAATATTGCAAATTATAGACTTTTCCAAATCAATCATGTAAAAAACCAAAGAAATTCATTTTTAGACCTTTTATTCACTAACTGTATTGAAGACTTTTATGTACAAGAATCTGTAACCCCCCTTTGGAAGAATGAAGTCTTCCATAAAGCAATTGAATATTCTATTTATGTCCATAAAAACACTTTGCCCATTGACTGGGAATATGAAGAAGTCTTGGAATACAATAAAACAAACTTTGTAGAAGCCAAACGTAAACTACTTGCAATTGACTGGCAAAATTTATTTAATAATGAAGGAAATGTCGACGAATTAGTAGGAAAATTCTATACGGAAATTAACACTATAACATCTGAAACCATACCTACTAGAAGAAGACGACGTAATAACACAGGCAATAAATACCCAGTGTGGTTCACTCCACAACTAAGAAATTTAAAAAATAGAAAACAAAAAGCCTACAAACTATACAGAAACAATACAAATGACACAAATCTTCTGAATTATCTGAATATTTCCGACCATTTTTTTTCGGCACTCAATTCTGCCAACGAAGAATATAATAGTAAAGTCGAATCTGAAGTCAAATCATGCCCGAAAAATTTCTTTAATTACGTAAAATCCAAATCCAAAAGTAGTAACTTCCCATCGCAAATGCATCTGGACGAAAATGTAGGCAGTAACTCAAAAGAAATTTGCAATCTTTTTTCAAAATTTTTCAAAGAAGTATACACCTCATTTTCCGAAGAAGACCGCGACCGCGACTACTTTTCATATATACCGGAATTTCCAAATGACGTCTCAGTCAATTCTTTGTCAGAAACGGAAGTACGCCAGGCATTGAAGGACTTAGACTCATCAAAAGGACCAGGACCCGACGGAATAGCACCTGCATTCCTAAAGAACCTTGCAGAAGAATTGACATATCCACTGCATCATCTTTTCAACATGTCAATAAATACTGGAAAATTTCCACAAACATGGAAAAAGTCTTTTTTGGTGCCTATTTTCAAGTCAGGCCCAAAATCAGACATACGTAATTATCGCGGAATTGCCCTTTTGTCTTGCATTCCAAAACTTTTCGAATCTATTATAAATGAAAAAATCTTTCAGCAAGTAAAAAACCGCATCACATGTAAACAGAACGGCTTTTTTAAAGGCCGCTCTACTAGCACCAACCTTTTAGAATTTGTAAATTTTACACTGAATGCAATGCATAATCGCAATTTCGTAGAAGCAATTTACACAGACTTTAGTAAGGCATTTGACAGAATCGACATACCATTATTAATCTTCAAACTGCAGAAAATTGGAATTCAACCGAATCTTTTGGAATGGCTTAAGTCATATTTGACTAAGCGCGAACAAATTGTTCGCTTCCAAAATGTACTATCGGAATCAATTCACGTCACCTCTGGGGTTCCGCAAGGATCCCATCTAGGACCTCTTCTTTTCATCTTGTATGTAAACGACATTTCCTTCATTCTTAAAAAAATTAACGTACTTGTATATGCAGACGACATGAAATTGTATATGGAAATAGGAAATGCCAATGACAGTCATGTATTCCATAACGAAATTAATCTTTTCTACACATGGTGTAGTAAAAGCCTACTCCAATTGAATGTAAAGAAATGTAATTCCATTGCCTTCAGCAGAAAACATGAAACACCAAACATAACAGTATTATTAGGAAACCAACCAGTAGAAAAATGCAAAGTAGTACGTGATCTAGGTGTCATCCTAGACTCACAACTAACTTTTGTAGAACACTATAACACAATAATAAACAAGGCAAAAAGTACATTAGGCTTTATAAAGCGCTTTGCATTCAACTTCCAGGACCCGTATACTATTAAATTACTCTATATAACGTATGTCAGGCCTCTCTTGGAATACTGTAGTATCGTCTGGAATCCATACTATGCCGTACACCAAGCACGTATTGAATCTGTCCAAAAACAATTCTTACTGTACGCACTACGTAAACTTAACTGGACTGCATTTCCTCTCCCATCGTATGAAGCACGCTGCATGCTCATAAACATACAATCATTACAAGAACGTCGTAAATTTGCCATGCTCTCTTTCATCAACGACATTATTTCTCAACGCATACAGTCAGCAGCATTATTTTCAGTAATACGCAATAGTATTCATGAACCAAGCCGTACTCTTAGACATTCAAAACTTTTTAGAATAACTGCATACACGACAAATTATTTAAAAAATTCGCCATTAAATCAAATGATGCGCTTTTATAATGAAAATTCACAGTACATACATTTCGACATGTCTAAACCGGAACTACGAAGAAATCTGTACAATAGAAATAATATCTAGTATGTAAGAAAATTGTAAGTAGTCTACATAAGCTTGACGAATGAACAATAAACAATTTATAAAACGAGGCTACTTAAATTAACGTTTCATTGAATAAGTTTGAATTAATTGTAACTGAATTAGTTTATAACATAACATGTTACTGAACAAATTTTTTTCATTTCTGTTAAATTATTGGCACTATTGCATAGTTTAAAAAAAAACTCCCGGGTCCCGGGAATTCCCGGGAAATATCAAAATACTACTCTCGATTCCCGCGAAATTGAAAATCTCGAGAATCGTCACCCCTCTACTCATGCTCATGCTCATGCTCATGCTAAATACGGGTTTACTTTGCGTGCGTTTATGTTCCAAACTGCCACTTGCGAGATTTTTGTTTTTGTTTATTTTATTTTAGTTTGATTTTTTGACGTCTGTTCGCCGTCCTATGATAAAAGTTAAATGATAGTATAAGCCAGGGGTGATCAAAGTATGGCCCGCGGGCTAAACGTGGCCCGCGAGGTAGTTTTTTAAACCCGCGGACCCTTTTTGCAAGATCATGTAAAGTGGCCCTTTGACTAGTCCGCAATATGATTTTATAATTCTTAAAAATTTAGCTTATATTTATTTGTGTTCATATTAAAGAAATTATATTGTTCATATTAAGGGGTTACATACATGTAGAAAATCACAAAATTTCATATTACAGAAAATGTATTAAATCCACTTAAAAGATGATTTTCAACCACTCCTGAAAGTTTCATGAAGATATTTCATGTTTAAACTGAGTAAGAGACGATTTACGCTCAAAATTTTGCCATGCGCAAAGCCAACTGTCTAACTTTCTGAGCGTTTTTCTCTAAACACCAAGTTGATTTACGGGTGCCACGATATCTCGAGATGGGATGGACCAAATTGGCTGAAATTTTGGGTGAAGACTCTCAAGACATATCCCGTGTGCATGACGAAGCCCGATTTTGAAATTTTGCATTTAGAAAAAATACAAAAATCAAAAACTGGCAATTTTTTATATGAAAAACATAGAAATATTTTTATCTTTTTTTCAAATAAACTTTTTGAAAATCGGCCTTCGTCATGCACACAGGACCGGTTTAACGAGTCTTCACCAAAAGTTTGAGCCAATTTGGTCAAAGCAGTGTTGAGATATAGGCAATCAAACGTCATAATTACGCCCCACTAGAGGGCGCTGAAACTTGGGGTGATGTTTTCATTATAACCTACAGCGCGTAAGTTGGTTTGCAATTTAAAATTGTTTTATTTCATCATAAAATCAACATTAATAGCAAATTATACCATTTTCAGGTAAGAAATAAATAGCTTAATTGATATAAACGAAAATATTTTTGTGATGGCCGATTTAACCTGTTCATTATCTGATTCAAAATAAGGGAATGTTTTAATCAACCAAAACCTAACTAATCAATTGAGAATGTAGATTATTCAAGTGAACAAATATTTTTTGAAGTCACTTCTACCATAAAGGCAAAGCTCTGCTTGAAAAATGGTAATTGGAATGATTTTCAAAATTTGAAATCTAACCTCATTCTCGCGTTTTCAATCCGGATCTCAGAATTTTCAATGAAAAAGGCAACTTAGCAAAAAAATCAAAAAGTCAATCGATAGAACTTTTTATTTCTTCGTTAACTTTATTTTATTCCAAAAGATCAATTTTCTTTTAAAAAACATTAAAATAGTTTTCACTCGCCTTTGCACTTATCGCGCAAAAACGTTAACGTAACCTTGCACTAAAGTTCTCCTACTCGGATGTAGGTGGCGAATCGAGTTTTTAGCTTTGGTTTTGGGGGCCTATCGTGGCACCCGTTTTTTGAAACTGTTAACTTCAAATAGCTATATCTCGGCAATGATACAACCAAATGTCTTCAAATTTGTTTTGATAATAGTTGAAAATGTATATTTTAATGTCCTTGTCCTTTCAAACGACTCCGACTCCGACTCCGACTCCGGCTTTCTCAGATTAGTCGACTCCGACTCCGACTCCGGCTCCGGCTTTTAACAAATGGTTGGCTCCGACTCCGACTCCGACTCCGGCCTACCAACTCTACCCGACTCCGACTCCGACTCCAGCTTTCAACAAATGGTTGGCTCCGACTCCGACTCCGACTCCACATATTTTTAAATGTTTCAAAAGTTAGTTAACTATTATTAGTTAATTATTTTTAAAACATTGATAAATAGGATTATTTGAATACCGTCAGTGGGGGTGACTATGGGTCAAAAAACGATACACGATCTCGAAATTTCTTAATAACAAAAACAATTTAAATAACATCGAAAATCTTTCAACGTAGATTTGCTCTTAGATAGTTTACTAACATTTTCCCAAAATATGGTGGATTTTGATGAACACTACCTTAAATGCCAATAGTTTGAAAATTAACCCAATCCCACCCCTTAGAGGGGGTGACATTGGGTCAAATGAAACTAAAATGATGCTCAAATACAACGATATGGTAAAAACAAGTCATCCAACAGCGTTTCTTGTTGGAGGGAATCATATTGACACGCTACAATGTTTGAAGTGGAGATTTTCAAACATTTGGGTAGTTTTCGAGCAATTCTCATTTTTGGCCAAAAAAGTACCCCAACTTTAGACATCTGCCAAAATAACAGGATTTGTTCTAGGAACGAGATTTTTTCAGCGAAGTCATTTTAAGATGTCCCCTACACAACTCCTTTAACAGAATTCAGTTTCATTGAGAATAACCTGAAAAATGGTAAAATCCGTAAAAATCACTTTGACCCAATCTCACCCCCAGACCCAATGTCACCCCACTGATGGTACTCTCTAAGCGTCATGTTTTCTCAAGAAAAATAAGTTAAGTAAAAGTAAAGTAAAGTAAATAAACGGAAAAAGTTTCTAGGTTACAAGTTTTATACGTTATGGAAACAGAAATAAAAAAAAAACTTCAGTTTAAGAGGCATTTTGAGAAGAACAGTTTTGTAAGTAAATTTGGATTGATTTGCTTAACCTCAAATTTGAAAATATTTTTTTCAAAGCTAATAAATTTAAATATTAAATTGTTATTTTTGAAAGAATAACTAAAAGAAACCTGGCCTTAATGATCTATTGAACATTAAAATTCAATTTGCTCACTTTCAGGCTGACATTTGTAAGAAGCACAGTGACAGGCACCTTGTTTTTAAAATGACAATTTAAAAAAAAAAACATTTTTTTTTGTTTTTTTTTAAGACATACATGGACATCACGCCATGGCTGAAGGAGATTATTATTGCAAATCAATGTATCTAAACAATTTCTTCGTGAAAAGTACGCTTAAGATGTCCTTTTCAAATATCTGTGACATGGAAAATATTTTACCCTGGAAATTTTTAATTTATTTTAATTTTAAAATTTTATATACTTTAAAGAGGAGGCGCACGATACTTCGTGAATCTTCACCTAAAACGAAGCTTTATGAATGATCTTGCGCCTCCATCGAAATATATGAAAAAACTTAAAATATAATAAAAACAAATATCCACAAGTAAAATATTTTCTAGGTCACAAATATTTAATTTTTTAAGGTACATTGTTATGCAATGATTGTCACCTTGCGTCATATTGGCGTGGGACATACAGTATGAGAAAATTCGTACCAGTTGATAATATTTTGATTTTGTTTTATGTATAATATTTGAAAAATAAATTAAAATCCTACATTTTGTTCTATAAATTTTTTTATTAGTTCATTTTTCTCTGAATTCTTGTGATTTGTTTTTTTTTGCAACGATATCAAAATAGTTTAACTAAAATCAACATCAACATCAACAATCAATGATTAATTCAAAATTTGTTAGTTTCAATTATTTTAAATGCAACATATTGATTTTCTTGTACTTAGTGATAAACAAAATGCGCATGTTGAGTTCCAAATAAGAGATTGTTATTATCGTTGATTATTTGTTACAAAAGTTAAACTGTCAGTGACTCTTTTTCGATTTGCAAGAACAGTGATTACTATTTTTAATCTTTTTATGTACCTCGTACCAAGACATATGCTATCGGGGTAAAAGATGACTGTGTGTGTACTTTTTTTTAGAAATATCTGGATGAAATTTGGTCAAATTTGAATTGAAAGCATACATAAATATAGGCAAAAGGAAGCATTCAAGAATCAATTAGATATGACTGACTACATAACCAATATTTTTTTTTTATAATTTTTTTAAATTATGATACTACATACTTGGGTAAGAGGTTATCATTTAGTGATTATAGTGTAATAACACAATTAGATCTTTTCAATCACAATAAAAAGCTTCAAAAACACAATGGCATCTGATAAATCAATTAAAATTATAAGATGTTTTGTAAATTAAGCTGTTGTATAGGAAATACTGAACAATAAAAAAACATATTTTTTGTTGAATTTAAGATAACTCCGGCTCCGACTCCGACTCCGGGTTATCAGAAATCCTCGGCTCCGACTCCGACTCCGACTCCAGCTCTTAAAATTTAGCCGACTCCGGCTCCGACTCCGACTCCAGCTGTTAGAGATTTGACGACTCCGACTCCAGGTCCCCAAAAAGACCCGACTCCACCGACTCCGGCTCCGACTCCGACTCCGACTCCACAGCACTGGTAATTGTCATTTCAAAATATTTTTCTTGTATTGGAGCATTTAATTTTAAATTATGTTAAATGTATTTTAAAACGGGTACATTGTGAACTATCATTAAGTGTTATGTTAATCATTATATTTTCTTAGTCTATTATTATGTACATCTTCAAATTTGTTTCCATTTTTAATAGTGGTCGTTTGATCGCTGTTAAATTTAATGATATCATAAGGGCCTCGCCACTTATTTTGTAACTTTTGACCAATTCCTGTTTGTACCATTTGTACCAAAACTCTATCTCCCCACATTGGTACCCAATCATTTGTCTTTTTGTCATAAATTTCCTTTCTCTTTTCTTTTGACAATATTAAGTTGTTTCTAGCAGTTTCATGAGCATCCTTGAATATATCTTTCATTGAACAAATATAGTCGTCATAATTTAAATCTGAATCATTGATTTTATAAATTGTGCTTGGTATTGTAGCTTTTCTTCCATACAAAAGTTCATAGGGAGAATATCCAGTTGATGAATTTTCTGTAGTATTGTATTCAAACATAAAATATGGTATCAATTCATCCCAACATTGTGGATCTTTGCCAATAAAATTTCGTAAATAAATTTTTAACTCTCTATTTGATCTCTCAACTAAATTAGCTTGAGGATGATATGCACTTGTAACGATCTTTTTAATGTGTAATATTTTGCATGTATGTTGCAATAATTTGCTTACAAAGTTCGTACCTCGATCGGTTACAACTTCTTTAGGAGCACCAAATTTACATACAAAGTTTTCGACAAAAGTTCTAGCAACAGTAGTACTTTCTTGGTTTTCCATGGGAGCTACAATCAAAAATCTTGTTAAATCATCTTGTATCACAAGTCCACAATTGTTTCCATTATTAGAAATTGGTAACATAACCACATCCATATAAATTTTATCAAAGGGTTCATACGATGTTGTCGTAATTTTCATTGGCATCTTATTTGCTGGCCATATTTTATTCTTTTGACAAGAATCACATTGCTTTACATAATTCAAAACATCTCTTCGCATATTTTCCAGCCCGGGAGCATGTTGACAGCTCCCATACAAACTGAGCGTACCTCTTTTTGTGGGCCCAGTGGGCCTAAGATGGCGGCCTTTGATATCATCTAGCCAAACATTTAAAAATGGCGAATAGTTTAAATTAATATAGTTTTTGCCTACTTTCGGTTTAAAACGACAAAATAAGCATTCTAGAATCATTTTCTTGAAAAACTTGTTTAAAGATACGTCACGTTAAAATATTAGTCTCGAACAGTTGGAGGGAGCGTGCCGCGAAAGCCGTCACGAAAAAAAAGTTTCCCATGCAAATTTTGAGTTGCGTTTTTAATGGGCGGACTCCGACGAGGTCCACATGCCATCTGTCGGTGGATACGCGCAACTCAAGAAAACTGTCATGTTAGAGGACGGCTGATATTTTCCCATGTAGATAGAGGACTCATTCTTTTAATCATTCGTTTACCTCCGACATGACCACCCAACGGTGCGTCGTGAAAATCTTTAAGCACTTGATCTCTTTCTTCTGGCTTTACATAAATTCGTTCATTTTCTGTTGCATATAGTGTAAATGACTTTGAACGTTTCATTGCAAAAAATCGTAATAAGTTTAGTTCCAACTCTGTTTTAAATATTCTATAAGAAATAATTTGTATAACTGATGCATCTTTAGCAAAATCAGGATAATCTTTAAAGCTTTTAAATAAACCATCGAAAAATTCTTCATTTTTAACTGCTGAACGATATGTTCCATTCAAAATTAAACCCCAAATTTTCTTTTGCGGGAATACAAATATATTTTCCTTGGTGTAATCCTTAATACCATGTGGAAGGTCAATGTATTTACTCAATTCATTCTGTACCGTAACACTGTTTAATATCATAAATGTAGCTTCGGCTTATTCAAATGGTATAATATTTTTAGAAAATTTTAAAACGTTAAAATCGATATCTGTATCTTGGAAATCCTTGTAGGTAAATGTTTTATCGTTGCTATCATCGTCATTATCTAAATTTATGTCAATTTGTTGAAGTCCATTCATATTATTATTCCAATTAGTATTATTTCTAGATGAATTCTGTCTGTTTGGAGTATTTGTTGAGTTTTGATTATCTGAAATATTTTGTCTATTTTGTTTTGCTTGTTGACGAGTTGTAATTGCTACTAATTTTGATGTCTGTTTATCATCTGCATGAATTTCATCATTATTTAAACGTGAGAGAAAATCAGCTACCACATTTTCCTTTCCTTGCTTGTAACGAATTTCACATCCAATTCCTTGGATTTTCAAACGAAGTTTTGTCAAAGTTGGTGATGTTTCCTTCAAATGCCATAGAGCTACTAACGGTCTATGATCTGTGTAAACGATAAAATCTTGGTTGTAAATAAAATGTTTGAAGTGGTCTACTGCCCAAACAATAGCAAGTAGTTCCTTCTCAATAGTAAAATAGTTTCTTTCAGTCCCGATAAGCGCACGACTTGCATAAGCGATGGGGTGATCATTTGACTTCTCATTAGTAAGAACTGCTCCGATAGCATAATCGCTAGCATCAGTTGTCAAAACAAATTTGTCATTGTAGTTCGGTCTAACTAAAACTGGTTCTGAAATTAAATAGTTTTTTAATTCTTCAAAAGCATTTTCGCATTCTTCTGTCCAAATAAATTTCTCATTTTTCTTTAATAATGCATTAAGTGGCTTGCGTTTATCTGCAATGTTTGGAATAAATTTTCCATAAAAATTAACAGTTCCCAAAAATGATCTTACATTTTTAATCGTCTGCGGCCTTTTCATGTTTTTGATTGTATCAATATTTTCACTAGTTGGTCGAATCCCTTCTTCACTAATAATATGACCTAAATATCTGACTTCTTTGTGTAAAATTTTACATTTTGATGGTTCAACTTTTAAATTATGTTCATGTAATGCATTCAAAACTTTATATAAATTTTTTATTGTGTTCTTCGATAGTTCTACCAAACACAATTATGTCATCCAAATATACAAACGCATTAACTGGTTGTATTTCGTAAATAAGTGTGAATGTAAATTTTTGAAATGTTGATGGACTATTTTTCAGTCCCATTGGCATTCTTAAAAATTCATAATGTCCTAAAAATGTTGAAAAAGCGGTTTTCGCAGCATCCTTTGGGTTAATTGGGATTTGATAAAATCCTGATTTCAAGTCAATAGTTGAGAAATATCGAGCATCTCCAATACTGTCCAAAATTTCGCTAATAAGCGGTATAGGATACACAAATGGTTTAGTAATTGTATTTAGGTCTCGAAAATCCACTACAATTCTGTAGCGTGTGTTGCCTTCGGCGTCTAAGTCTTTCTTTGGGATGCATAATACCGGTGCATTCCACGGACTTTTACTTGGGCGTATTATCCCTAATTTTAGCATTTCTTCCACTTGTTCTTCTACGTGTTTCTTAGTGGCTTCAGGAAATCTATATTGTCTTTTATTAATTGGAATTTCAGTTGTTGTCTCTATATCGTGCATGGTTAAATTAGTATAAGTCAACTCGTCACCCTCTAAATAAAATATTTCATTAAAATTATTCAAAATATTATTAATTTCTTGATTGATATTACCTTTCAAGTGGTCTGTTTTAACCAATTCATAAATTTTTCTCATTCTTTCGTTGCCTGTAAGTTTCTCATGCTTCATGTTTTCAATCACATCATAATCCCGATCGTTTTTTAAATTCATCTCTTTTGGGTAATCTTGGTTATCATCATCAATTTCAATTTGATCGTCATAATACTCTTCAATGCATGGTTGAATTCTGCCATTGCCGCCATTGTCATAATCATAGTTATTTTCATTATTTTCATCATAATTTGTATTAAAATTTGCTTTTTTACCTGTCATATTTACTTTGTTTATATTTTCAATGTCATTGTTTCTAAATAAATTGGTCATTTCATGATTATTATATTGCATATTATTTGTGTCAGGCGTTCGTAAAACTATGTTGTCGAAACTTTGATTAATATATAAGGTGTATTTCTTTAGAAAATGTGCTCCAAGAATTGCTTCATCAGCGAAATGCTTCAAAATGTTGAACTTTTCCTCGTATTTTGAATTTCCTATCAATAAAATCATATTTACAGATCCTACTGTATCTTCTGCTATTCCATGAACCCCTCTAATGGAAATTCTATCGTTGAAATCAATGTTAGTTAAACGCTTATTACTAACCACATCCCATCTTACAAAATTGTTACATGATGCGGAGTCAATTATAAATTTGTGAAATTTTGTTGGCCTTGCCAAGGTAGCAATATTTGCATAAAATATTGAATCATTATTGAAATTGATTTTTAATGTTTCATGTGGTGGAATGTATTCGTTAAATTGCATTTTAAAATTATTTGGAATTTGATTTTTATTGCGTCGACTATTTGTATAAGTTCGTTTAAAAGTGCTCTTTGCCGTATTCGTTTTATAACATTCATAAAATTTGTTAGCTTGATAATTATTTCTTTGATAAAAAATTGTATTTTCATTGTACCTGAAATTTCTGAATTTTCTGTCAAAATTACGGTTTGAATTTTCAGTACTAGCAAGTAACCTTTGATCGAGAGTTCTTAAAGACTCTCTCTCAATTCGTTCATTTTCTAAAAATTCTAGCAAATTTTCCAACTTCATATGACGGTTATTCGTGGCAATTTCTTTGATTTCATTATTTATAATTCCAACTATGAAGTGGATTTTTAAGCTATAAGCTGTAAATGAATTTTCGTTGTAATTTTGATCAATATTTATGATTTCGTATTTTATGTCAAGAACTCTTCCTGCATATGATTTAAATGATTCACCCCGTCCTTGTTTCAGAGTTTCAATTTGTTCAATTATACTACCAAAAGTAGTTTTGATACCAAACTCTCTAATTAAATTTGCCTTGGTTTCTTCCCAAGTGTTTGCATAAATTCGTTTAATACGAGCTGCTGCTTTAAATTTTAGTTTCATAAAAACAATATTTAAAAATTTACTCTGATCTTCGCCTTCAGGAATTTGATCAGCATAATAATCTGTTAACATTAAAAATTGGTCCAGTGAGTCTAATGACCCATCAAATTCTGGAATAAGCTGGATTAAATCCGTCATCTCCAAATTCGCCATCTTTAACGGTGCACATCAACAAGAGCTTTTGCACCAAGATTTTTGTTACAGATATTTTAGTATTTTCGAAACTACGGGAACTATCGATATAATGTTTTATTCATCCCCTAAAGTACTGTCTACTAAGTGATTTACAACAAAATTTGCCTGTTTTTACAATCAGATTTGTGCAGGATTGGGTCCGTAAGTTTGTCAATTTTGGCATAAAAAGACAACAACTTCCTTGGTTGCTGTGCACCCTTTTAAGCGTGTTTTTAACTATTTACATCAACTTTTGTTTACTCACCCTAAACTGCCAGATTTCCATGGTCGTCTTCTTGGGTGTTTGATGCGGCTGAATTTCGTCTCCAGTTGATCCAGATGATTTCGTCATTGTTGAATCCCTAGTGTTGTCCATCGTTGGCCGGTTTTGAAATTTTCGATGCTTCTGCCATTGGTCGAGCCCGTTTTGGTTCCATCTCGTACTGCTGCACATTTGCTACCATCTTAGAACTCCTCACATAACATTTTCTTCAATTTAACGATTTTTTTTTGCACTATTTTAACTGTTTGTTACTTCGCGAAATCATTTTGTTCATTAACTTTCACACATAGTCACATTTTCAACTCTTGGTTTTGTCCAATCATAATGGCGTGTCCAAACACACACAGCGTTGCTTTCCGCTAGTCACCACCTGAACGGCCCGAGCGGTTTAGGCTTTCAGGATTTTTGTGATATTTACTTGTAGAGTCAAAACAGATCAGTAAACTTCACTTATTTGTGTATTACACTTTTTTAAAGATTACATTTTTGCGGTAACACTCTCAACTTTTACGCGCACGATCACATCACTCAACTTTTTGTTGCTAATTTCATTAAGACCTTCGTCGAGCCAATTCTCTACGTTGAAGCCAGACTTGTCCTCCAGACCTCTTCGCCGAGCCATGCCAGACCCCGAACTCCTAAGTCCCGGGTGGACTCTTCACGGCGGCTAAGTCCCGGCGGACTCTTCACAGCGGCTAAGTCCCGGCGGACTCTTCACAGCGGCTAAGTCCTGACGGATTCTTCACAGCGGCTAAGTCCCGGCGGACTGCGGCCTCCACCGCTAAGTCCGGCTGGACTGGGGCCTCTGCTACTGGTGGCTGCTGGCGGGTCCGGCTGGTCTGGGGCTTCTTCAGGATCTGGAACTGGACTGGGCTTGAACTGGCTGGAACTGACTGGAACTAACTGGAACTAACTGCCCTCCTCAAGAATTTTGGGGTTTTTATAGTCAGTCCCCGAAAACTCTACTAAATTTTGTTCTACTAAAAGTGGTCCGTTTCGATGAGAAGCATCGATGAACCTCATGAATTAAATTATGCAGACCTCTGCAATTCTTCATGACTTTCCGTATGGTGTAGTGAGTACACCTCAAAATCGGAAGTCATGGGTTCGATCCATTGTCGTGAAACTTTAAATTATGTTATTGGAATATCAAAATTATGTTCCTAAAACATTCTCAAAAATGTTGGTCAATAATGAGAAGGTCCAATTCTCCATTGAACAAACATGCCAATGAATTTGGTTAAGCCACACCCTCAATTTCCCCTGTAGAATAACATCGCACATTCATAATTGAAAGCTTAACCATTTTTTTGATTGCCTAACAATTGGCGAAATTTAATAAAGGGCTTTTCAGGTGAGGATGACTCATGATCCACACCTGTACATAAGCTTAATTATTTGTCGCGCAACGCGAGTCGACGGGTAAAATTATTTATGCTTGCGTAAGCGCGCATGGTCAGAACTGTGGTGAGGATCGAAAAATGGACAAATTTAATGATTTAAATTTGAGGTCGCTGCAATACATAGCAGGTACGTCATTTCTGCCTCCGCAGGTAAATAATGTGATTTTAACCAAGCGTATACGTGAAATCATTAATTTTCTTGCATGAATCAAAATGTTCAAAATGGCATAACTCAAAAAGTGCACATAAGTGCACTTTTAAATTTGGAGACAAGTTAGGACATGAGCATGAGCATGAGCATGAGAGATCACCCATGGTTGCCCCTCCGTTGCTGAACAGAACCGTAATATCCTTTCAGCACTACTGATTATAGGCTTCGACGATCTAGTGGTGTTTCCCTTATCAACAGCATGTATGAATGCGCTGAAAAGATAAAACACCATGATTGCTAAAGCTAGATCAGTTGCGAATATGTAACAGTCATTGGCCACCAACGGCGCCCGCCATGTCAGTTTGTAGACCTCGATTTTAAGGGACGGGAATGTTAGTTAGCGCAGGTTGCTACTAGGGCAGCTGATTTACTCTGTGCTTACACCCCACAAGCGCCAGGAACCTGAAAACTTGTTAGTAGGATAAGGTGTTTGGTCAGGATTCATCATAGAAGATGATGATGCGACCCAAAATCATAGTGTTTGTTGAAAGATGTTATATATTATTCTCAAGGCAAACAATCGGATGCTGCGGATGAGACATTTCCCGTTTATCTGTTGTTAAATTTTAAATGAAATGGTTTAGTCTTAGACAGCCGGCTGTGGAAAGATAGAGCCAAAATCATTTGAAATTAATGAATGAAGGATTGAACAGTGTAATTTTTAACTTGAGATGATTTTACGAGTTTTAAATGATTGATGTTTAGTGAGGTACTGGTTAACGTTGCGAACGACGAGTTACAATGTTTATCGAGCTGAAATGGTATGATAGGGTTTTGTTGTTGTTGAAAACCGACAACGGACGAAAAATTTTGCGACCCTACGAAAAGGCATCGCAAATCGAACTGGCTAGCTGTCATCGGGACAGCCAAAGCCAGCCGCTTCTCACACGCACGCGAAAAAAAAAACGAAAAGCACACTGCGACGGACGCGAAAAATTTTGCGACCCAACGAAAAGGAATCGCAAATCGAACTGGCTAGCTGTCATCGGGACAGCCAAAGCCAGCCGCACCTTCACACGCACGCGGAAAAAAACGAAAAGCACACTGCGACGGACGCGAAAAATTTTGCGACCCAACGAAAAGGAATCGCAAATCGCACTGGCTAGCTGTCATCGGGACAGCCAAAGCCAGCCGCACCTTCACACACACACATACGCACGCGGAAAAAAAACGAAAAGCACACTGCGACGGACGCAAAAAATTTTGCGACCCAACGAAAAGGCATCGCAAATCGAACTGGCTAGCTGTCATCGGGACAGCCAAAGCCAGCCGCACCTTCACAAACACACACGCACGCGGAAAAAAACGAAAAGCACACTGCGACGGACACGAAAAATTTTGCGACCCAACGGAAAGGAATCGCAAATCGAACTGGCTAGCTGTCATCGGGACAGCCAAAGCCAGCCGCACCTTCACAAACACACACGCACGCGGAAAAAAACGAAAAGCACACTGCGACGGACGCGAAAAATTTTGCGACCCAACGAAAAGGAATCGCAAATCGAACTGGCTAGCTGTCATCGGGACAGCCAAAGCCAGCCGCACCCTCACACGCACGCGAAAAAAAAAACGAAAAGCACACTGCGACGGACGCGAAAAATTTTGCGACCCAACGAAAAGGCATCGCAAATCGAACTCAATTTGGAGACAAGTTAGGACATGGTTCAAATTTTAAGCTGCAAAATTTTCAGATCGCACAAATGCACAAAAAGTACTCCATTAACAAAGTTGAAAAAAACTAAATTTTGAATAAAAATCCATATTTTTTGATTTTTATTTTTTTTAGCCTGTAAAAGTGTGTTTTGTAAAATGTTATTGAAAAGTTGAATCAATTACCTTTCTGAATATATATAATGATGCAGGAAAAAATACATAAACAGCTACACAGTACAACTATGACAAATAATCACTTTTTTGTCAAAAAACATGTTTTTTCTTACCATTTTCGCCTTTGAAGGTCTGCAATTCAGTGAATTTTGAACCTACAACTTTCAAACTCCGGATTTTTCTTAGTTAGAATGTTTATTTTCGAAAAAAAAATACCAAAAAAATAATTAGAGTATGTCGGTTTTTCGATTTATGGCCGCCTGAAACCCCATAGTGCGTACGCTGGCCAGCTGCAGGAACGGCTGCGCTCGTCTTCTTCCTCTTTTCCTGCTCCTCGAGCTAGGACTTGCGCGCGACGCATCCGCGGTAATTACCGGTATGGTTACCGCCACAGTTTGCGCACATTACGCGCGGCTTGGTTTGTTCTGCGTTTCCCCCAAGTACGCCTTTCATGGCAGTGCGCACATCTCCGATAGGTGTGACTCACCGCACTTCACGCAGCGGGGCTGGAGGTTGCAGTTCCGCGAGTCGTGGCCGAATTTCTGGCATCGGTGACATTGCGCTGCGTTCGTCGGATTTTTGGAGTAAAACCGTCCAACGCCTTAGTCCGCCGCAGGTCTTGAATTTTGACGGTGCCGCGGTCGAAGTACAACAGGTACAGTGTGTGTGTACCTGTGTCGGTTGTCTTCCGCGAGAGGACTTTTATGTCTCGCAGCGTTATTTCGACACCCGAGAGGTGCTCCTTGAGAACGGAGGTCGGACGGTCTTGGTACCCCTGCAAGACGATCTTAACAGCGGTCTTCTGCACGGGTTCGAATGTGTAGAACTTGAAGTTTTTACGCTTCAATTTCTCCACAACCAGGTCGAAGTTCTTTTGGTCAAATGTGACCACTTGCACTGACGGTTTACCTATTTTGAGGCAGTACACGAGGCCTTCCAGCTGCTTGTCAACATCATCCGCCAACGAGTCCAAAACGAAAATTGGTGGTGGTCGTCGTTCCTTTGGAGTAATTACTTTTTTTTTGCGTCGGCACTTTTTTCCGTGCACGACCATCGTCGTCATCGTCGTCGGTAGTGCTACCGTCGGTGTTGTTGTAGCTGCTTTCCTCGTCACTCAGTCTCGCGAACTTGTTACTGGTGGGAATGTTGGCGACAGATTGCCGGAAGTAGCTGAACGGAGCCTTATAGGGCTGCGGCCCTGGACACGGTAATTAGGGTGTAATAACTTCGGGTCGAACCCTTTGGCGCACACACAAAATTGGATTGAATATTATTAAATTGTTTAGATGTTTCATTACAATATTAGCATAGTGTCCAAGGTGTGTAAATACTTTTTTTACATACTATAGGTACGTTTTATAAAATTAGAAATACTAAGTATTTTACAGAAAAAATCTTCGAATATTCATATCAGTTAGTTGTTGTGTTCTTTTGAAAATATGGATAATAATACCGTAGTGTACGATTTAACGAAGCACTATTCTGAAAACGTGAGAACTGCTTTCAAGTATATTTGTAAGAATTACAACATTGCAGATCCATCACATGAACAACTCAGGGAAAAACTACGCATATTGTTCTGTAGCTTTAAAACGAGGTATACAAAAGCCAATAGAAGAAGTTCATATTTTGAGTCATCTAACAACAATTGGTTACATAGTGAGTTTGATTTAGCAGAATTTAGCAAGTGGATCGACGAAAAAACGTGGACGAGAACCCATAAAATGTTCAATAAACCGTCTAAAATTCTAAAACAGAGTCAGATTTGCGATCCCTTTCCGTAGGGTCGTAGAATTTTCGCGTCCGCCGTCGGTGTGTTTTTCGTTTTTTTTGGCGTGCGTGTGTGCGTGTGAAGGTGCGGCTGGCTTTGGCTGTCTCGATGACAGTTGAGCCAGTCAGATTTGCGATCCCTTTCCGTAGGGTCGTAGAATTTTCGCGTCCGCCGTCGGTGTGTTTTTCGTTTTTTTGGCGTGCGTGTGTGCGTGTGACGGTGCGGCTGGCTTTGGCTGTCTCGATGACAGTTGAGCCAGTCAGATTTGCGATCCCTTTCCGTAGGGTCGTAGAATTTTCGCGTTTGCCGTCGGTGTGTTTTTCGTTTTTTTGGCGTGCGTGTGTGCGTGTGACGGTGCGGCTGGCTTTGGCTGTCTCGATGACAGTTGAGCCAGTCAGATTTGCGATCCCTTTCCGTAGGGTCGTAGAATTTTCGCGTCCGCCGTCGGTGTGTTTTTCGTTTTTTTGGCGTGCGTGTGTGCGTGTGAAGGTCCCGATGACAGCTAGTCAGTTTGATTTGACCCTATCAACACCCTATCATACCATTTCAGCTCGATACACATCGAAACTGCGATCCCTGTTGTGTTGTGTGCGAGTTGAAAGAACGTATCGCGCTCAGTTTTCTTAAACTTTAATGTGATTTTTATCCGTGTTAAAAGTTTCCCAAGTGATAGAAATTTGATGCTAGCGAAAGATTATCACAAATACTTTCTGCTAGTGAAGTTGGATTTTCGATTAGTGGAGAATTTGTGAAGTTATTCTTGAGGAAAAATCCTGAAAATCGTAGCTAAGTCTATAGTTTATTCACTTGTGTACACGCGACCTACGGGTCGAGGCACACAGCGAGATGTCGTTGGCTGTGCCATGTACTGTGTGTAGCAAAGCTATCAAGGAAGAACAAGAAAAAGTGATGTGTTTTGGATCTTGCGGCAAAATAACGCACTTGAATTGCTGTGGAGAAGTGGATAAACACGGTTTCAAGGCCATTTCAACAAACATTGGAATAAAATATTTGTGCCACGGTTGCCGCAAGACCCAAACGAGCTACAACTGTGTGCTTGAAAAATGCAATGAAATTATGAAAAACATGGAAAACATAAAAAACGATATCAATGAAAAATTGCAAAAAATGGAAGAAAACATAGCTGAAAAAATTAAAAGTGACATGTCTAACATGTTTACAAAAATGTGTGAGGATCAAAACAAATCAGAGGAAAAAAGGATGGAAGCTTTTAAAAATCAAATTAATCAATGGTTTGAAGAAAAAAAGGAAAAACAGTGGATGCTGCAAGTGGTCGCATTCTACGATCTCAAACAAAAAATGGCAAGAATGCAGAAAATCGATAGTGTAATCATTGTGAAACCGAAAGCTGATCAAACCACTCGTGAAACAAAACAAGAATTGCGTAGCCAGATCGATAGAACAACCAACAATATCAGTTTAGTGCGAGAAGGAAACGGTGGATCGGTGATTTTGGGTGTTAACCTTCGGGAAGTCGCGTGTTTTCGCCTTTCTTACAAGTGCCCTTACAAAGTGTGTACAAAGTACACGTACGCGACCTCCGGTGGGTTAAGCAAGCTGATCAAGTTGAGTCAGTGATTAAATCAGTGCAGGAAAAATTCGGTGAAAAGTACGAAGTGTCAGTTCCCAAACCCAAGAATCCGCGATTGAAAATCGTTAGCGTAGAAGATGAATTAAGTGAAAGTGAATTAAAGGAGAGTTTGGTCGACCAGAACGAGTTGTTAGAAGAGATGGAGCTGAAACTGATCACTAAATACCAGAGGGAAAATGCAGCTGGGTACATTTCGTACACGTATGTGTTAGAAGTGGATGCAACTTCACATGAGATCATGCTAGAAGCCGAACGAGTCAACTTTGGCTGGGAACGTTGCAGAGTGATAGAGTGTTTCGGAATAATTCGTTGCTTCAAGTGTTGTAACTATGGACACAAAAGTACAGAGTGCAAAGGAAATGAGGTGTGTGCTAAGTGTACTGGGCAACATAGAACAGCAGAGTGTACATCTGAGCGGGCGAAGTGCATAAACTGCGAACGGATGAACAAGTCTAGGAAGCTGAACTTAAGCATTGACCACTTTGCGTTCAGTCATGAATGTGCCATTTACAAAAGACTAGTCGCGAGAAAACGTCAGCAAATTGAACACGATCAATAGCAACCAGTTCCATCAGGGAGATATCCAGTGATTTGCCTTAATTGTGGTGGTTTGTCAGCAAATTTTGTAGAAGTGAAGTTGTTGATCGAATCTGTGAAACCAAAGCTGGCCTTAATTACCGAAACACACGTGATACGAGAAATGGAAAGTGATCAGTTTAATATTAGAGGTTACACGCAGTTAAACTGCTACTCGTCCTCGCGGCACACTGGGGGAGTGTTAATCTATGTCCATACGAGTGTTGGTTACAGTACCTTGATAAACAGCCAAAAGGGTAAAACTGGCTTCTCGCTATTGAAGTTCGCAAGGGAATGAAACCCGGACGCTTTGGTGTGGTGTACCATTCACCCAGTGAAAGTGATTCAGTGTTCCTAAACATCTTAGAAGATGAGTGGCTTGAAGAGTTCTTGGATCTGTCGAAGCAAAATATTTTAGCAGGAGATTTTAACATGGATTGGTCAAATGCAACAGATTCACAAAACTTGAAGCTAGTAACTGAAGCTGTGGGACTTAAGCAACATGTGAATCAGTACACCAGAATAGCTCGCTCTAGTCAAACGATGATAGATTTAGTTTTCTCTAACTGTGATATCAATGTTTGTGTTGTCAATGATTTTAAAATATCTGACCATGAGACTCTTTGTTTGTCCTTTCCGAACGAGACCGATGCATGTGAAGAAACGTTAGTGAAGATAAAATGTTGGAAGAATTATTCACGGGGTGCCTTATTGGGTTTGCTGAGAGGAAAAATGGCAGCTGTAAGATCTGCTGAAAATATCCACGAGCAAGCAAACTGTCTGGTTCAGGTGATTCGCCAGTGCGTCGGAATGTTGGTAGTTGTAAAGTTTGTGAAAACGAGAAAATCGAACAAGTGGTACACAGTTGAGTTAATGGAAATGAAAAGAAGGCGTGATAAACGATACCAACATTACCTCGAAGGGAAGTGTGAATGGACTTCTTATAAAGTGATTCGCAATGAATACTCCTGTGCCCTCAGACGAGAGAAGAAAGTGTTCATACAGCGCTCGATAGAACAGAACAAAAACAACACCAAAGAACTTTGGAGAATTTTGAAACGATTGATAAAACCGGAACAAGCACCATCAAACTGTGTGAACTTTGATGGTACAGATATCCGAGAAGAAAGTCAAATAGCGGACAAGTTCAATTCGTACTTTGTGGATAGCATTGAAGAAATAAGTAGTTCAATTGAGGATATTGCAGAACCAAGTGCGTTGAATGGCTCATTCACAGAAGCAGAGTTGAAATGTTTCTCAACAATAACTTTGGAAAAATTGCGCTCCGTTGTGTTGTCTTTGGAAACCAAGTCAGGTTCGGACGAAATCAGTTCACGTGTGTTAAAAGATTCGTTTGATGTTGTGGGAGAGTTTCTGCTCGAAGTGATAAACACGTCCTTGGCCTCGGGTGTAATGCCGTGTTCATGGAAGGAATCAGTTATTGTGCCAATAGAAAAGGTTCCAGGAACGACCAAGTCAACTGAATTTAGACCAATAAACATGCTCCCTATTTATGAAAAAACTTTGGAACTGATTGTGAAAGAACAGATGTTGAACTATATCACGAGTAACAATCTGTTAGTGCCAGAACAATCGGGGTATAGAAGTAACCATTCGTGTGAAACTGCGTTGAACCTCATTTTAGCTAAATGGAAAGACGATTTAGAAAAGAAATCTAAAGTTATCGCAGTGTTTCTCGACCTAAAACGTGCGTTTGAAACAATATCTCGGGAAAAGCTCGTAAAAGTCCTCGCCAAGTACGGTTTGAAGGAAAAAGCACTTGAATGGTTCTCGTCGTACCTGGAAACTAGAAGCCAAAAAACGAAATTCAACTCTGTGATATCTAGTCCGCTAGAAACCAAATTTGGTGTCCCACAAGGCAGTGTACTTGGCCCAATCCTGTTCATTCTGTACATCAATGACCTGAAAAGAGTGCTCAAATACTGTGATATAAACCTTTTTGCTGACGATACTGTGATATTTATTTCTTCCGACAATGCTTTTGCTGCTATTCAAAAACTCAACTGTGATCTGTGTAATCTGTCCAACTGGCTTAAACATAAGAAACTAAAACTAAACATCTCGAAAACAAAGTGCATGATAATAGCCAACAAAGCAGTGAATGATCATTGGAATGATGTGAACATTTCTGGAGAAGTTGTAGAACGAGTCACGGAAATCAAATACCTTGGCGTGTTGATAGATGATAAACTGAGTTTTAAGCAGCATATTGACCACATAGTGAAGAAAATTGCGAAGAAGTTTGGTGTTTTGTGTAGATTGTCGAAGGAATTGTCACAGTGGAGCTTAATATTTTTGTACAAAGCGTTGATATCTCCCCATTTCGATTTTTGTCCCTCAATTGTGTATCTGGCAAATGAACAACAAATGAATAGACTGCAAAAACTACAAAACAAAGTGGTGAGATTGATTCTCAAGTGCAACAGAAGGACACCTAGGCGAGTTATGCTGGATACGCTGCAGTGGCTATCAGTGAGACAAAGAGTAACGTTTTTGACATTAATGTTGGTGCACAAAATTGCAAAAGGAAAAGCTCCAGAGTATTTGAATGAAAGGATAAAAAGGGGACGAGACATACATTCACATAGAACTCGGTTTGCAGATGAAATAAGAACTGCTTCGTTTTCACTTGCATCTTCACAGAACTCTTTATATTATAAGGGCATAAAATTATACAACAATTTGCCAAGTGAAGTGAAAAATGAGGACAATTTTAGTGTGTTTAAACGGCATTGTTTGTGTTTCGTTAAGAATAATGTTAATTTGTGAAGTTCACGTGTGTTAAATCCCTAGAGGGTTGCTGTGAAGGAGCCACGTTATGACAGTCGGCATCCGTATAACGGCACACGTCTCTTTGGGTGCACGAGAACAAACGTCTCTGGGCCGCGTATGTGAAGTGTTATGTGTATGTCAATGAACTTTTTGTTCCAGATGATGATGAGTGAATCATTGCACGTGTGTTAAATCCCTAGAGGGTTGCTGTGAAGGAGGCACGTTATGACAGTCGGCATCCGTATAACGGTACACGTCTCTTTGGGTACACGAGAACAAACGTCTCTGGGCCTCATATGACAAATTGATCAAAAGCAACGCGACTCTGGGCGCGGTAAAACCCTTGAATGGACTCATATGTGTGTGAGATGGGGCGGGGGGAAATAATCTCAATACCCAGATGGTCCCTGTTCAATGCAATGTTAAAGAAATAAAGGTTTTTTTGATGGACGCGCATGGTTTAAAACAAGAGAATAAATACATAAATAAATAATCAAAAACATAGTTAAATTACAACAATATCTAACAAGATAAATAAACTTCATGTAATCCCATGGGCGGGGGTTAGTGGAGGGCCATCATCATCATCATCATCAACTCGTCGTTCGCACCGTTAATCAGTACCTCACTAAACATCAATCATTTAAAACTCGTAAAATCATCTCAAGTTAAAAGTTACATTGTTTAATCCTTCATTCTTTAATTACAAATGATTTTGGTTCTATCTTTCCACAGCCGGCTGTCTAAGACTAGACCATTTCATTTAAAATTTAACAACCGATAAACGGGAAATGTCTCATCCGCAGCATCCGATTGTTTGCCTTGAGAATAATATATAACATCTTTCAACAAACACTATGATTTTGGGTCGCATCATCATCTTCTATGATGAATCCTTACCAAACACCCTATCCTACTAACAAGTTTTCAGGTTCCTGGCGCTTGTGGGGTGTAAGCACAGAGTAAATCAGCTGCCCTAGTAGCAACCTGCGCTAACTAACATTCCCGTCCCTTAAAATCGAGGTCTACAAACTGACATGGCGGGCGCCGTTGGTGGCCAATGACTGTTACATATTCGCAACTGATCTAGCTTTAGCAATCATGGTGTTTTATCTTTTCAGCGCATTCATACATGCTGTTGATAAGGGAAACACCACTAGATCGTCGAAGCCTATAATCAGTAGTGCTGAAAGGATATTACGGTTCTGTTCAGCAACGGAGGGGCAACCATGGGTGATCTCTCATGCTCATGCTCATGCTCAATAAACCGTCTAAAATTCTAAAACACCCCAAACATCGTTTTTTTTTTATTTGGAGAGGGAGGGGGGTAAAAGAGGTTCGGATGGCTTACAGGAGGATAATTAAAACACGTGTGTTACGTTTAGAGCGGTTGTTAAAAGACTAAGATTTTATTGTAAATAAAGTAAACAGGAACAGCTGCTGACAGTTCTGTTGGCGCAGTAGCGCGCAAAGGTAAAGGCAGTGGTTGCCATCTCAACACCCCTGCTCAACCACAGCACCGTCCAAGCCCGATCTTCGTGCACAACTCCCTGAAGGAAGTCGCCGGAAGGCCCTTGGTCATCATGTCGGCCTGCTGTGCCGAAGAACGCACGAACTTTAGCTCCAACACTCCCTCGTTGATCAAATCTCGCAAGAAATGAAACTTCGTGTCGATGTGCTTAAGCCTCCCGTGATCACGCGCATCCTCAGCAATCCGAATTGTTGATTGATTGTCCTCGTGCAGGGGAATCGGCCCGTCCGGCTTCAATCCCAAGTCGCGGAGCACCCGCACCATCCAGTTCAGTTCAGCTTCGACCACGTCGTTCGCCCAGTCAGCGTCACAGAAGACTTCCAGCAACGGCGCCTCCTTCTCGATCCGATAGACAAGCCCGACATCCAGCGTTCCTTTGACGTACCTGAGCACCCGTTTAAGGTGGATCCAATGCTCATCATTCGGGCATGCCTGGAACTGGCTAAAGTAGTTTACTGCAGCAGACAGGTCCGGCCTCGTGGTGAGTGCCGCGTACATCAAACAGCCAATTAGTTCTCTGTACGGTTTGGTGGTACGCTGCGCTTCAACTCCCTTCTCCAGTCGCAAACGATTCTCCATCGGCGTCGACGTCGGTTTGCACTCCATCATGCCGAACCGTTGCAGCAAACTCTCGAAATACCGCCGCTGACTGATTCGCATGACCCTGGCTGCCGATCGATGGTCAATCCAAGAAACTGTCCCACCTCGCCGGCGTCCGTCATCTCGAATTCTCCGTTTAAGTACTTTTTCACGACCTTCACCAGCTTCAGCGACGACCCAACAACCAAAATGTCATCAACATACAGTACTACTATGATCTGCTCTCTTCCGGTTCCTCGAACGTACAGGTACTGGTCGTTAGGACTACGGACGAACTTAAGCTTCTGGATGAACTCGTCGAAACGCTCGTTCCACGCCCTCGACGCTTGTTTGAGCCCGTACAGCGAGCGATGCAGTCGGCAAACGAGGTCCTTCCCCTGCTGAAACCCGTCAGGCTGCGTCATATAGATTTCTTCGTGCAGGATCCCGTTCAAAAACGCCGTCTTTACGTCCATCTGGTGAACGTGCATCTCTTGCCGGTGTGCCAGCGCCAACACCAGCCGCAGCGTGTCCAGCTTCGCCACCGGGGAGTACGTTTCCGTGTAGTCGAATCCCACCTTCTGGCTGAAGCCTCTAGCCACCAGTCTCGCCTTGTATTTGTCGGCCACAACTCCGTCACCGCGTTTCACACGAAACACCCACTTGCAGGTGACCGGCGTGCGACCAGCGGGGAGTTTCGTCAAGGTCCAAGTTTTATTGCGCCCCAACGAATCGATCTCCTCGTCAATGGCAGATTTTCATCTGCACCAGTCGTCCCGTTTCTTCAGCTCAGCAATCGTCTGTGGAATGTTGTCAAGGAAACTTGCAGCACACAAGGCGAAACCAGCGTAATCCATATCGTAATCACGATGCCAGGATGGAGCTGTACGATCCCTCGGCGGTCTACCTGGATCAGCGTCAGCGCCGACTTCAGGATCTTCTCGGACAGGACCTTCTTCTGCGGCGGGAACTCCTCCCGCGTCCGGTTCTTTTTGATCGCCGTCAGCTTCTTCGTCGTCGTCGAAACTGCCGAACTCTTCATCGTACGTCACTTCTTCTTCTCCTTCGCGCTCGGCCGGCGCGACAGGGGCGACAGGTTCTTCAGCTTCGTCAGGAATCGGGCACACCACGAACTGCTCCACTTCATGCTGGTCGTTCTTCTTCACGGTCGTTTTGGCTTCGACAAAATCCACATCTCGAGCAGTGACAATTCGTTTGTTGACCGGATCCCAGACCAGATACCCGTTCGCAGCGTAACCGACCAGGAAACCACGCCAAGACTTCGGGTCCAGCTTCTTCCGGAGTTCCTTCGGCACATGTACAAACGTTTCGCACCCAAAAACTCGCAGCTTCGAAACGTCCGGCTTTTTCTTCTCCCAAAGTTCGAACGGTGTTTGTTTGTAAACAACTGCGCTGGTAGGACTTCTGTTCAGCAAATATGCCGCCGTTCGCAACGCTTGCCCCCAGAAACGCTTGTCCAGTCCCGAATCCAGCAGCATTGTCCTGGCCTTTTCGACCAGCGTCCGGTTCATGCGCTCGCTCGTCCCGTTCTGTTCCGGTGTGTACGGAACGGTGAACTCGATCTGGATCCCCTTCGTACCGCAAAACTGCTTGAAACGCCGGCCGGTGTACTCGCCACCGTTGTCGCACCGCAAACGGGAAACCTTCGCCTGGAACTTCGCCGTGGCCAGCGTCTCGTACTGCTCGAAACAGCCCAGCACTTCGTCCTTCGATCGCATCAGGAACACGACGGTAAAGTGACTCCAATCGTCTTCGATGCACGACTGGCAGACAATCGTTTGGTCGACTCCTTTGTCGACTGTCAGTGTCAGCCCTGACACCATGTCGTTTCGCGCGAGATCTGTCAAACTTCTCTCGTTGAGGTGGCCAAATCGACGGTGCCACAACACAGAATCACTCTGAACGCGGCCACAAGACAACAGCGACTTCTCGCAATCGAAAGGACGAAAATCCAGCTCGTACAGCTTATCATGTCGAGCACCACACACAACAATTTCGTCGCCGCGGTAAATCAGCGCTTTACCACCGTCGAAAACAACCCGCATCCCGGCTTTCTCGATCCGTACCACGGAAAACAAGTTGTAGCGCAGTTGCGGAACAAAAAGGACATCTTGCACAATGCACTCGACGGACCGGCCACCCACAACAGAAAACATCTTCACAGTGCCAGCGTGTTCGGCCACAATAAACTCCCCGTCCTTGGCCACAGCAATCTCGATCGGTTTGGGCAGTTTGTGCAGCTCGACGAACAACTCTTTCTCTCGCGCCAGATGGTCCGACGCCCCGGAGTCAAGGAACCACTATACCCGCCGCTGCACTTTCTGCGGCTCGCCGCCGCTCACGCCCACAAAACAAACACTGTTCCGCTCACTCGTGCCGGCAACGTTTGCTTTCGCACCGTGTTGTTTTTGGTAGTACTGTTGTTTCTTCTTCTTTTTCTCCGTGCAGTCTACACTCTTGTGGCCTTCCTTTTTGCAGCTGAAGCAGCGGATCTTCTTCTGCATCTTCATTCCGGAGAAAGCAGCGGCCTCGTTCCCGGCGGTGAGCGAATCGACGCCCAAACCCTTCTGCTTCGTCTCCTCGTCTAGCAGCCGACATTTGACGATTGATTTTAACTCAAGAGAAAGGGGAGAGGGGTTGAAAGTAAACCAGAAACCGAGGGGGATGACACTTCGCGATTTGAATAAAATCGCGCCAAATCGCGTCAAATTCCTTCATTCTTGTTCATCGTACCTTCATTGCGGTCGTTTTTCCCTCATCGCGCCAAATCGCGCCAGATCGCGCTCATCGTGCTCATCGTGTTCAGATTGTGCTCGAATGAAAATTTACATTCATGCAGTCAGAGTTGCCATAAAAAAATCGTTCTAGCAGTTTTCCATGAAACTGGCCGCACTGTTGAAATGTTTATTTTTATTGATTCGAGCAGTCCGAAAAAGTAAATAAACCGAAATTCTTCGTTGTTTCGGGACGGATTGCGGCAGCTGCTCTTGAAGATTTTTTCGCGTTCGACAAGGTGTTCAGTTCGAGGTTCAACCGGAACTTTTTCACCTGGTATGAGCTAGATCCTGCACCCCGAGAGGTGGTGACACTTCGGTGTAACTGGTTTTTCCTAAGCTGCAAGGTCTCATCTGCTGTGAAACCGGCGAAACCTGCCTGACGGCCTTCCACCTCGAGTGACTCCGCCGGAAGGTCGCTACATCTGTGAAAAATTCGAATCCGGCCGAATGATTCTGTACGACGAAATAGTCTGGGCCAAATGTTCCGTGTTCAAGTTCTGACCCGCGCTCACGATTCCCCCTCCAGCGGTCTCGGACGTGTTGTTCCGGCGGCAACACAAGCAAACGGACGTTTACGTGCGCTTCTTCGGCACGCACGACCTTGGCTGGATCAATCGGAGGCGAATCTACCTCTATCACGAGGTCGACGCGGACAGCGTGACGGATAGAAAGCGGTCGGGCATGATGGAGCGATACAACGAGGCTGCGCGTGGCACGGCAGGGTTTCAAGCAGCTGCAGGCAGAAAAATCTTACGCCCAGGAATCTGCCCCGGACGATTTGAGCTTTAAACCGCCGATGTACGTCAACATCAAGTCCAGCGCGGCCAGAGACGAGGAGGTGAGTTTGTCGAGGGGTTGGATTTCCGTATCAAATGTTATATCTATTCTATTCCAACAGTAGGACTCGATCTGTGAGGGCAAATTGTTGGACAAGGACCCGTGCGGGTTACACTCGAACTGCATCAACCGGGCGCTGCTCTTGGAGTGCAATTTGAAGACTTGTCCAGCAGGCGAAATTCACCAGAACCAGTGTTTCAAACGGAAGTACATAGTACAAACGGATACCCAACAAGGGTTGGAACTGGTCGCTCAGGAAGATGCACCAGGGTCTGTTTGTGGTAAAGTCCGAGAGGGGATCAACAACGGGGAGTTAACGCGGCGGATAAAACAAAAGCAGGAGCAACAGGGCAAAAATTACTATTTCATGACGGTGGACTCGGAGTTGACGATCGACGCGGAGCCCAAGGGCAACTTGGCCCGGTTCATCAACCGCTCGTGCGAGCCTTGGTGCGAGCCCTACTGCGAGACGCTGCTTTGGAAGGTCGGCGGAAGCCAATCCGTGGGGCTGTTTGCCCTCAGTCCTTGAGGCGGTAAGTTTTTCAAAATCCCGCTTCAAACATTTTCTATAACTAACTCTTCTTACTCTTTACTCCGCCAAGGCTAAAAGCTCATCTTAACTACAATTTTGAGAACTTCGACGACCAGAAGATCTGCCACTGTGGTGCGGACAAGTGTTCCAGGCTGATCGTCAGCCAAGGGACGGAGAACCGGATTGAGGAGGCTACAACGGTCTTGCGCGACTTGCAGGTGCAGATTGCAACGTGGGTTACCTGCTCAAGTGCTCAAACGCCAACAGTGACCCACGTCAGCGGAAAAGTACCTTGCGGATCCATCGTGGAAAGAATTCTACCTTGCCAAGGGTTGACCATTAAACGTTCACGAAGAAACCAACCTATGTTACTAAGTTGTGTGAACCGTAACAAAAGAATATAAAAAAATGTAAATGTTATCGAAATAAATTTAAAACGCTGCGGCAGTTGCAGCCGCAATCGGTGGAGCTACTCCGGTAGCCTCCTGAGCTTCGGTGGGAGAATGTCCTTTTTTATCATCTGGCTGTTTAACTTCTGATCCAAACAATCCTATCGAGGAATCTTCGCAGTTCTTACCACCGCGGATATTCTAGCGGAAAGATCCCGTTAGTCTCTGAGCCCCCACTTTTCTCGATAATTTCTCATAACCTCACATTTCACTCGCCGCAGCCGCAGTTTTCTGGAAGCTTAGATTAATTGGTGTTTATTAGAATTTAACAGTTCTGCTCCAGGATGTTACATTTGCAATTCAGAGATTTGGAGAACCTTTCAACTGAGATCAATTCATTAGCCTTTACAGGGAGGGTACATGTTTCTAAGTTTAGATGTTGCTAGCTGCATGCTCTTTTAGGGAAAATAAATTTTGAGAAAAAACCCTAGATCTATGTTTGGCTTAAGACTAATATCACAGTTGTTGACGGAGGAGTGCTTCGATGAGCGGATTCGTTGACATCCCACAGGAAGTCCTGAAGGTTCTCGTTGCTTTTTCGATGCTTGCGTCGATGGTGTCGACGCCGGCCAGCTCGTGTAGATCGTCGGTCGGGTACCACGGGTTCAAGTTGTGCACCATCTTGAGCAGCTTGTTCTGCTTCACCTGGAGTCGCTTACGGTGCGATTTGGCGCAGTTGCCCCAGACCACAAAGCTTAGATTAAAAGACACTCAAAATCGTTGGTAGTCATGTTTTACTTCACTCAACATAACACGCTCGCTGTAAATTAAACCGTTCTCATTAACCAACCCTGATCTGGGACCGGAAGTAGCTGCCTCGCTCATGTTGAAGTTGCGCGAATCCATTCTAGTTATCCTTTAACTTGTTTCCTTCCAAACAAGTGCTTGTTGAATAATAAAGGGGAAATAATAGATGACACTGCAAAACTCCTGACCATCGTAATTATCCCGTTAGGTGTTCTTGCCACTTAACTTCCGGGAGACCCGAGATTTTACGGTACTGACAATCGTATATTCACCGGCTTCGCTGAAAGGGAAAACCAAATGTCGTTGAGTCCCCTTCTTCTTCTTCTCAAAGACCGCCGCAAAGTCGGTGGCCGTTTGACCAATGGCGTTACAGGCAGAGACGCATCGAGCTCTACAGGCTCAATAAAAACTCCTTACCTGCTCTGTATGGTAGAACAGAGCTAAGCTCTGTATGCAGCTAACAGAGCCAGCTCTGTATGGGGAGAAATAATATTGATTTGCATATATCTCAAAAACGATAAGTTTTAGAAAGTTGACATGTTCTAGAAAGTTGCTGGTACCAAAAGGTTCTATATTATTGTCTCAGACGTCATTACAATTTGGTTGATTTTAGTTGTGCAAAACAAGAAAAAACTATTTATTTTCTAAGATACAAGGTATAGAATATTTTTGTTTTCGACAAAGTTGCTCAACTACCAAAAATGAACAACTCTCTCGAAGACACCAAAGCTCTATCTTCAATAGATACCGAAATAAAAAAATAAAAACTATTTTTATAATAAATACTGCTTGCGACAAACACAAAGCGACCGCATCGTAGGCACAGGTAATATGAGGCATGTTTGGTAGAGATCGTCTGAAGTGAAAACTAGTATAGCAGAGTGTTCATAGAGAGTTTTTATGTTAAATGCTCTCGTCTGGATGGTTGAAAGAAATTTCAGATAAAATTATACAAATTTATAAAATTATATTCTTTTTATTGTACTGGTATGTAATTAAGATTAGAAACAACAAAATTATTGCACAGCTATTTTTATGTTTGTCTTGACAAAACAAATGTTTAACAAAATTACAAGTTTTGTACAACAAATTAAGATAAAAAAAAATTTCAAATACGCAAGTTAAAAAAATAAAAACTAAATCTTCTAACAATTATTTTAATTTTATAAAAAAAATCAGTTAACATAAGTTTAACCTTATAAAGATTTCAGGAAACTTTTCTATTTTATTTAATTCAACAGAAAAAACTATATTTTTCAAGCAAGATAACCATGAGAAAGTTTTAAGCTCTAAATAATCTCTATGATATTTTTTTACATTTTGTCACCTTTTTTAAATAAAATAAGAAAATGAAATTAAATAGCAAAAACCAGTTTTTCTTTATTTCTCAAGCCAGGAAATCAGTGAAGAGTTTCAAGCTCTAAATGCTCTTTATGGAAATTTGCCATTTTATTACCTGTATTCTAAATATTTTTTATTTTTCAAACAAAGGAAAGCAGTGAAGAGTTTTTAGCTCTAAATGGTAGAACAGAGCTATGGAAATTTGCCATTTTATTACCTGTAGTCTAAATATTTTTTTTATTTTTCAAATAAAGGAAAGCAGTGAAGAGTTTTTAGCTCTAAATGCTCTCTATGGAAATTTGCCATTTTATTACCTGTATTCTAAATATTTTTTTATTTTTCAAACAAAGGAAAGCAGTGAAGAGTTTTTAGCTCTAAATGCTCTCTATGGAAATTTGCCGTTTTATTACCTGTATTCTAAATATTTTTTTATTTTTCAAACAAAGGAAAGCAGTGAAGAGTTTTTAGCTCTAAATGCTCTCTACGGAAATTTGCCATTTTATTACCTGTATTCTAAATATTTTTTTTATTTTTCAAACAAAGGAAAGCAGTGAAGAGTTTTTAGCTCTAAATGCGCTCTCTATGGAAATTTGCCATTTTATTACCTGTATTCTAAATATTTTTTTATTTTTCAAATAAAGGAAAGCAGTGAAGAGTTTTAGCTCTAAATGCTCTCTATGGAAATTTGCCGTTTTATTACCTGTATTCTAAATATTTTTTATTTTTAAACAAAGGAAAGCAGTGAAGAGTTTGAAGCTATAAATGCTCTCTATGGATATTTGCCATTTTATTACCTGTTTAAAAAAATCAGGCAAAGGAAATCAATGAAAAGTGTTTAGCTCTAAATGCTCTCTATGGAATTTTGCCATTTTATTACCTGTATTCTAAATATTTTTATTTTTCAAACAAAGGAAAGCAGTGAAGAGTTTTTAGCTCTAAATGCTCTCTATGGAAATTTGCCATTTTATTACATGTATTCTTTTTTTTCAGGAAATCAGTGAAGAGTTTTTTGTTCTAAATGCTCTTTATGGAAATTTTGCTATTTTTTTTCTCACTACAAGATTTTAACATCAATTGAGTTGAATAATGTAATTAAATTTAAGTTGGACAAAATAAATAGATAATATATTTTATTGTCGATTATGTTTTTACTAAATTTCCATAGAGAGCATTTAGAGCTAAAAACTCTTCACTGCTTTCCTTTGTTTGAAAAATTAAAAAAGTATTTAGAATACAGGTAATAAAATGGTAAATTTCCATAGAGAGCATTTAGAGCTAAAAACTCTTCACTGCTTTCCTTTATTTGAAAAATTAAAAAAATATTTAGAATACAGGTAATTAAATGGCAAATTTCCATAGAGCATTTAGAGCTAAAACTCTTCACTGCTTTCCTTTGTTTGAAAAATTAAAAGTATTTAGAATACAGGTAATAAAATGCCAAATTTCCATAGAGAGCATTTAGAGCTAAAAACTCTTCACTGCTTTCCTTTGTTTGAAAAATTAAAAAAGTATTTAGAATACAGGTAATAAAATGCTAAATTTCCATAGAGAGCTAAAAACTCTTCACTGCTTTCCTTTGTTTGAAAAATTAAAAAAGTATTTAGAATACAGGTAATAAAATGCCAAATTTCCATAGAGAGCATTTAGAGCTAAAAACTCTTCACTGCTTTCCTTTGTTTGAAAAATTAAAAAAGTATTTAGAATACAGGTAATAAAATGCTAAATTTCCATAGAGAGCATTTAGAGCTAAAAACTCTTCACTGCTTTCCTTTATTTGAAAAATAAAAAAATATTTAGAATACAGGTAATTAAATGGCAAATTTCCATAGAGAGCATTTAGAGCTAAAAACTCTTCACTGCTTTCCTTTGTTTGAAAAATAAAAACATATTTAGAATACAGGTAATAAAATGGCAAATTTCCATAGAGAGCATTTAGAGCTAAAAACTCTTCACTGCTTTCCTTTGTTTGAAAAATAAAAAAATATTTAGAATACAGGTAATAAAATGGCAAATTTCCATAGAGAGCATTTAGAGCTAAAAACTCTTCACTGCTTTCCTTTGTTTGAAAAATAAAAACATATTTAGAATACAGGTAATAAAATGGCAAATTTCCATAGAGAGCATTTAGAGCTAAAAACTCTTCACTGCTTTCCTTTGTTTGAAAAATTAAAAAAGTATTTAGAATACAGGTAATAAAATGGCAAATTTCCATAGAGAGCATTTAGAGCTAAAAACTCTTCACTGCTTTCCTTTGTTTAAAAAATTAAAAAAGTATTTAGAATACAGGTAATAAAATGGCAAATTTCCATAGAGAGCATTTAGAGCTAAAAACTCTTCACTGCTTTCCTTTGTTTGAAAAATTAAAAAAGTATTTAGAATACAGGTAATAAAATGGTAAATTTCCATAGAGAGCATTTAGAGCTAAAAACTCTTCACTGCTTTCCTTTATTTGAAAAATAAAAAAATATTTAGAATACAGGTAATAAAATGGCAAATTTCCATAGAGAGCATTTAGAGCTAAAAACTCTTCACTGCTTTCCTTTTAGCATTAGCATTAGCATTAGCAATAAAGGTCGCACAATTCCGGATGGCTGCACAACGCTTATCTTGCTGTTTAACTGTAATTAAACGTATGATAGCACTAGACTCTCATCCGGTTACAATATTCCAACACGGGAGATACCATGTTTTCCTCTTTAGATGAGCCTGTAATACTATCCAGTAAGATAAGGGCTCCTGGCCGGTACCTTGCTAACCTCGGGGATTGGAAGGTATGTTAGTAAACATCTATCTAGAATGCGCAGAGATCTCTACGTCACCTAGTGGTATAGATGTTTGTAGGGAGGTTTTGGACTCAATGTTAGTAAATTGAACGTTTGTTTTTTAACACCATCACCACCACCACCAAAACCATACCATCACCACAAAAAGCCATGCTAGATTTTAATACAAATACATTACAAAACGAACACAATAATAAAACCATCTTCCTGGCCCTGCTGCCCACACGATACTGACGCGCAATAATATTAATTACCACAATGACCCCCCACTGCATGCATGACTCGAACATGAACACGAACATAGCACAAAGTGAACACCACAAAAAACCACCTTCCCATCACCACTGCTTGCACGATACTGACGCGCAATAAATATCAATTACCACAATGACCCCCCACTGCATGCATGACTCGAACATGAACACGAACATAACACAAAGAGAACACCACAAAAATCCTCCTTCCCATCACCACTGCTTGCACGATACTGACGCGCAATAAATATCAATTACCACAATGACCCCCCACTGCATGCATGACTCGAACATGAACACGAACATAACACAAAGAGAACACCACAAAAATCCACCTTCCCATCACCACTGCTTGCACGATACTGACGCGCAATAAATATCAATTACCACAATGACCCCCACTGCATGCATGACTCGAACATGAACACGAACATAACACAAAGAGAACACCACAAAATCCTCCTTCCCATCACCACTGCTTGCACGATACTGACGCGCAATAAATATCAATTACCACAATGACCCCCCACTGCATGCATGACTCGAACATGAACACGAACATAACACAAAGAGAACACCACAAAAATCCACCTTCCCATCACCACTGCTTGCACGATTCACTGCTTTCCTTTGTTTGAAAAATTAAAAAAGTATTTAGAATACAGGTAATAAAATGGTAAATTTCCATAGAGAGCATTTAGAGCTAAAAACTCTTCACTGCTTTCCTTTATTTGAAAAATAAAAAAAATATTTAGAATACAGGTAATAAAATGGCAAATTTCCATAGAGAGCATTTAGAGCTAAAAACTATTCACTGCTTTCCTTTATTTGAAAAATAAAAAAAATATTTAGAATACAGGTAATAAAATGGCAAATTTCCATAGAGAGCATTTAGAGCTAAAAACTCTTCACTGCTTTCCTTTGTTTGAAAAATTAAAAAAGTATTTAGAATACAGGTAATAAAATGGTAAATTTCCATAGAGAGCATTTAGAGCTAAAAACTCTTCACTGCTTTCCTTTATTTGAAAAATAAAAAAATATTTAGAATACAGGTAATAAAATGGTAAATTTCCATAGAGAGCATTTAGAGCTAAAAACTCTTCACTGTTTTCCTTTATTTGAAAAGTAAAAAAAAAAAATTTAGAATACAGGTAATTAAATGGCAAATTTCCATAGAGAGCATTTAGAGCTAAAAACTCTTCACTGCTTTCCTTTGTTTGAAAAAATAAAAAAAATATTTAGAATACAGGTAATAAAATGGCAAATTTCCATAGAGAGCATTTAGAGCTTGAAACTCTTCACTGATTTCCTGGCTTGAGAAATAAAGAAAAACTGGTTTTTGCTATTTAATTTCATTTTCTTATTTTATTTAAAAAGGTGACAAAATGTAAAAAATATCATAGAGATTATTTAGAGCTTAAAACTTTCTAATGGTTATCTTGCTTGAAAAATATAGTTTTTCTGTTGAATTAAATAAAATAGAAAAGTTTCCTGAAATCTTTATAAGGTTAAACTTATGTTAACTGATTTTCTTTTATAAAATTAAAATAATTGTTAGAAGATTTAGTTTTTATTTTTTTAACCTGCGTATTTGAAATTGTTTTTATCTTAATTTGTTGTACAAAACTTGTAATTTTGTTAAACATTTGTTTTGTCAAGACAAACATAAAAATAGCTGTGCAATAATTTTGTTGTTTCTAATCTTAATTACTTACCAGTACAATAAAAAGAATATAATTTTATAAATTTGTATAATTTTATCTGAAATTTCTTTCAACCATCCAGACGAGAGCATTTAACATAAAAACTCTCTATGAACACTCTGCTATACTAGTTTTCACTTCAGAAGATCTCTACCAAACATGCCTCATATTACCTGCGCCTACGATGCGGTCGCTTTGTGTTTGTCGCAAGCAGTATTTATTATAAAAATAGTTTTTATTTTTATTTCGGTATCTATTGAAGATAGAGCTTTGGTGTCTTCGAGAGAGTTGTTCATTTTTGGTAGTTGAGCAACTTTGTCGAAAACAAAAATATTCTATACCTTGTATCTTAGAAAATAAATAGTTTTTCTTGTTTTGCACAACTAAAATCAACCAAATTGTAATGACGTCTGAGACAATAATATAGAACCTTTGGTACCAGCAACTTTCTAGAACATGTCAACTTTCTAAAACTTATCGTTTTTGAGATATATGCAAATCAATATTATTTTCCCCATACAGAGCTGGCTCTGTTCGCTGCATACAGAGCTTAGCTCTGTTCTACCATACAGAGCAGGTAAGGAGTTTTTATTGAGCCTGTAGAGCTCGATGCGTCTCTGGTTACAGGCGGCGTAACGAACTCTCGGATGGGATCCATCAATTACTTGAGCACGCCCCGCATGATGTCCGTCTGCTTGTAGCAACCCTAGCCAGCGGTCGAGACGACTATCAGAGCGGCGTGCCGTTACTTCCAGTTTGAATGGTTCAACATGTTTGAAATGTTTGTGATAATGTGCGGCAGAAAGGGCCGAAGGCGGCGATGGCCGGACAGCGGTCGAAGATGGAAGCGGAATTCGGTGGTTGTCGCATAGCATCTGGCAATGTCTCCGAAGATCGGCGTCGTACCGTCCAGCTGCAGCAGCTTGTTCGTCTTGAGCAGGTTCTCGGTGTGGTCAACTTCGCTGTGGGTAACCATCGTGCCAGACGCATCCACTCGTTCTGCAAGTGGAACACCATGTCCTCGTAATTGAGCGGAACGCACATGAAGTATGTAGATGCCCCACAGGCCGGTTTCATTTCCTAGAAGCACAGGTTGTCCTCGGCGTTTTTGGCGCCACCACTCTGCGTGCGATACCACGCGCTAATCAGCGTGTTGGCGACCATCAGCGGAACATTGTCTTGATTGGTCCTGCCGCAAATCAAGACGGCAATGATGACGAGCGCCACCAGTAGCGAATCATCTCGGTCGCGCACTTCAGAATCGGTGAATCGGCACGGCGTCAGAGCGGAAGCCTTTCCGTCGAAGGTGCTGCCTACCTTCCCGAGGTAAGACTCGATCAGCTCAAGCAGGGCTCCTTGTTTGATTCCACTGGCTGCGGCCAGGACGATGCGTGGGCCTTGTAGTGCGAATCGATGTAAGCCTGCAGATTCTTACAGTCTTGACCGTGGTGTTGACAGTGTTGCAATCGGAATGTCGGTGCAGACGTCGAGTGCGTGGATTACCTCGTCAACGCACTTGCCCCACTCGTAGTTGGAGGCCGTTCCCGCGAGTCGTCTATCGCCACCACCGAACCATCCTCCGGGTTGAACGTCTCAAGCGGTTCGTCCAGCGTGGGGTAGATTCCGCCGACGCACTTCGCAATGGTTTTGTTCGCCGAGTCATCAATGTTAAACATCTGCAGATGCTCGTCCGAATCGGCTTCAATATCGTGCGCTCCACCAGCTCTTGTTTGTTGTTTGGACAAACGACCACGACGGCGATAAACTGCTGCCAGCCTTGTGCTGAATGATGTTGGAAACGGGCTGGTGAACCTGGACAAACTCAGGCGTGGACAGTAGGTCCGACCGGAAGTCACAAGTGACCTCGTAAAAGATTCACGACAGATCGGCCAGTTCGGCATCTGAAAAGTGTGCAAACAAGAAGAAGAGCGAGAATATTAGTTACGTACTTCGAACGGCGCTGGGTTCGCAGCGACAGAGCATGCGTGATTCCACGCGGTTGGGCAGTCCTTTACCAGTGAGCGTTGGCAACGACGATCTGTCTGGATTGATGGCGTATCCGGCGAGAATCCAATATGAACCGTTGCGCAATCCGCTGCAAGACCTTCTGGTGGCAATGCGTGTTCAGGACTAGCTGATTGAGTTAGTTCTTATGCATGTACCTGTTGCTGCTGCTAATTCCTCCAACCGTACTGCCGGACAAACTTCTATTGTTGCTACCAGTCTCCTCCACCGCCACCCGAGCTTGAAATGCTACTTCCGGCACTACTTCCCGAGCTTCCACCGCTACATCCACTGGAAACCAGGCTACTCGCGGCACTGCTCGTGGCCGTACTGGATGCGGTCGTGGACCCCGGCGGGGATGCAGGATCGTACCACAACACAACAAACGGAAGACCTCCGCACGGGAATATTCAATCCGCTTCTTGGGTAGGTAGAAAATCCGTCATCGTCCTCCATCATTTTCCCACGTGTTTCATGTTTTTGTTTTGCTTTTTCACTGCTCGAATCAAATGTCAGCGTGAAATGTCATTTTATGGTTGCCGAACTCATTCGAGCAGTTTGACAGCTCAAATCGTGAGATTTTTTCAAATCGCGCTCACATCGCGATGAAATCGCGCTCATCGCACCAAATCGCGCTCATCGTGTCTAATCGAGGGAAATCGTGATCATCGAGGCTAAATCGCGAGCTCATCGCGGGAGTGTCATTCCCCTCGCCAGAAACTATAACATAGCATTAGCCGCCATTCCGTGCATCAAATAGACAGAGCAAGAATATAAAAATTCGCCACTTTAATGCATGTGGGCAAATAAAAAAAAAATCGAAAATTTAACTTTTTTTTTGAAAAAATATCAATTTTTATTTGTTTTCATTATTATGAGAACAAACAACACAAAAAGTCTCAAAAAGTAAAAAAATATTTTTGGCCGCTCGCTTCTATGGAAATACCCCACGTCATGTTTTTGTATTGTTCCGTTGCAGGTAACTTGCCTTGAAACTTTAATTAACAAAAGTTATACTCAAAAGTATTAAAAATTTGTAAAATCCATATATTTATACCAAATAACTTTATATTTTTGTTAAATGGAGTTAAAACTCAATAAATATGCCAAAAATCACTTTCAATTCATGTTCTGAAAGAATTACATAGATTTTGATAAGTTTATTTAAGAAAAATAAAAGTGTCTCATTGTTACCCATGGCCTGAAAGGAGTGGGGAACAATGAGACAGCCCTGGATTCTTGGTATATTCTTAATTTTGGCCAAACCTAATGAAGGGACATTGTAGCCCAACTCATTCCCTATGAACAGTCGAAAAAAAATCTAAAGAAATGTTAGTTTTGGTGTTAATGGCAGCCTACGAGCGAAAAAGTAATTTTTGTCCATAATTATTTATTTACACCCCAGAATCAAACATTAATGAATAACTTTTCAACGGAGCTTCCATAACCAAAGCCACTATTATGGCAGATGTGTATCCTGTAGACACATCTTTCCCCAAAATATGAGCCTGATTGGTTGAAACTACTACTTTTGAGAGCCATTCTATCATTGTTCCCCGTGTCTCATTAATGACTACTCTACCCTAAACTTCTATCAAAAATATTTATTCCCATAAAATTTCATTATCTTTCTTCAAAAATTTGCGTCAACTTTCACCGATAAAGACCGATTAAATTAAATTAACATCAAAAATATTTGCAGCAGCTTAACCTGATTGCAATGTTTCTTGAGGCATGCAAATTGCAATGAATAGCGCATGTTTGTTTTTTGATATTTTTTTATGTTTTGTGAAATTTGGATCAACTGATTAAAAGCTTTTTGAACAAAACTGTTGGCAAAGTGTAACTTTTTGTTTTCTATTATTTAAATGACGATAATGTAAAAAAGTACATGGAATTATTTGAAATCTTCAGCTGATCAAAGTATTTTCAGCCTTATAGATTGTAAAAACATAATTCATTTTTAAATATTTAGCTTTAAATTTGGCCCGCCATTCAAAAACTTTGAGCACCCCTGGTATAAGCTAATTGCTAATCTACAAACTGAAAATCATAATCAACTAGTCGGTTATTATTGTTTATTAGGGCATGTGTCTTGCCCCTCGCATTTAAGCGAGCGAGACCATCCATAAACCATGTGGACACTTTTTTGAAATGTCTAACCCCCCTCCCCCTCCCTTTCCCCCTCGTGTACAATTTCCATACAAAACAAATCTTTATTGTATGGAGCATGGACAATCCCCCCCTGAGGTGTCAACTTGGTTTAAGGATGGTTCCTTATATTTGAAAAATAAAATTAAAAACTAACTTCAAACTAATGCGAAAAATGAAGCGAAATCATGTAATCTAGAGGTCCATAGGAATAAAAAAAAAACTCTCACATAAAAAAAACACGGTGCTCAAAATACCGTTATTATGAAAAAAAAATATGCACTCCGAGATTTTGGGGTCTATCGATTCCTTACACCATAGCGCATCTCTGTGCAAAAAATAAAAACATTCGCTGATGTAGTTTTCGAGATACAGCCCTTTTAAGATGTTACATCCGATTTTTAATAAGAAAACCAAAACAATCAATACAATTTCAGCACTTTAAAGAATATGCATTTCGAGATAAAGTTGTTTTTGCTTCATATGACTGTCAAGTATCTCTGGGCCAAGCTTCAGAAGGTTTGCTGATGTAGTTCTCGAGATACAGCCATTTTAAAATGTTATTTCCGATTTTTCAAAGAAAATCCATAAAATCAATACAATTTCAGCAATTTAAAAATATGCATTTCGAGATAATGATGTTTTTGCTTCATATGACTGTCAAGTATCTCTGGGCCAAGTTTCAGAAGGTTTGCTGATGTAGTTCTCGAGATACAGCCATTTTAAAATGTTATTTTCGATTTTTCAAAGAAAATCCATGAAATCAATTTAATTTCAGCATTTTAAAGAATATGCATTTCAAAATAATGATGTTTTTGCTTCATATGACTGTCAAGTATCTCTGGGCCAAGTTTTAGAAGGTTTGCTGATGTAGTTCTCGAGATACAGCCATTTGTAAATGTTATTTCCGATTTTTCAAAGAAAATCCATAAAATCAATACAATTTCAGCACTTTAAAGAATATGCATTTCGAGATAATGATGTTTTTGCTTCATATGACTGTCAAGTATCTCTGGGTCAAGTTTCAGAAGGTTTGCTGATGTAGTTCTCGAGATACAACCATTTTAAAATGTTATTTCCGATTTTTCAAAGAAAATCCATAAAATCAATACAATTTCAGCACTTTAGAGAATATGCATTTCGAGATAATGATGTTTTTGCTTCATATGACTTTCAAGTATCTCTGGGCCAAGTTTCAGAAGGTTTGCTGATGTAGTTCTGGAGATACAGCCATTTTAAAATGTTATTTCCGATTTTTCAAAGAAAATCCATAAAATCAACACAATTTCAGCACTTTAAAGAATATGCATTTCGAGATAAAGATGTTTTTGTTTCATATGACTGTCAAGTATCTCTGGGCCAAGTTTCAGAAGGTTTGCTGATGTAGTTCTCGAGATACAGCCATTTTAAAATGTTATTTTCGATTTTTTCAAAGAAAATCCATGAAATCAATTTAATTTCAGCATTTTAAAGAATATGCATTTCAAAATAATGATGTTTTTGCTTCATATGACTGTCAAGTATCTCTGGGCCAAGTTTTAGAAGGTTTGCTGATGTAGTTCTCGAGATACAGCCATTTGTAAATGTTATTTCCGATTTTTCAAAGAAAATCCATAAAATCAATACAATTTCAGCACTTTAAAGAATATGCATTTCGAGATAATGATGTTTTTGCTTCATATGACTGTCAAGTATCTCTGGGTCAAGTTTCAGAAGGTTTGCTGATGTAGTTCTCGAGATACAACCATTTTAAAATGTTATTTCCGATTTTTCAAAGAAAATCCATAAAATCAATACAATTTCAGCACTTTAGAGAATATGCATTTCGAGATAATGATGTTTTTGCTTCATATGACTTTCAAGTATCTCTGGGCCAAGTTTCAGAAGGTTTGCTGATGTAGTTCTGGAGATACAGCCATTTTAAAATGTTATTTCCGATTTTTCAAAGAAAATCCATAAAATCAACACAATTTCAGCACTTTAAAGAATATGCATTTCGAGATAAAGATGTTTTTTGTTTCATATGACTGTCAAGTATCTCTGGGCCAAGTTTCAGAAGGTTTGCTGGTGTAGTTCTCGAGATACAGCCATTTTAAAATGTTATTTCCGATTTTTTCAAAGAAAATCCATAAAATCAACACAATTTCAGCACTTTAAAGAATATGCATTTCGAGATAAAGATGTTTTTGTTTCATATGACTGTCAAGTATCTCTGGGCCAAGTTTCAGAAGGTTTGCTGATGTAGTTCTGGAGATACAGCCATTTTAAAATGTTATTTCCGATTTTTCAAAGAAAATCCATAAAATCAATACAATTTCAGCACTTTAAAGAACATGCATTTCGAGATAATGATGTTTTTGCTTCATATGACTGTCAAGTATCTCTGGGCCAAGTTTCAGAAGGTTTGCTGATGTAGTTCTCGAGATACAGCCATTTTAAAATGTTATTTCCGATTTTTTCAAAGAAAATCCATAAAATCAATACAATTTCAGCACTTTAGAGAATATGCATTTCGAGATAAAGATGTTTTTTGCTTCATATGACTGTCAAGTATCTCTGGGACAAGTTTCAGAAGGTTTGCTGATGTAGTTCTCGAGATACAGCCATTTTAAAATGTTATTTCCGATTTTTTCAAAGAAAATCCATAAAATCAATACAATTTCAGCACTTTAAAGAATATGCATTTCGAAATAATGATGTTTATTGCTTCATATGACTGTCAAGTATCTCTGGGCCAAGTTTCAGAAGGTTTGCTGATGTAGTTCTCGAGATACAGCCATTTTAAAATGTTATTTCCGATTTTTTCAAAGAAAATCCATAAAACGAATACAATTTCAGCAATATAAAGAATATGCATTTCGAGATAATACTTCTGCAAACCTTCTGAAACTTGGCCCAAAGTTACTTGACAGTGATATGAAGCAAAAAACATCATTATCTCGAAATGCATATTCTTTAAAATGCTGAAATTAAATTGATTTCATGGATTTTCTTTGAAAAAATCGGAAATAACTTTTTAAAATGGTTGTATCTCGAGAACTACATCAGCAAACCTTCTGAAACTTGACCCAGAGATACTTGACAGTCATATGAAGCAAAAAACATCATTATCTCGAAATGCATATTCTTTAAAGTGCTGAAATTGTATTGATTTTATGGATTTTCTTTGAAAAATCGGAAATAACATTTACAAATGGCTGTATCTCGAGAACTACATCAGCAAACCTTCTAAAACTTGGCCCAGAGATACTTGACAGTCATATGAAGCAAAAAACATCATTATTTTGAAATGCATATTCTTTAAAATGCTGAAATTAAATTGATTTCATGGATTTTCTTTGAAAAAATCGAAAATAACATTTTAAAATGGCTGTATCTCGAGAACTACATCAGCAAACCTTCTGAAACTTGGCCCAGAGATACTTGACAGTCATATGAAACAAAAAACATCTTTATCTCGAAATGCATATTCTTTAAAGTGCTGAAATTGTGTTGATTTTATGGATTTTCTTTGAAAAAATCGGAAATAACATTTTAAAATGGCTGTATCTCCAGAACTACATCAGCAAACCTTCTGAAACTTGGCCCAGAGATACTTGACAGTCATATGAAACAAAAAACATCTTTATCTCGAAATGCATATTCTTTAAAGTGCTGAAATTGTGTTGATTTTATGGATTTTCTTTGAAAAAATCGGAAATAACATTTTAAAATGGCTGTATCTCCAGAACTACATCAGCAAACCTTCTGAAACTTGGCCCAGAGATACTTGAAAGTCATATGAAGCAAAAAACATCATTATGTCGAAATGCATATTCTCTAAAGTGCTGAAATTGTATTGATTTTATGGATTTTCTTTGAAAAAATCGGAAATAACATTTTAAAATGGTTGTATCTCGAGAACTACATCAGCAAACCTTCTGAAACTTGACCCAGAGATACTTGACAGTCATATGAAGCAAAAACATCATTATCTCGAAATGCATATTCTTTAAAGTGCTGAAATTGTATTGATTTTATGGATTTTCTTTGAAAAATCGGAAATAACATTTACAAATGGCTGTATCTCGAGAACTACATCAGCAAACCTTCTAAAACTTGGCCCAGAGATACTTGACAGTCATATGAAGCAAAAACATCATTATTTTGAAATGCATATTCTTTAAAATGCTGAAATTAAATTGATTTCATGGATTTTCTTTGAAAAATCGAAAATAACATTTTAAAATGGCTGTATCTCGAGAACTACATCAGCAAACCTTCTGAAACTTGGCCCAGAGATACTTGACAGTCATATGAAACAAAAACATCTTTATCTCGAAATGCATATTCTTTAAAGTGCTGAAATTGTGTTGATTTTATGGATTTTCTTTGAAAAAATCGGAAATAACATTTTAAAATGGCTGTATCTCAGAACTACATCAGCAAACCTTCTGAAACTTGGCCCAGAGATACTTGAAAGTCATATGAAGCAAAAAACATCATTATCTCGAAATGCATATTCTCTAAAGTGCTGAAATTGTATTGATTTTATGGATTTTCTTTGAAAAAATCGGAAATAACATTTTAAAATGGTTGTATCTCGAGAACTACATCAGCAAACCTTCTGAAACTTGACCCAGAGATACTTGACAGTCATATGAAGCAAAAAACATCATTATCTCGAAATGCATATTCTTTAAAGTGCTGAAATTGTATTGATTTTATGGATTTTCTTTGAAAAAATCGGAAATAACATTTACAAATGGCTGTATCTCGAGAACTACATCAGCAAACCTTCTAAAACTTGGCCCAGAGATACTTGACAGTCATATGAAGCAAAAAACATCATTATTTTGAAATGCATATTCTTTAAAATGCTGAAATTAAATTGATTTCATGGATTTTCTTTGAAAAAATCGAAAATAACATTTTAAAATGGCTGTATCTCGAGAACTACATCAGCAAACCTTCTGAAACTTGGCCCAGAGATACTTGACAGTCATATGAAGCAAAAACATCATTATCTCGAAATGCATATTTTTAAATTGCTGAAATTGTATTGATTTTATGGATTTTCTTTGAAAAATCGGAAATAACATTTTAAAATGGCTGTATCTCGAGAACTACATCAGCAAACCTTCTGAAGCTTGGCCCAGAGATACTTGACAGTCATATGAAGCAAAAACAACTTTATCTCGAAATGCATATTCTTTAAAGTGCTGAAATTGTATTGATTGTTTTGGTTTTCTTATTAAAAATCGGATGTAACATCTTAAAAGGGCTGTATCTCGAAAACTACATCAGCGAATGTTTTTATTTTTTGCACAGAGATGCGCTATGGTGTAAGGAATCGATAGACCCCAAAATCTCGGAGTGCATATTTTTTTTCATAATAACGGTATTTTGAGCACCGTGAAAAAATCAATAATAATAATACACATTCTGTATTTTGTTTCAATTGCAGGAGACGTTAAGAAAATTATGTATTATAATGTTCATAATTAGCCATATAGAAAATAAGCTCTCAACAACGATGCTACAAAATCTTTGCTGTTAATAGAAGGTGCAAGTTGACCTAGATATGGTATTTACTATGTATTAATAAGATAAAAACTAGAAATAAATTCATCAGCCATGGTAGTTGAACCCCTTCTTTAAAATGTACATAGTTTTCTTGTGTTGTTCTTGTATGGCATCCAGGTGGGGATCAGATCCAATCATTAAGGCTCTCTTCCTAATCAATGCGTTTCCACTATTATTCTGCGAGGAGCAATGTACTGAGCAAAACAATATGAATCCCCTGTCATAAAGATACAAGGTTGGACAAAATTATCGGAACAGGCCTTTTTGTCCAAATTCAAATGCTCATAACTTTGCCAACTTTGATGCTTCAAGAAGCATTTGAGCATGAGCATGAGCATGAACCAAATGCCAATGATTAAAAAATGTTCGAAAACGAAGTTGACTTTATAGCTGTCGGTCACCATTGCTAGTACCAACCACTAGCATCTTCCTTTTAACTACAAGGACTTTACCGCCCTGGGCTTCAAAGTGTTTGAGTACGGCACGGAGCGACGGCGCCAGATACCCATATTTACACTTAGAATTTTTGGAGCGCCCGCCGCGGGATTCGAACCAGCAACCTCTGTATTGTGAGTCCAGTGCGCGGTCCGATTGCCAAATGCCAATGATTAAAAAATGTTTGAAAACGAAGTTGACTTTATAGCTGTCGGTCACCATTGCTAGTACCAACCACTAGTATCTTTCTTTTAACTACAAGGACTTTGCCGCCCTGGGATCCAAAGTGTTTGAGTACGGCACGGAGCGACGGCGCCAGATACCCATATTTACACTTAGAATTTTTGGAGCGCCCGCCGCGGGATTCGAACCAGCAACCTCTGGATTGTGAGTCCAGTGCGCGAACCGATTAATCCACCGCACGAAAGGAGTTTGATCTGAAAACTAAAAATTCGTTTTAGTTGGCCCAAAATTGGTAAAATTCCTACTTTTATTAGTAGAATGAGCCATATTCGTAGTATAATTTACCAGTAGCAAATTGTAAAAAAAAAACACAGATAGCTGCGTCGCCAATTGATACTGACAGCATAAAAAGCAGCAATGAACTTTAACAAAAACGTTGGTGTATCAACCAATTTTTTCGTACTGATTATAGAAACATTGCAGGAATTGACAGAGACTCCTTCAAAATTGGCCTGAAAGATTATAGTGGAAAATAGTGCAGTTTACTGAACCCGGTTTCTAATGCATTTTCCTGCGTTGATAATCATATTTTGCATGTTATAACTTGTTTTAAAAATAATTAAAAATTTTGTGAAATCCCTATGTACAGTACAGTACCGCCAAAAAAAATTCTATAGGCGAAACACATTTCGGTAATACTAAGATTGTTTGAAAACTAATAACTGCAAAAAAAATCAGGACTGATACAAAATGTTTTTCGAACACTTTTACATTAAAATGTAGGTACAAACCATGGTTTGGAAATTTGAAAATTTTGTTGCTCTGAATCTGGTCTTCCCTAAACCACTCAAAAATATCAAAATATTAGGCTACAACATTGTTAAACAACTGTCCCAGTTCGCCCCATGTGTCCCGATTCACCCCATATGAGGGTAACTTAAACTGTTATTAGGTCTATTCCCGTACTTGCAGAATTGCAAAATTTCTGCAGCTTCTGCAGAATTCTGCAGCCAGCATAAGTCACTTTTTTGCAACACGTTCCCGTACTTTTCAGCTCGCTCTCTTCATCTCTCTCTTTTGCAGAAGTTCTGCAAGGAGAGAAGCGGTAAAACTTTTGCCTGGGTAGCGCGTTCCAGTACATTTTTTTGCAATATTGTACACAGTTGAGTGGTTTTACTCAAATTGGGTATTAAAGTTTTTTTAATATTAAAAAGTTTATTTCTAGAACTTGTTGTTCTATGCATCTCATCATTTTATTTAAAAATCAACCTTGTACAATTTTTTAAGTAACTAGAAATAAATTATGCTTAGGTAGTTATTATACATCACAAACAGTTCAAAACTTTGATACTAGGTAAACAATTTTAGAAATAAGAGTTGCAGGTACGTTTAAGTAATATAATTTAAAAATGACAAGCATTAACCTTTAATAGTTAAAAAAAATCTAAGAAATTTTAATTTCAAAAATAAGTAAAATTTTAGAATGCTGTTAATCCAAAATTTCGAATCTTTAAATCCTCTAAATTTGAGTTTCTAGCCTAAAATATGACTCCAATGTGTAGTTTTTTATGATTCATGATAGCGGCATTTAAGAATTTAGGAAATCAAAATTTGAAGAATTAAAGAATTGAGAATTTAAAAACAATTTCTTAACGGAGAAATGTGGTGTAGAGTATACCGAAAGTTTGGATTTTTAATAAAATGTATTTCAATTTTAAATAATATACAATATGATGTGTAAACAACGTATGTTTTGTTTCAGCAAAAATGTTATGTTCATCAATTATATAATCAATTATATTTATTATTTGTTTGGTTTAGTCTAATATCTCCTTGTTGACCCCTTCGTTCGACAAAATTACATCAAATTGGTAGCACCGTTTCAGGTATAATTAAAAAAAAGGTATGTTAAAAAAAACAATTAAAGATTAAAAATTAATCCTTAAACAAATATTTATTTAAAGATTATTCAACTCAAAGAATTTTTTTCTTTTAAAAGTTTTCATAAACAATTTGTTTTTATGATACAAATTGTTTGTTGGTGTATTAGCCGTGCTGTATCACTGGCTTTAGTTATCGACTTTTTATCTGATTATTAACGGAATATTAACACAACAAAAATAAAAATCGTTCTCAATAAAACCAGGCATTAGAAAACTACCCCAAAATCAATCAATTCAAAATATACAAATGTTCCTTTCAAAAAGACTACTTCAATTTAGTAATAATAAAACATCAAATTTACTACAACTCGTAATAAAATGCTTGATTTCACCTAATTTGCAAATTTTATGTAAGCGTGTACTCAACATCCATCACACCAACTTGCAGATACTTTTCAGCACGAAAGAGAAGAGAGAGCTTGCAGAAAAGTACGGGAACGGTTTCGCTGCAACTTCTGTCTCTCTCATTGCAGAAGTTCTGCCTGAGAGAAAAGTTACTTTTGTTGCAGAAAAGTACGGGAACGCTCTAAGCGAGTTGTGGCGCTATAACCACGGCAAATAGTGTCCAGGGCATTCGTGGAAATACAATGTCCCATCCCAGAGGGTCCCGGAGTACCAAACCTTCTTAGCATGGTGCTCCCAACGAATACAACCAAATCACGGAGCGTATGGTGGTGTGTCCCCACGCTTCTTCCTCCCCTGTCGATTCAGAATTGTGTGTTGTTCGAACACTCACTGCTCGAACTCAACCCAATTACGAGTCATCTCTGCAATACGGCTTTACGCAGTAGGCCTGGCCGCTTTAACGCTTGTGATGTTTCAATGCATTCCGATGCAATGGCGCACTACAAATGTTAATAAATGACAAGAAGAGTGCTAGGCGTCATCTAACCTAAGGCACTCTCCAGGATCCCTTCGAAAGATTGGCTGCGCTAGGGTCTGATAAGATTAGATAGATTAGAAAAGTACGGGAACGCTCTGCTGCCGATTTCGTGCAGAATTGCAAAATTCTGCAGTACGGGAATAGACCTATTATTCCTCATTCCCAATAGAATATCCCAAGTAGCAAGTAAAACATCGCTTTTTATTTTTTTTTGTTGAACAATTGCTGCACAAGCGTTTTTATACGTTAATTATTGAACAGGTGTCATAAAATTTGGTCAATTGTTCTCATATTGATCAAAAAACTGTTGTTCAACATGGTTGTGCAACACAAATGCCAAATCTAGCAACAGATTACGAATAGTTGATCTTGAAGTTTATTCTGACTCAAATGGAACATGCTTGTAGAACTCGATAAGCAAAATCACATTTGCAGACATGATGTTCCATTTCAGTTTGCTAAACATGATAACATAGAAGAATTGACCTCTGGCTTCGGATGGGATTTCACGTAAACAAGATGTTTATGTGTAGTTCACGGTCGTGTTTAAAAAACCGAGCAAGAACATGTTGACGAAACAGGCACAGATAGTTCTAAAAATAGAAACAGCTTATGTTCAAAAGAAGTTTTGGCAAACTGTTAGTGAACTTGGTAAAACCTAGATGACCGCAGACTTCTTATTGACGTTTAGGCCTGCTCATTCTTCATAACCCCTCGTGGAAAGAAGCAGACGCGCGCCCGGACTCGACATTTGGAGTGATCTTGGGTTCGATACTTGCCCTGAGGATTCATCATCAAAAAGGAAAAGTAAAAATACAGCACCGGGAACCAGTAGCAGAGTAGTAGTAGCAAGCGATGTTAATTAGCACTCAAACATACCCGGGCAGACGGTAATAACAAAATTCATACCATTTCAATAAAAAATATTGTTAAAATAACAGAAAGTGTTATGGAATCTTCTTGAAAAATACATTTTTGGATAAGGGTTTAATAACAGTTTTTGTTATTCACATTTCAAAAATTCTCAATAAATAAACCATTCCCTTAGAGAATATAACAAACTTTAAAAAAACAACTTTCAAAAGTTAATTTTATCAGCTTAATTTAAGCTTTAGGACCCCATTTCATGGTTAAATAAATGACCACGATTAAATTGGTCAAAATTATTCCATAGTTCTAGCCAATATTAGCAAAGTCCCTTAGGGGGGTGTATCAAATAATTAGAATAAAATCAACTTTAAAATTTTCAGCTTTTTAGAATAATTGTAGCTTAAGGACCCCATTTCCTGGCCAAAATAATAAGAAAATGGTCAAAATTATCCCATAGTTCTAGCCAATTTTAGCAAAGTCCTTTAGGGGGTATATCAAATAATTTAAAAAATCAACTTTAAAATTTTCAACTTTTTAGAATAATTTTAGCTTAAGGACCCCATTTCATGGTAAAATTAATGACCCTGACGAAATTGGACAAAACTATATCAAAGATCTAAACATATTTAACAAAAGAAAAAGTAATAACAGATTGTGTTATGAACACTTAAAAACATTTCCATTTGTGCGATTTATGGTAATTTTATTTCTAAGTCAGAATACCAAACGAATGAGCCGAGCTTCCGTGGCCGTGAGGTTACGGGTTTCGCCTTGTAAGCGGAAGGTGATGGGTTCGATTCCTGTCTGGCTCGGCAAAGTCAGATCCCTTAACAGAGTAAATATGCTCACTGGGAATACTGACCGGTAGGGGTTGGGTTTCGACTAGCGGCGTGCTGGGTTTCCAATCCAGAGGTCGTGAGTTCGATACTCGTACCGGGATGATGAAGTTTTTTTTAAATAACAAATCTTGTTATAAGGAGAGTTTTTGAAATGCATAACATTTCCTCTTAGGCCGATGCAAATATTTAAAAAAGTTTTTGTCCCTCGGCCCTGGCCAAGGTCAAGGGGGATGCAAAAAATATATAAAAATATAAAAATTTAAATAACAAGCCATAGTCTTCACATTTAAATGAAAAAAAGTGTTTTAAAATGCATTTTACACTAATTCAGTTGTTTTGCAAACATTAGTTTTTAAAAAATCTAAGATCTGACAAAAACAAAAATTGTATCGAAAAAAAAGATTTTGCATCGAAAATTATCAAAAAATCTAAAGATTTTTTAATAAACCCAAACATGCTAAAAATTGTTAATTAATTTTTTTTAATTTTTTGTTATTTTAACAACTAATCCGATCATCCTAATAACATTTGAAGTCATTCTTCCATAACAAAAAATGTTATTTCAAAGTTGTTTTGGCTTCCAAACAATATCAGACCAATAACAAATTTTGTTATAATAATATAAACCGTTATTAAACTCTTATGCAAAAATGGATTTTGCAAGAATATTCCATAACACTTTTTGATATTTTAACAGTATTTGTTATTGAAATGGCATGAATTTAGTTATTACCGTCTGTTCGGGCAGCCTTATTAGCGTGTTATTAACATTTTCAGTATAATATCACTTCAATACCAAATCTTGTTATTTTATCAGAAACTGTTATTAGTTTTTCTTCTTGAAGTTGAAGTTCAGGATAAAATAATAACACTTCTTGTTATTTTAACAGGATTTGTTATTGAAATATTATTAATTTTGTTATTGCCGTCTGTCCGGGTTTCTCGTTTCTTTTTGAAGTTTTTGTTCAAAAACATTTTTTTTCGCAATTTTCAATTTTGTTTTTGGGTCATTCGACCTCAAAATTATCAACACTTATAATCAATATTTTCTTATCGGGCTCAAATTCAGTTGGGCTGTTGAGTGTTGATGTTATCCAGACTTGTTTTATTTTGTTTTATAAACAAATGTAAACATTGAGTGTACCCGCTTACTCCCATGGACATTGACATAAGGTGTCCTGACAAAGTCCAGATATCAACAGTTTTTGTATAAATCTTTTTTTGTCATTAGCAAACTTGTTACACAGCATATTCAGAAACCATTGTATAACTATTTTTAAAACCAATTCTTATTCAAAATGTATGTCCAAAACTATTTCGCTAGATGCAACCAAAAACTATTGATGTCGGAGATGCGATTGGCCTTGCCCAACACGGCTTGGATATTACCAACGGCACTGGATTTTTTTTTGGAACACAACTTAAATTGTTATTATCATCTTATCCCTCATTTCCAATGGAATATCAAACAAATAACATTTCCTATTATTGTGCAATAAAATGGAAAAACATAACTTAAACTGTTATTATTATCTTATTCCACATTTTTAATTAAATACCATCCCAATAACATTTATTGTTAAAATAACAAAAAAAAAATAAAAATTTTTCTTCCAGAAAATAATTACAAGAATATTCAATAACAGTTTCTGTTATTTTAACATAATCTGTTATTGAAATGACATGAACTTTGTTATTACCGTCTGCCCGGGTTCCTGCTTTCGGCGAAGATTCTACTTTTATTCCTAACTGGGTTGCTGTTATTTTTGTTGTTGTTAGTCTAATTTGAGTTTTACCTAAAATGGAGAAAATAATCACAAAGTGTCTTATTCTTTTTAGGGAAAAATTAAGCACTTATCTGAAGGTAATCTGGCTGGTGATATTCATCACCGAAGAGAACATTTCTTTGAATAAACAATCCGTAGTGAGTGCTATTTTCTTGATGATGGCATTTGAACTACGTCATCGCTCTGTCGGCGAATAAGCGGCTGGAACATGCTAGAAATTGCCAGGTCCAACTGGGAAAGGTTATTTCGGTGCAACCTGCCGCTCCCGTAGCGGACTTCATCGTGCGAGTTTTAATCCGTTCCGTGGGCAGGTTGTTTGACCCGCCTTCTACTTGCAGCCAGGTTATGAAGCCTTGTTGCGGTTGAACTCCTAGTTGAGTCGAACAGTATAAGGAGCATCTTTGATGGACAGTTTAGGAGGCCAGTGCTTTTATCTGGAAAAAGGAGAATGATTAGAATTCGGTTAGAGGCGCAATTTAAAAGTCGAACTTACCTGGTAATGGTTGTCTTTGGCGTTCTTTTAAGTTGAGTAGGTATAAACATCTCAACCCGAATCTCGTCTTTCTGATCGGTCATTTTCCAGATAGGCTCGAGGAAGCCGGGGTGCTGTTGTTGCCAAGCCTGTTGTTGTTGCTTCTGCTGCGATCACCACCGGATGGCAGTAATTCCGTTATTTGTTCAACTCACAGTTTACTTCAATTTTCATTGCTGAGTCTAGCAAATTGTTCACTGTACACAACAAACGCACTTTTGTTGTTAGTGTCCAGTTCTACAGACTAATCCTGCCGCAATCGCGTCAACAAAACGAGAACCACAAGTAAACAAAGCCCGCACAACGAAATAAGTTAAAATCAAAACAAATCACTTTGACACCTCAATTAAACGCAGGATTAGATTAGATCTGGCGTGATTAGGAACTGAACACACGCGAAAACCGTCTTCCAGACTTGGGCGTTGTAATCTCGTCGACCACAGAAAAATAAATACTTCCTTTGCTGCTGCTGGAGGAGGAGCCCAGACAAAAACACAGAGGCCAGGTTCTTATTCTTGCTTCTTTGGTGGGCAATTGTGTCATTCCTCCCATCAATCGAATGGACATAAACAAACCCCATTCACGAAACACAGAAACAAAACACTTTTTCACTCCCGAAAAGCAGCCGGTCGCGACGACAGAAAAAAACAAATGCCTGCTGCGATTGCACTGTTGACGTTTCGTGACTAGGGGTGCATTCATAAATAACGTTTGTGCGCATTTGATTAAAAAAAAATGTGAAAACAAAATAAAACACACACAAGTACATAGGTTTTGAAAACAATAATAAATCAAAAATTAAAAATTATGGCTTTTCAAATAACCCTGCAGACAATTTATGATTATTTTGTTTTCAAATGTTCAAATGTTCAAACTGTTCAAAACTTCGGCAGTGAAACGTCATTTGGAGATAACCTTTTTGTTACATTTCGTTTCCCAACGTTCCCACCCCACCACCCGCTAGTCGGTGGTTCGATAAAAAAAAAAACAAACCCTACACTCTTAACTGTAAATCGCACTTTTCTGAGTTTGTTTTCGCACTTTTTCATATGATTTTTTCAGTTCAACTGCGATTACCAAAAAAGTTTATTTTCAGTTACAGTGTAGATTGTATTTAAACAGTCCTGTCGATAACTTTTGTTTTCTTTGTTTTGAAGCTGATCTCGCTCGAAAAAAAGTTGAAAAATCCGGCAATAAAATCTGAATTAACCGGTGAACGGTTTCGAGAAATCTAGACATTCTAGCGCTGAAGAATGATGACGTGAACAATATTGCCACCACAGCAGGTGCAGCAAAAACAGGGTTTGTAGCTTGAAACTGAAGAGCAATTTATTTGCGACTGGAGTGATTGAAGCGTAAACAAGCAATGAACATAAACATCAGATGCCGCGACATAAACAAAAATCAACTGTCAAAAATAGATACCCGTCTCTGAAAATGCTAACATCTTGCTCACAGGGCTGCCAGTTAACACTCCTCCTCAAGAGCTTAGCATTAACTATCCTCCTCCATAACGATGTAATCTAACAATTAAACTTGTAAAGCTCTCCTACCTTCTGCGCAACCAACAGGACTGTGTCACTTCATAACATAGCATCGATCCCTTTTAAACACAACGTCAAACCCCTTTTGTGTGATAACACTAACTGAGACCTGATTAGTTGAAAGCCCTGGAACATACGATACGTCACCTAGCTTAACACTGGTTGAACAACCGTTACCATCCCGTGCAAACAACTTCACATCTCCTTTTGCTCTCGACTATAACATCTTGTCGTCCGCAAACTTCACATTCTTCGCTGCCGTTCGTTTTACTTCTTCCAGCTCGTCCTTACGTCCAGTCATGTGAACTGTAGCTCCCGAATCCAAATACCAATCTTGCGATGGCTCCTCCTGAATTGCTGCAAAACACACTTCGTCGCTTGACCTATCGTGCACATTGACAACTGCTGACAAATCCTTGGTCTGCTTCCCGCCAGTCTTCGATCGTTCATCCTCGGCTCGTGCTTTCTTCAGCAGTTCACAACCTCGCATAAGATGATCAGGGCTACCACAAACGTAGCACTGCCGGCGCGATCCAGGGGCCCGCACGTTCTTTGGGACACTTCGCACTACCATTGCCTTTTCTTGTTCCGTGTCTTGCGATCGCTTGTCCTTGCGGCGATCGTACTCCTCCATCAGCTTTGTCTTCACGAAATTCATCGAAAGAACTTCCATCCGCCCGTGTATCGACGCCACAGTGCTGTCGTAGGACTCTGGCAGATTTGCCAAGATGAAACAAGCCTTGAGGTCCTCGTCCATGCGAACGCCAACGTTGCCCATTTTTTCGAAAAGCTCCTCCATTGCCAACAAAAATTCTCGAACGTCACCTCCTTCGGCGAGCTCCATCTTCGAAAGCCGCTTGATAAGTGCCACCTTGCCCACTGAAGAATCCTTCACAAAATACTTCCGCAGCATCTCCCAAGCTTCCTTCGCCGTAACAGCATCTTCTATCTCTCTCTGCAGCGCGTCGTCAACTAGGTACCCGATGGTTTGCAGTGCCAGATCGTCTTTGCATCACCGACAACGTAGCTACAGAGTCCTTCTCGCGTCAAGAACTGCCTCGCACGACGCTTCCAGGTTTCATAGTTGTCGTAGCTCAAACCTCCTGAACCCGAACTTTCCACCTTCCATCCTTCCGGCAACTTCCTTCGTTAACTTCCAGCAACTTGCCTCGTCGAACTCCAACAACTTCCTTGGCCAGCCTTTAGCAAAAAACACAAAATCACAAAATCCTCTTCCTCTACAACTTCCTGTCGTCTGGGCCCATAACCTACTGCCACCACAGCAGGTGCAGCAAAAAACAGGGTTTTGTAGCTTGAAACTGAAGAGCAATTTATTTGCGACTGGAGTGATTGAAGCGTAAACAAGCAATGAACATAAACATCAGATGCCGCGACATAAACAAAAAATCAACTGTCAAAAATAGATACCCGTCACTGAAAATGCTAACATCTTGCTCACAGGGCTGCCAGTTAACAAACAAGGCCCACGTCGACAGCACTGCCGTCAACTTCCAGATGGAGTCGTACGTATTCAAGCTCCGCCCGGACGGCATCCACATCGTCATCCTGGGCCGTACCTGGGAAAAGCTGCTGCTGGCCATGCGATGCATCGTCAGCATCGAGTACCCCGATGAGGTGTTCGCCTTCTCGTCGCGGCAGTTCGGCAAGCGTTTCGTGCTCAGGTTCGGGAACTACACCGAGTCCGCCCACATTGCGGGCCGTTTTACGTCCGGTGCTATGAGCCACGTCTGCTGATCGTGGCCGTCCCGCTGACCGATCGCCAGCCCATGACAGAGGTGTCCTACGTCAACATTCCGGTCTTCTCGTTCGGTTCCGACTCGCTGCTCAAGTTTGTCCACATTGCCATCCCGTGCAACACCAAGTCGCCGCACTTTATCAGTCTGATGTGATGGCTGTTGGCCCGTGAACTATAGCTGCGCGGCCAGATCTCCATCAGGTGAAAACTGGAGCCAGATCTGTTCTCCCTCCGTGATCCGGAAGAGAAGAAGCAGGCTGCGCTGCTGGAGGCTGCTTCGGTTTCCAAGGAGATGTATACCGACGAACCGATTCCTGCCATCGAGGAGGGTGGAAACATGGGAGAAGAAGCTGCTCTGGCTGCTGCCGTGGCTGTTCCGGCCGTCGCTGGTTCTAACATCTCTCAGATGACTCAGGCCAATGACTGGGACGAAATCAGGATCGCCGGATCGTGGGGCGGAGCCATCGGTGGATTCTAAGGAGGAGCGACGGTGCTGCTACGCTCAAAGGGCCGTGTACGAGACTGGTCTCTAAATGGGCAGAACGACATTGCTCTTACAGCCTTTTGTAATGGAAAAACTGCTCATTTCAAATGTTATCAATTTTTTTATTTATATTTTTAACCATTATTCGCTCTTAAAACTGACTACATAATAAATTGTTTTTTTTTTGTTGAGTACTCGATTCATCAAATGATATCAATAGAGTTGACCTTGACACTTGTTATTTACTGATATGTATACAGAAAAAATATGTAAATTTACACAGCACGTAATTACTGTTTCTTATGTAAACTCACTCAATGTAATGTTGAAATATGATGTAAAGAGTAAAAAGTCATGGAAATTACTCCAATGTAAATCAAAATCTAATGTAAATCATGAATCTAATGGAAACGTTGAGCATGGACACTCAAATCTGATGAATTTCTACCCGTGTTCGGCTTCCTGTAAATTCCTATTTAATGTAAATCATATATCCAATGTATTTCTGCCAAACGTTGACTTCAAAACTACCCGAACTAAAAATAGTTATATTTGGTTCTCTTTCTATCGCTCTCATACTTCGCTGGCCCACTGCCTGAGCCTCGACCTGAACAAGTTGTTGCTTTAGCCGCTCGTTTATAAAATGCGAAGATGGCTCAGTCGGCAGCGGGTAGCAGCAGTAACACCGAACATCCTACCCGTCGTCCGTTCGATTCCAGTCCAGCGTTATTCCACTTGGCCGTCGACGAGAAAGCGTCCCCTACCTGTGAAACAACTTTTTTAAATCCGAATTTCCTTTTGCTGCCCGCTTCAAAAATTTTAAAATAGAACATAGGCCAAACCCTTTTCCTACTGCATTCCAAGTCGAGCTTCTCATTCCCATTGGCCAATCAGAATTAGTTGATTTGAACTAATGTAAATTCCAAAACTAATGTAAATTTTCAAAACTCCAATGAATCAAATGTAAATTTCCAATGAACCTAATGTAAATATACATCATTTATCATGATACCTTTTGGTACATTATAAATAATGTAAATTTACAGGAATATTTTTTTTCTGTGTAGTTGATAAAAAAATCACGCTGATTATCCGAGTGCGATCAATAAATCGCGATCGCAAATGAAAAGTTCTGTAATCATAAATAAAAAAAATCATTAAACCTTTTCATTATTATTTTTTTGTTTTGGCAAACATTGAAAATTGATTTAGCTTGGTATTATTGGTACAAATTTTAAGATAAGTCATGGGTTTGTCGACCTTTTATGGTTAGTAATTATTTTGTTACGAAAAACGAAATCCCGGGCAGAAAGTCGCATCATGGGACGAACAAAAAAATAACTTGAGTTGTTTTTGATATCATGGCATGTTTGATATTTGTTCCAAAAACTCTTAAAATGCGCGCCGAAATCTATGTTCCTTACTATGTTTTTATTGTTTATTCGTCAAGCTTATGTAGACTACTTACAATTTTCTTACATACTAGATATTATTTCTATTGTACAGATTTTTTCGTAGTTCCGGTTTAGACATGTCGAAATGTATGTACTGTGAATTTTCATTATAAAAGCGAATCATTTGATTTAATGGCGATTTTTTAAATAATTTGTCGTGTATGCAGTTATTCTAAAAAGTGGTGAATGTCTAAGAGTACGGCTTGGTTCATGAATACTATTGCGTTTTTCTGAAAATAATGCTGCTGACTGTATGCGTTGAGAAATAATGTCGTTGATGAAAGAGAGCATGGCAAATTTACGACGTTCTTGTGATGATTGTATGTTTATGAGCATGCAGCGTGCTTCATACGATGGGAGAGGAAATGCAGTACAGTTAAGTTTACGTAGTGCGTACAGTAAGAATTGTTTTTGGACAGATTCAATTCGTGCTTGGTGTACGGCATAGTATGGATTCCAGACGATACTACACAGAAAAAAAAAATCCGGTAAATTTACATCATTTATGATGTACCAAAAGTGCACGTCATTAATGATGCTAATTTACATCAACTTCATTGTAAATTTAAGTGTCATCCGACGTAATCGTGCGGAACAAAAGTCGCTCAGAAACTTGTAAATTTCCGATGAAATCGATGTAATTTTATCAAACTCAAAAATTTTTTTACTCCGTTGAATTTAGAATCCGATGTAAATTTAAAATGCTTTTCTAGCCTGCAATGGTTTATGCAGTTTACTTTTGTTTTTCTTTCAAATCAAATGAAGTACTTTGATTTGTAATATAAAAACAAAAGCTAACTGAACTGCACTGCAAAAGGCAAATAAAATAATGAAATTTTATCGAATTCCAAATTCAACGGAGTAAAGTAATCGTATTCTGGAAGGTAACCGCAGGAATTTCCATCGTAAACCTTTTGTTGGCATATTAACTAGTGGAAGTGAGAAGCAAGTATCTATTGAAAATTTTGCAAAATATTTCTTTATAAAGTGAGACTCTGCACATTGAATCGTGTTTGATTACCGAGAATTTTTTTTTGGCTTTAGTTGATGATCACCGAAAAGCATCAACTAAAGTCAAAAACAACAAATTGAATTGAAAAAGGGGTCAAATCCATAACTTGCCATACATGTGAGATTTTTTCCTACTAACAGTCTGTGATTTTTAAGTCGAAGCAAACTGAAACTTACTCATTTGAAGTTAAGCTTTACTAAGGTTGTAATCATGTGACGCGTCTCGCAAAGGATCTCGAAGAGTTGAAGATTTTCTTTTTAAGACGACTTTGTCTTAGATGGCCAGACATCGGTGGAATAAAACCTAAAATGAAAAGATCTCACATTAAAAAATTGATACTTTAAGCTCAACCTGAATAATAACTCACACACACACAAATACTGATCATTCAGATTGAAATCTACTAGCTGCTATTGCTCTGCTCTCCGAAAGTTGCCTACGCTCAAGAACATTAAAAATGACCGACTGGTGCAGATCTGTAGTCGAATTTGGCATCGTCATCGCTGGCTGGCTCTTGATTCGAAAGTGTCTCAGCGCAGTGGAAAGAAGTTGCAGGAAGTGACTTACGCGCGGACAATGTTCACAAAGAATCAATTCGAACTGGAAGCAGATGTGACAAAATTTATCGAGGTGTTTATTTTTAGCGATTTGAATAGAGAGCTGATCTTACTTACCTTCAGAAAACGTTCGAGATCAATTTTGAAGGATCTCCCCCAAGCTGGGACTAGAACTTCTTCTGGCACCACCGCTGTAATCGAATTGGGCGGTCGCGTTTATTTTTTGGCGTACTTCCGGCGGTTCCGTAATTTGAAGTCTTGGAGCACACTATCTTCTCACCTAAATGCACTCTTCCTGAACCGCTTTTTGGCCAGGTATTTCGAAACATCTTCGTTTAGGAATTACGTGACAGGTTCCTCTGGAAAGTAAAACAGAGATTTATTATCAAATTTTGACGTGAAAAAAACAGGTTTCTAATTACTTACTAATGGTTTTCATCATCAGCTGCTTTGCGGTTCTTCCTCCTTCCAGTCGGTCCTCAGGTTTAGTTTTCCCGGTGGTCATCCGACTGCACAAAAACTTTCAGTCTCACACTTTTCTGTCTTATTTTTGTTTGGCTTTGACGTTTCTCATAAAATTCTGGTCGACGCCGACATAGCTGAATGTCGACCCCTTCAACCATTGTCGGAGTTAGGAACGGGTTTAACATTTAAAGCGGGTTCTTTTATTACGTAACGCAGCTGGGGAGAGGGGCCGTGTTACGCTCGATACACACAAAAAGAAATTGTAATGAATATTTTGTTACGAGGAGGGGAAAACCCATTTTTGCTTTACATAATAAAAGAACGCTCCTATCCAGATTTCAAGCTAAACAATGTAAGTGGGCCAATGTGAGTCTGTTATGCTCACGTCAATGGATGTTTACATTAGGAGAGACACACTATTTGTTTTCAAACTCATTGACATTGTTTGGCGTACTTAAAAATTGCTTTAATAATCAAAAATAAGATTTATCGCTGTGAAAAAGAAAATTCGAAATTCAAACTTAATTTTGGAACTCAATTGGTGTATGTCATCAGAGACTTTTGCAGCAAAGAGAATTTGACATATTGAACAAAACGAGTTTGTAATTCTCACGTTTTACTTGAGAATTTCAAGAAGCGAAATTCATTGTTTAATTTTCTGGAATCATTCATTTTTAGTTTATATATTAAAAGAGTTACAGGCTTTCAAATGATTTTACATATTTTTCTGAGCTATTTTTTTTAATTTGTTATTTTTTTAAAGCTAAAATCTAACCTTTACCAAATTATAGAGAACTACATAAAATTTTTGTTATATTTATAATTTTGAAGCATTGCATTTTTTTGTTCGTGGCCATGCCCATGGCTCAGGGAAAAGATCTCCAATTCAAATTTGCATTGCAGCTTGTAAATGTCTAGGATCTATTAGTTCAAAGATCAAAAATAGAGTAATCTACGTGCGTATGTATTGCGTGTACGTACACGAAAATAAAGTGAGGTTAAATTTTGTCATAAAGCTCTATGGCAATTTTCTATTGTGACAAACGTTTCGCCAAAACCACTAAATAGCACCTCCTTTTTTTTGCGCTAACCGCCTATTACCCACTTTAGGAGTCTATTTGTCGGAGTTTGGATTTATCAAAGTTCTTGGTGGGCAACGTTTACCGTGTACTTTCCGACACTCCAGAGTTGACATTCTGTCTGTCAAACCAAAACGTTTGCTTCCAAAGTTTGCCTCAATTCAAATTGTTCGAATTTAGTTTGTTTCTCCTGAAAAAAGTAATTAAAAACTATTGAGAAGAGTTCGAAGGTCAAATTGTTAACTTACCGGATATAGCATCTTCAGTAGGTAGTCCAAAATTTACGGGATGCCGGCCAACTTCAAACAAACATCGGTGCTTGAGCAAATCCGGCCAGACCTCCTCGAAAAGACTTCCCGGCGAACAGCAACCACAACTCGCGGCCAACTTTACGCACACCCGGTAGAGCGGCAAGCCAGCTCAAGGTGATTGGTACCGGATTGGGTCTGAGTAGAATCGCCTCAAAGAAAGTTTTGACATGCAATATGAACCGGTCAACATGAAAAGCCTTAGCCAACGGGATTTAGGCTAGTTGGACCATCGAAATGGAAGGCACAGCTCTCTGTGTGGAAAGTATCAGTTGCCGGAAGGAGCCCGCTGCTGCGTTTTTCGTTCCGTGATTTGGTAAGTGTCAGCTTACCAGCTGGTTTGGGCAAACTTGAACCTCCTCCTTATTTCCTCCTGATGGGTAAAGAGATCATTCCAATTCGGATCAAGATTTCAGTTCTAGACGACCTGTAATGTAAACAACAATTGCTTACAGATTATTCAAACCACGGGACATGGCTTGTTTATAATGCCGATCAATAGTATCAACAAATTAATTGTTTGTTTACATTACCTTAGTTTTGATTTCACAAGTGCACAAAAACCGCAAGCACAAAAAATCAACACATCATTTGGTATTGATTTTGAAATGGTAATAATTCAAAACAAACATACATCATACACTAAGATTGTATGTGCCAGCCACCTAAACAGCTACTACATTAGCTGAGATTATTTTTGATGCAAGATCCAGCATTTAAAGTAAAAAAACTTCTACTTTACTGCGCAACAACAATCACAACACTGAACTATTTTTCATTCATCGCTTGAACTGTCATTCGCCAAATAAGGTTGCAACTTGAATTTAAATGCTTTTTTGGTTTACATTACGAAAAATTTACATCAGAAATTAATTTACATGCTTTTCATAATTTCAAATTTTCGATTTATCAAGACCAAAAGTTCTATTTACATGAGATTCATGAATTACAATGAATCTCATTTTACATGAAGGCTCTTTAAATGGAATTTAACTGTTTATATCGCATTTAGAATTTACATTGAGCATGTTTACGTTTAAAACATGATTTCAGTGTCCGGTAAATTTACATTTTTTTTTCTGTGTACACGGAAAGGAGTTCCATCTTAAATTTAACAATTCAAATTAGCTGGCTTCAAATTGGTGGAACAGTGATTTTTTTTGTTAAATTAGCTAAAATTACAGCTAAATTTACTAACTTGGGATTGGTGGAACAGCTAACCCTGATTGCTGATTTGCTATCCAAAACTGACAGCCCAAATCAAAATGACAGGAGAGATTTCACCAAAAATAATGGTGTTTCAGCACAATTTTGCCTACTTTTTACCGAAAACTACACAGAAAAAAAAGTGTGATTTTACAGGACACTGAACTGATGTTTTGAATGTAAACATGCTCAATGTAAATTTGAAAATCGTTGTAAATCGTTGTATTGCATTTAAAGAGGGTCAATGTAAATTTAAATTGAATGTAACCTTTAAATCCCATGTAAATGAACTTGATTTTGTTGACATTGGCCAAATTTGAAAGTATGAAAAGCATGTAAATGCATTTTTGATGTAAAATGTTGTAATGTAAACTCAAACAGCATTTAAATTTAAATTGCTACTTTATTTTGGAATGACAGCTCAAGCGGATGGCGAAAACAAATCAGTGCAATGTTATGATTGATTGTGCGCATGAAATTGAAGCTGTTTTTGTGTTTATTGCTTGATTCTACGAAAGAAAAAGCTCGACAAACTTCATGTTTGATGCAATTATTTGAAAACAATGAATGCCGATTGGAGGCACATTGGAAAAAAGTTGCGGGCGGCATCTGTTTGATGTTTTGTTTATAAAATTCAACTTCCAAGATCAGAGTAAGTATGCAAAATTTTATCGCAAATATAAACTTCTGCACAAGTCTAATGTCTAGTCTTTCTCCTAAAACTGCTGGTGGCTGATTTCGCTGGTGAAGGAAAAGTCACAAAATTTGATGCCGGAAGGCGGAAGTCAAAGGGCAAGCAGAATCTGGGGCTTGGAACCACCTTACGCGTTCTTCTCGGTTACGGCAGACCAGAATAATGGCCTTGTAGCAAGGTTGGTGTTGATCACGTAAAACACAAGTAGGGTAAGTTTCCTAGAGGGCACCGACTGTACGCAGATCGATCTTGTATGATTTGGGCGTATTCACTATCACTGGCACAGCAGCATGCGAGCAGGAACCCCGCGAATTCTGGTACCGACAGAGAGCCACAGTACCGAGGCACTAACGACGGGACGGGAGTCAGTGTACCGGTGGACGGGGTCGTTTACGGACAGCCTTAATCGCCAACTGCTACTGCAGAATCTTTCCTCCGGCGGGTTAATCGGGTTCCTCACAATCCACAGTATTTCGGTGAGCATTTTCATTATTATACTAAATTTCACACTATCAATAAGCTACAAATTTGAAAATTTCTTTAGAAATTGAGAATAATTTTGTTACCACAATGTTTTGAAAAAAAAATCTTGATTACGGATTGTCAAAACTGTCGGAGTTTTTGGCACCAGCTTGGCAAATCGAAATTATAACTCCGACAGCACAGCTTTACGCAAAAATGAGCAATAGATTTCTGTGTAAATTTCTAATCTGTTTTGTTAAGGTTTTATCTCGGGTTTTATATATCAAGCAAAAGAACCTGAATGGGCCATTGATGAAAAATAATTTTTATGGCATAATAATCATGATAGGGGAGAATAAATTTTAAATTTGAAGGCCACGTGGCTTGTGCAAGATTCTTATGAGCACAAACGGGTTAAAATGGATGTTTAAATTAATTTTTTAAAATAGGTTTACAAGCCTATTTGACAGTTAGTTTTTTCAAGTAATCAAAACGAGAGATATGGGCAAGAAAGACGAGTTAACATTTCCGATTTTTTTTGCACAACTTCATACACAGCTCTTTTTAGCCACAGTTGAAACATAGTTCAAACTAAACAATGTAAATGGGTCAATGTGAGCTTGTTCTTCTTTGTTAACAATTTTACATTGACCCATTAACATTGTTGTTACATGTTGAAAGAGCAACATGGAGTTAGACTTTCTGTCCAGCTGTGTGTAAAGTGTATCATGCTCAGTATTGTCAGATTTTCAGAAAATTCTGGGAATACCTGAATTTTCAAATGCTCGACAGAATAAAAATAGACTCTCTAGATGCTCAATTCCAGATTTCAAAAGATTTTGCTGACAGCAAAAAAAAAGATTTTTGTCAACAAAAGCCAAGTTGAAATAGGGTGATTAGGAGTACTATCAAAAACGGTGTAGACTTTGGATTATTGGTTCAACTTTACAGTTTTTATGAATAACTACGGGTTTTTCTATGTTTATAGTACCTTTCCAAATAAAAATCTAGAAATAGAAAAACTTTATATTTTTTAATTATTTTCCCAAAAATACCCGATTTTTTTAAAGTGTTTATTTGTTAAAATCTTGGTGCTCTGGTGATACCATGGGCGTTAGAGGGTAAATTTATATTCGTTAGGTAGCTACAGACTTTACAATACAAATTTGTCTGTATCTGTGTTTGTAGAAATTTTCAAATCTGGCAGCACTGACTCCGACAGAACAACCCGACATTTTCATCGGAATCAAAACGTCAAATTTTCGGTAGTAAACAAAAGGCAGTGGTTCGTCTTGTTTTTTTGTAGTTGTCAAAAGAGTTCGTCTTGTTGTTGCCACCGTTGCCACAAATCCGTAGATTTCCAGCGGTTTTCGCTTCTCCGCCGATTTGTCCAGCTGCTGCTGCTCCAGGTCGATCTCAATCACGGCGTCGTCCTCCAACGGTTCGCTCATGTTGCCTTTGTCCTCGGCGCAGTCTTCGATCACGTCCGTCGTATTAATGCTCATGATCGGACCGGGAATGCTCGGGATGGAGATGGTCGTCGGGATGGCAAGGTTCATCACGGCGGCGGCCACCGGATTTGGCAGTGATTCGTTGGTGACCACCTTGGTGGCGGACACGAGCGAGTTCATGATCGGCGCGTGCACGCTTTCCGAGGCGCTCGTTACGGTGCTGCAAACGTCCGCGAAAAGCTGCAGCTGCGTCGTGTTGACCTCGAGCACGGGCATCGGGTTCGCGGGGGTCGAAGATCGCTGAAAAATGCCATCGCAAACTGGTTGCCGGAGTTTTATCAAAGTAAAATCTGCGTTTTGTGTGCGTTTGACTTGATTGATTCAAGTTTGATTTACTTGCAGAAAATTAAGCTTGGGGACCGATCAGCAAACCGCAACCGGCTGTAACTAGTGAGTACCGATGGATTTGGGAAAGCTTTTCCCTCTCAATTAATCCACCCTTTTCCCCCATGCACAGTGGTCATGCCCATCATTCCAATCATTCCATCGGTCAACACGAGCATGACGCTGACGAGCACCAGCACGACGACGACGACCACCGCGAACCCGATGCCCGTGCTCGAGGTCAACACGACGCAGCTGCAGCTTTTCGCGGACGTTTGCAGCACCGTAACGAGCGCCTCGGAAAGCGTGCACGCGCCGATCATGAACTCGCTCGTGTCCGCCACCAAGGTGGTCACCAACGAATCACTGCCAAATCCGGTGGCCGCCGCCGTGATGAACCTTGCCATCCCGACGACCATCTCCATCCCGAGCATTCCCGGCCCGATCATGAGCATTAATACGACGGACGTTATCGAAGACTGCGCCGAGGACAAAGGCAACAAGAGCGAACCGTTGGAGGACGACGCCGTGATTGAGAACGACCTGGAGCAGCAGCAGCTGGACGAATCGGCGGAGAAGCGAAAATCGATGGAAATACCGTTGCTTGTGGACGAGGAACTCAAGACCGAGGAGGAAGTGCAAGCCTAGCTTGATCTGGACGAAAACGAGGTGAAAATGATCGATGCGAGCGAGGAAAACGAGACCGTCAACGATGAGGTGGTAATCAACCAACATTGAAGAGGACGACGGCGGCGTGAAGGCGGTTGAACCGATGGAGTGCGGAAGTAGTTTGACTTCGCCGAAGCACGTGATGAAGACGCACTTTGACGACGTGATGATGTCGGAGACGACATCGGTAAGCGGGTGGGGATTTGTGAAAGTTTTAGCCTGAGCTGAAACTTTTAATTTTTTCTAGACCTGTTCCGGAAGCAAGCAGGTCGAGAGTTCGGACACGTCGTTGATTTCGAATGCGGAGCTGGCAGAGTTCAAGTAGGTCGTACATGTTGTTTCGTTTGTAGCAAGCCTCAACTCTACTCGTTTTCAGGAACGCCCACGAAAAGGAACTCACGTGCGTTGACATTATGCTGCTGTGAGACCTGTTCTATCTGCCGTTGGAGCAGTCCTCCAGCTTTTGGCCGAATTTCACTGGCTCAAGATAAACGCCCAGGTGCTGTGCAAAAAACCGGTCACGCAAGCCAAGCTTGGCGACAACTCCGACGGCGGGGGATTCGAAATGTGCAGCCAGTGGCCAGTTCGCCAACTGGTCCTCAAGGTTCGAGACTTCCCAGTGCCGATTGTTGTGTCAGGTGAGTACATTCCGCATTGTAGTTATCACTCCCTTAAAAAAAACATTCGAGAGTTGCTCCGTTGAATCTATTATTTGATGTAACTAAGAAAAAACTTTTGTATCACGGTACAGAAAGATTTGTTCTACTTCAGGTCAATCAAGAAAACATATTTTGATCAAAAAATGAATTAAACATTTAATCTTTCTGGGCTGGTATTTACGAAAGCTTTTGAAAATTACATCAGATTCTAGATTCAACGGAGCAAAAAAATTTTGGGCTTTTGTGAATTTACGTTAGTTTCATCGGAATTTTACATGTTTTGGGACCAATTTTGTACGAAAAGTTTACATCGGATGGCATTTAAATTTCAAATGAATTTGATGTAAATTCGCATCATTAATGACGTGCACTTTTGGTACATCATAAATGATGTAAATTTACACAATTTTTTTTTTCTGTGTAGCTGGAACCGGCAGTATGGATTTTTTGACAGATCATCAGTTCGAGACCAACACAAAGCAAGAGAACGTCTCGTATCGTGTTTGATCCTGTTTACGCCGCTCAGTTCGCGGAGTTTTGTGACGATTCTGCGTTTGAAAGTCGAAAGTGCAAGTGCAAAGGTGGAGATAGTGCGTGAGTGAATGGATTGAAAGCCAGGAAGACTTTCTGCGGGCTGAGATCTTCAGTTGATTAGGTGAGAAGTTTTTTTGTGTTGAGGAAAGAGGTTAGAAGTTGAGCCTCTAATTTTTGTTTGGACGATTGGTGACATCCCTTTGTCGTGAACCCTTTGGCGGGGGAGGTGGAGGCTGGCGTTTGTCCACACTCCACTTTTTTTGTATGGACATCTGTCTACGTGGGGGAAGGCTGCGGGTACAGAGTGTCTAGATATAGACTGGCCAATGTTTGACAGATCCGTACGAGCAGGGCACTTTATGCCTTTGAAGCACATAAAAAATAGAGCTAAATAATGTTAAATTACTTTAAATTAAGTGAAAGTTAATTTGAATTACATTTGGTTGAATTTAGAAAAAAGTAGAATTCAGTTAAATTAAGTTAAATTGATTAAATTTTGTTAAAATCAGTAAAATTTAGATAAATTTAATTAAATTTAGTTAAATTATGATTAATTAAAAATCAAGTTTAATTAAGTAAAGTTAAGTTTATTATAATTAAACTGAACATAGTAAAAAATTAAGTTAAATGAAGAAAAATTAATTTAAATTATAAGTAAAATTAAGTAAAATTAAGTAAAATTAAGTAAAATTAAGTAAAATTAAGTAAAATTAAGTAAAATTAAGCAAAATTAAGAGGCAGTATTTGTAGATTCTGCTCGGTTTGTTCTAGAGGTCGTATCGAGGTGCTCCGATTTGGATGAAACTTTCAGGGTTTGTTTGTCTATACATGAGATGAACTCATGCCAAATATGAGCCCTCTACGACAAAGGGAAGTGGGGTAAAACGGGCATTGAAGTTTGAGGTCAAAAACACATGAAAAATCTTAAAATTGCTCGCATGTCCGTAAAACTTCACCAATTCCAACTCTCTTAGATGCATTCGAATGGTCTTTCGAAGCCCTTCAAAATGTGCTATAGACATTCAGGATTGGTTTAACTTTTTCTCATAGCTTTTGCAATTTACTGTTAAAAATTGTTTTTTTAAGCCTTAATATCTTTTTGCAACAGCCTCCAACACCCATACTCCCATAGGTCAAAAGATTTGTAATTTCATGGACTATAAGCCTACGGTATTAACTTTTTGGCCAATCGCAGTTTTTCTCATAGTTTTACGATTTTTCTAGAACAAACATTTTACAACGTTAGTTTTTGCCCTGTAGGCCAAGAAGACGGCACTTTTTGGTCTCAATTTTGTCATATTCGGAATCCTCAGAAAATTTTACATTAGATTGAGTTGTTGGAGTTTTGAATTTGATTGGAAAAAATGCCATTTAGAATTAATTAAAATATTATTTAGAATTTTATCGGATTAGGGGTAAAACAAGTTTTCGCCTACTTGATACAGCATTTGACGTATTGATCATAGGGTAAATAAGATCTATTTCTTTTTTCAAAAATATTTTATTTAACGGTACACATCAACCATAGCTTTTGCACCCAGATTTCTGATACAGACATTTTAGTATCTTCAAAAATACGGGAACTATTGATGTGATTTTTAATTCATCCCCTAAATTACTGTCTTCAAAGTTATTTACAACAAAGTTTGACTATTTTTACAATAAGATTCTTTTAGGATTGGGTTCGTAAGTTTGACCAATTTGGAATAAGAAGACAACTACTTCCTTGGCTGCTGTGCACCCTTAATTAATTTTTAAATCAAAATTACAACTCCAATACTTCTAACTTACGTGAAATTGTCCGAGGATTCCGAATATGACAAAATTGAGACCAAAAAGTGCCGTCTTCTTGGCCTACAGGGCAAAAACTAACGTTGTAAAATGTTTGTTCTAGAAAAATCGTAAAACTATGAGAAAAACTGCAATTGGCCAAAAAGTTAATACCGTAGGCTTATAATCCATGAAATTCCCTAACTTTTGACCTATGGGAGTATGGGTGTTGGAGGCTGTTGCCAAAAGTTATTAAGGTTTTAAAAAAATCCATTTTTAACACTAATTTGCAAAAGCTATGAGAAAAAGTCAAACCAATCCTGGATGTCTGTAGCACATTTTGAAGGGCTTTAAAAGACCTTTCGAATGCATCTAAGAGAGTTGGAATTGATTTTGATTGATTTTTCATGTGTTTTGGACCTCAAACTTCAATGCCCGTTTTACCCCACTTCCCTTTGTCGTAGAGGGCTCATATTTGGCATGAGTTCATCTCATGTATAGACAAACAAACCCTGAAAGTTTCATCCAAATCGGAGCACCTCGATACGACCTGTTCCACATCGGTGAAAAATTCGCTCTTAAGTTAAATTAAGTTAAATTAAGTTAAATTAAAGTCGATAAAGTTAAATTAAGTTAAATTCAGTTAAATTAAGTTAAATTAAGTTAAATTAAGTTAAATAAAGTTAAATTCAGTTAAATTAAGTTAAATTCAAATAAATTCAGTTAAATTAAAATAAGTTAAATTAAGTTTAATTAAGTTAAATTAAGTTAAATTAAGTTAAATTAAGTTAAATTAAGTTAAATTAAGTCAAATTAAGTTAAATTAAGATAAATTAAGTTCAATTAAGTTAAATTAAGTTAAATTAAGTTAAATTAAGTTAAATTAAGTTAAATTAAGTTAAATTAAGTTAAATTAAGTAAATTAAGTTAAATTAAGTTAAATTAAGTTAAATTAGGTTAAATTAAGTTAAATTAAGTTAAATTAAGTTACATTCAGATAAATTAAGTTAAATTAAGTTAAATTAAAGTCAATTAAGTTAAATTAAGTTAAATTAAGTTAAATTAAGTTAAATTAAGTTAAATTAAGTAAAATTAAGTAAAATTAAGTTGAATTAAGTTAAATTAAATTTAATTAAGTTGAATTAAGATAAATTAAGTTAAATAAAGTAAAATTAAGTAAAATTAAGTTGAATTAAATAAAATTATGTTAAATTAAGTTGAATTAATTAAAATCAAGTTTGAGTAAGTTAAATTAAGTTAAATCAAAATGATTAAGCTTAATTAAGTTGAATTAAGTTGAATTAAGATGAATTAAGTTGAATTAAGTTGAATAAAGTTAAATTATGTTAATTTTAATTTGTATATTTGTATTTTTGTATTTTTGTATTTTTGTAGTTTTGTATTTTTGTATTTTTGTATTTTAGTATTTTTGTATTTTAGTATTTTAGTATTTTAGTATTTTAGTATTTTAGTATTTTAGTATTTTAGTATTTCAGTATTTTAGTATTTTAGTATTTTAGTATTTTAGTATTTTAGTATTTTAGTATTTTAGTATTTTAGTATTTTAGTATTTTAGTATTTTAGTATTTTAGTATTTTAGTATTTTAGTATTTTAGTATTTTAGTATTTTAGTATTTTAGTATTTTAGTATTTTAGTATTTTAGTATTTTAGTATTTTAGTATTTTAGTATTTTAGTATTTTAGTATTTTAGTATTTTAGTATTTTAGTATTTTAGTATTTTAGTATTTTAGTATTTTAGTATTTTAGTATTTTAGTATTTTAGTATTTTAGTATTTTAGTATTTTAGTATTTTAGTATTTTAGTATTTTAGTATTTTAGTATTTTAGTATTTTAGTATTTTAGTATTTTAGTATTTTAGTATTTTAGTATTTTAGTATTTTTGTATTTTTGTATTTTTGTATTTTTGTATTTTTGTATTTTTGTATTTTTGTATTTTTGTATTTTTGTATTTTTGTATTTTTGTATTTTTGTATTTTTGTATTTTTGTATTTTTGTATTTTTGTATTTTTGTATTTTTGTATTTTTGTATTTTGTATTTTTGTATTTTTGTATTTTTGTATTTTTGTATTTTTGTATTTTGTATTTTTGTATTTTTGTATTTTGTATTTTTGTATTTTTGTATTTTTGTATTTTTGTATTTTGTATTTTGTATTTTGTATTTTTGTATTTTTGTATTTTTGTATTTTTGTATTTTTGTATTTTGTATTTTTGTATTTTTGTATTTTTGTATTTTGTATTTTTGTATTTTGTATTTTGTATTTTTGTATTTTTGTATTTTTGTATTTTGTATTTTTGTATTTTTGTATTTTTGTATTTTTGTATTTTTGTATTTTTGTATTTTTGTATTTTTGTATTTTTGTATTTTTGTATTTTTGTATTTTTGTATTTTTGTATTTTTGTATTTTTGTATTTTTGTATTTTTGTATTTTTGTATTTTGTATTTTGTATTTTTGTATTTTTTTGTATTTTTGTATTTTGTATTTTTGTATTTTTGTATTTTGTATTTTGTATTTTTGTATTTTTGTATTTTTTTATTTTTGTATTTTTGTATTTTTGTATTTTTGTATTTTTGTATTTTTGTATTTTTGTATTTTTGTATTTTTGTATTTTTGTATTTTTGTATTTTTGTATTTTTGTATTTTGTATTTTTGTATTTTGTATTTTTGTATTTTTGTATTTTTGTATTTTTGTATTTTTGTATTTTGTATTTTGTATTTTTGTATTTTTGTATTTTTGTATTTTTGTATTTTTGTATTTTTGTATTTTTGTATTTTTGTATTTTTGTATTTTTGTATTTTTGTATTTTTGTATTTTTGTATTTTTGTATTTTTGTATTTTTGTATTACTGTATTTTTTTTTAATTTGTCATTAGAATAACAAAGCCGTACTATAAGGATGATCAACTATAACATAGTTTAAAAAGCCTGGAAACTATTGAAACATCCAAAAAACTTGCTGGACTACCAAAAAACGTACCAAGAATAGCGGAAAATCATGCTACACCAGCAAAAAGCAAACAACTTTACAGGCAGCAAGGGATTTTTAAAATGATTTCGAAATTACAAGTTAAAACAGTCGAAAAATTAGCTGGACTTACCGAAAAACGAAGCAAGAACAAAAAAGAAACGAGCTAAATCAGCCAAAAGGCTGGGTGAATAATGCGTGCTTTGCAGGCAGCAATTGAGGCTTTTGAAAAAAAACTTGTAGAAATAGTGGAAAAATTAGCTATTCCAACCAAAACACCTACCAAGAATAGTGGCAAAGTTAGCTAAACTAGCTAAAAAGATGTGTGAAAATACCTGGCTTCGCAGCCATCAATGGAAAATTTTGAGAATGATTCCAAAAAAACTAGTTGAAACAGAGGTGGGAGAAGTTATCTAGTAATGTACTAAAAAGTTATCTAGTAAAGTACTAAAACTTGAAAAACATCGCCACTAGATAACTTTTTAGTACAGAAGTTATCTAGTAGCGATGTTTTTTTAAAAACAAAGAATTTACTAGATAACCAAGCTACTAGATAACTTCTCCAATATTTTAACTTACTAGATAACTTTGAAACATTTTTAATTTTTTTCTGAAATTACTAGATAACCATGCTACTAGATAACTTCTAAAAAAAAAAAAATTCTCCAACTAGATAACTGAAATTCGACCAATATTTTTTGGCATACTAGATAACTTTGGAACATTTTTAAATAATTTCTGAATTTACTAGATAACCAAGCTACTAGATAACTTCTAAAAAAAAATCAGATATTTTTGGCTTACTAGATAACTTCGGAATATTTTTTAATAATTCCTGAAATTACTCGATAACCAAGCTACTAGATAACTTCTAAAAAAAAATATTAAATATATTTAGCTTCCCGGATGAACGAGGATGATTTAGTGACCATAAAGAAACATTAAATTACTTTATGGGAAATAATAATGATTTGTCAAATTGTTGGTTCAAAAATATGGTGGTGATGTTTTCACGAATAGTTAGTATTTGGAAAATTGTAAATTTAATTTTTAAATACTGCAAGAATTTGATCATATTCTTGATAATGAATGGATTATTTGACAGATATTTCTTAAATTTCTCGACAAGTATTTGCTGTACACTAAAAAAATAGAATATAACTTGGAACGACATTGTGAATTGAATAGAAAATAGTATTTATGTTTGTGCATTTGGGCGGTTTCGGCATAAACCAAATAGTATAAATTGAAAGCAATGAAATAAACTTTTTTTTTATTTTTATTTACATTGTTTTTAGTCGGTGTAGGAAAAAAAAGTTTGTTCGGATTTTTTGTAGCACTCGTTACGGATAGCCGTTTCATAATAGTTTCATAATAGTTTCCGGGATTTTCACGTCCTCCATAATTCAGACCAGATTCTCGGGATTTTTCGAGCCGTTGCCATCATGACGGTCGTCGCTGGCGCCAATTAGGTACGTCCCGCCACAACAACATTTCTGTCATCGTCGTAGTTGTTGTTGTTATCATAGTACCTACGGGTGCAATAAATATTATTATTTTGAATCATGTTGTCATTGTCTAACTTACTATTCGACTAAATTAACTAATCCTCCTCCTCCTCCTCCTCCTCCTTAACACAGGCATCGACCGACTAATCGGCAGACTAAATCGGCCCACTGCAACCGACGAAATCGTTTGATTAATCGATGCATTAAAACGGTGTTCAACCGGAATGAACCTACTGCCAAGGCTCTTCCAACACATATTTACACCATGTGTAGCCCCCCCGGAAGTAATTGCCACAAATTTAAAAAAAAAAATAACCTCAAATCTCTTCGCTCCCTCACATAACGATTGATGTTCCGGAAATACGGGAAGCTGTAGCAGAAACAAGTGGGTCATCATAAGCTATTTAGCCGCATGGGCCATCTTCCGGATCATCCAAGAGTTACGTATGTCCGGAAGACCTTTGTAACCTGGCTTTGTATTGAAGCACCTACAAAATTATATAAATTTCTAAAATAAACATCAATCTATCAAGATTACTATAAATTCCACTTACTGCTAAAACTAGTGCAATAAATGTTCGACTCTTGGTTCGACTTTATTTTAAACATACCCAAAATAACTGCTGTTAAATGAAATAATATAAAAACAAGTTGCCACCAAAATTTTCACTAAGTCCACTTTGTAAACAATACCAAAACCGATTTAATCAGTCTATTCGTAGGCCGATTCTGTAGGGACCGATTTAGTCTGGAATTTCGTCGGTTTTGAGAACTGTCAAATTTCTATGGGGAACCGTCAAAACAAAAAGCATGTCTTTTTTTTTCATAAAATTATTTTTATTAGGTCCTTTTCGGTACTGGGACCTGGTTAGGACCGAGTCGGCTTTTGTAATTACATTTGACTTAATAATTACAGAGGATCTTGTGTGTAAATGTTAGTGGGAGGGGAGCCGATTACCCGCGGCCTACTCGGGGTTAGTATTAAAAAAGCATGTCTAAGGAGATAAAAATAACAAATTTTGCTTGTAATTTTGTGTTGATTTCTTTGGAAACCCGGATGTTTCGCGAGTGGTTCCGACATCGCTAAACGGAAACGAATGTTGATCGAGCAACTTTACCGAAAGTTCGGGCACGGACGTCCGTGGTTCGGGTTCATCTCACTGTAATTCAAAATTACCGTACAGTTCGGTAAAAAGTCCAACACCCCAACACCGAATTACTTATTTTGACCAATTTTATGAACATTCACCTTGAATCACCGATTTTCTGCGATTTTTCCTGCTCCAGGCGCATCTCAATTTTGAGATCGAGCTGCCCATCTCAATTTTGAGATCGAGTTGGTCATCTCAACGTTGAGTGGTTTCACTTTTAGCCGGTTTGCGACATTCATCTCAAAATTGAGATCGCCTGGTTAGCGTGCATGAGGTTTGACGTTTCTGCTCGGATCAAAACTTGAATGTTTTGGTTTTTATATACACTAAGACTGTCTGCAGCGCGAAGTTTTATAATTGGGTACTAAAGCCCTATGTCAATTTTTATGTACAACGGTAAAAAACACGATTAAAAACCATTTCTGATCACTTTTTTTCATTTTAACGCAAAAAAAATAATGACAAGACAACATTTTTTCGATGGATCAACTATGGTCCCCTTGGAACGAGCTGTCAAGTAGGAGCTTTTCTGTCAAGAAGGACCGCTAGGATAATTTTTCAAAATTGATTTAAAAATCAATTTAAAACTCTTTGTGGTCGTACAAAGGGTCATTGTACTCAGAAAAATAAGCTTTATCGCTGTAAACAATAATATCAGCAATCTTAGCTTCATTTTAGGACCCAATTGTTTCAAATTACGAGCAGTTTTAAATTTTTAGAACTGGCGGAAATGAAACTAAAACACGGTGCTCGCAACGCGCTGATCTAAATGTTGTTTCAAAAAAATGCTTTTAATTGTGTGCGTATGATTATCAACACAGCATCATAGTGTGTGTGTAAGAATACGTGGATATCTTTATATATCTGATTTTTTTTTGAAACTGAGTTCTATTCCAGTTCCAAACCGTCTCACGTTTGAAACAAACTCGTCGAGCAGTTTTATTCCGGTTTCAAAATACTGCTCGAAAAATAAAACTGCAACTCCGCGTTGCGCGTGGTCTGTTTTAGTTCTATTTGAAAAATGAAACAGCTAGAACAAAGTAGAGCCGCGTTGCAACCAGTCTAAAGTTCAACCACATTTTGCTTTTCGATTGAAATCTCGTTTTAAGTGCTCATTCAGGCCCAAATATAAACCAATTTTCCCCCCACCGGAACAAGGACACGTGAGTAATCTTTGAGGAGGAAAATGTTCCTAGAATAATGGTTTTTATTTTATTAGAAACGGTAAGACTGCCTCGACCGGTCCCAAGCAGCGGATCAAACCGGAATGTAACAAAGATGGCAAGGCGGGTGCCGGCCGGGACAAGAGTGCCTTCATTCAAACATCCGGCATCTTCTCGGAAGGGTTGGCCAAGCGATCGCGCTACGAAAAGATGAACAATTCATCGCGGGAACCGGGCGAAGCCATGCGGAGACCGGTGCTGCGCTCGGAGATCAAGGTCGACCCGGAGGAGGAAAGAAAACGGATTTGCGACTTGTTTGGTGAGCCGGATGAGGAGGAAGGACTGTTGTCCTCGGAGGAGTGAAAAGTACGACGCCAACATGCCGGTCAAGCTGGACAACTGTGAGTAGAGTTCGTGGTTGGTTCTTTTATGGTGTTTAGTTTATAATTTGTATCGATTTCAGTGGACTACAAAATTAAACCAAATGCCGCCGGCCTTCTAAAGGTCGAGGTCAAGGTCGAACTGCTCAAACAGGAACCGGAACTGTCAACAGCTAGATGATCAGCTCGGACAAGAACAACTATTGCGTGGGGCACGTTCTGGACTCGGGCGAGATTCCGGATGCGCTCAAAGCAGCTCGTTCCCGTTCGGCATCTTTGACCACTTTGACACATTCTACTCCACGATCGACCATGCGGGCCAACCGGCCAGCTGTCGGGTACGACCCTGTTGCGCGCGAAGAAGGTTTCAGATGAGCTGGTTCAGTCGGAACTACCGCAGGCGGACCGGGTGGTGGTGAGGTGGAGGACTGGGCCAACAAGCGGAACCGGTATATCATGTAGCTGTACGATCTGTTTCAACTGCCGCCTCGGCTTACTTGTTTGAGATCAAGGGAACCGAAAGTGGAATGCAGCAGAATGAGCAGTTCCAGTGCAGTGGGAACGAACCGTACGACGCGCTGACGCGGAAGGACTTGGTGCAGCATTTACGCGGGTCACGTCAGGCTGGACTTGCCCAAAGAGAGAGAGAGAGTGAGTAATTTTTTTATAACGTTCTGTTTTGATAAACTCACAGTTTGTATTTTACACCAAAAACATATATGTTGTGAAAGGCTATTCCACAAAGCGCTCTCTCTCTCTCTCTCTCTCTCTCTCTCTCTCTCTCTCTCTCTCTCTCTCTCTCTCTCTCTCTCTCTCTCTCTCTCTCTCTCACTTAGTAATTATATTTCTGTTTTCGCCCGTCACGCGCAGCGACAAACAAAAGAAGTCTGCGCTGAAAGTTGACAAGTCAAAACTCTTCTTGTTTTGGTGCGTTTCGTCGTGGTCGTCTCGGTTCGCGGTTGTTTATCAGCACCTTCACTATTGTGACACGTCTGCTGTAAACAGATAGGACGTGTCACAAGATAGCACACAAGCGACGGTTCGTGTGTTGTTTTTTCAAAAGTGAGTGTAAAAAGAATTGCTTTCCATCCTCACAGCAAGTATTGGTTGCGTTTGTTTACATCCGTGAGCAGCTAGAAAAAAAAAGATCGAAGCCGCCGAGGAGGAAAACAAGGAAACAACACAAGAAGACAATTGAGTGGTTTTCCGGATCGTTTGTTTTCAGAAGAATCTGCTTCTAGAGTGCTACGTGAAACTCCAGCAGTTTTGTTTACTTCCCGGAAATGACCGTTCGAATCAACCAAAACAAATCAACCGGAAAACCAATTTTAATGCAAACAAACTTGTTGTTTCAGATTTCGACGAAAAGTACCTTTCCAGATTTTTGATTCCAATTCCGGCTGCCACCAACAAGGATGAGTTTTTAGCGACAGATTCTCTCGGTGAATCCCGAATTGTGTGGACCTGATCTTGTGCATTCTAGTCGACACTGTCGAGGACGGTCGTGGGCAAAGTTTGACGCGGTCAATTAGACAGGTATATTTAGCTTATCTTCCCTCCTCCTCCTCGTCCTCCTCTTCAGTAACATTTGAAAGGGTTAATACTCTTACGACCTTTCATTTCATGTGTTTTAGTGGAATTAAGGCCTTAAGAGCATGTCGTTAAATCTACCTCTCGGAATTGATACTTTGTGATTTCTTTTTTTATTCCACAGGACTGAAATCCGGATATCAATCTAGGTTTCTATGTAGGAGAAGAAACCTAATTGTTCTTACAAAGGTGGGACGAGGAGATTTATTTTTTATTTCCATTTTCTTTTTTATGTCAAGCCCATTCTTTGCCCATCAAACATAATTCAGATAAATCAGAAGTACTCTGTTTGATTTGCGCTTACAAATTATGTTCTCTAAATTCTCTCATTTCTAATAATAATCTAATAAATTCTAATGTGAAACTCGATTAATTTGCAGGTTTTGTATCAAGGATGTAATTTATTCAACGTAGAGTGGAATATCACCATTGGACTTGAATATTTTATTGTAAATAAGTACATTTTGGCTTATTTTTTTGTTTTTCAAGGTTTGTACCTGAAGCCTGCTTTGATCTGAACCTGAATTTCGTTAAGTGCAAGACCATCAGGGACGACACGCTCTCATCAACCAGCGGTCCCACTTTTATCTAAACTCGAAGCTTCCGAACTACTAATAACCGGCATGGTACAGCTGCGCCGTTTCCTATCGCAAGCGATTTCAAGTCAAGGATGGAGCTGGCATCGAAAATGCAACCGTTGCGCTGGATGGGGCGTACGACATTGATCAACCTCCTGCTGTAGGAAATTTCCTTGAGATTTGTCGAGCTTAGATTTTTTGTTTTTGGACAAGACAAACCTCTAGACACTGACTAATTCGATCATTGTACTACTAAAATGACAAAATATATTAAAATATTTGGACAAAGTAAAACTGCACTGTTTTTTTGCTCAAAATTCCGAAAATCCTTGAAAAAATTGATGTTAATTCGAATTGTTACAACTATTTCCCAAAATGTATCGCGTCATGAAAAATCACTCAAATAACTATTTAAAACCATAAAAATACCATTTGAGAAATGGTGAAATCTCTAAAATATATACGCAAAAATGAACTTTCAGAAAGCATTTGACAAAGTGTCACTAGAAGAAAAAATCAAATAGTGAATATTGCTAACAACATATATGGGGAATAGTTCACTATTTGAGAGACGGTGAGGAATTAAAAAAATGACTTACCAAATAGTGGCTATACAATTGGGTAAAATGTTGATTGAATATTTAACAAATGATTTTCAAACGGTTTTTTTCTATGCGGGTTACCAGATAACCAAGCTACTAGATAACTTCTCCAAAAAAATTCCAATATTTTTGGTTTACTAGATAATTTCGGAATATTTTTTCATAATTTCTGAAATTATTTAATAACTAAGCTACTAGATAACTTCTCTAAAAATTTGTTTATATATTTTCAGCTTACTAGATAACTTCGGAAAATTTTTAAATAATTTCTGAAAATACTAGATAACCAAGCTACTAGATAACTTCTCAAAAAAAATGCAATGTTTTGGCTTACTAGATAACTTCGGAATATTTTTTAATAATTTCTGAAATTACTAGATAACCAAGCTATTAGATAACTTCTCCAAAAAAAATTCAATTTTTTGGCTTACTAGATAACTTCGGAAAATTTTTAAATAATTTCTGAAAATACTAGATAACCAAGCTACTAGATAACTTCTCCAAAAAAAATGCAATGTTTTGGCTTACTAGATAACTTCGGAATATTTTTTAATAATTTCTGAAATTACTAGATAACCAAGCTACTAGATAACTTCTCCAAAAAAAAAGGAATGTTTTGGCTTACTAGATAACTTCGGAATATTTTTTAATAATTTCTGAAATTACTAAATAACCAAGCTACTAGATAACTTCTCCCAAAAAAATATAAATATTTTTAGCTTACTAGATAACTTCGGAATATGTTTAAATAATTTCTGAAGTTACTAGATTCCCAAGCTACTAGATAACTTCTCCAAAATTATTTTAAAATATTTTTAGCTTACTAGATAACTTCAGAATATTTTTAAATAATTTCTGAAATTACTAGATAACCAAGCTACTAGATAACCTCTCCAAAAAAAATGCAATGTTTTGGCTTACTAGATAACTTCGGAATATTTTTAAATAATTTCTGAATTTACTAGATAACCAAGCTACTAGATAACTTCTCCAAAAAAAATTCCAATATTTTTGGTTTACTAGATAACTTCGGAATATTTTTAAATAATTTCTGAAATTATTAGATAACCAAGCTACTAGATAACTTCTCCAAAAAAAAATGCAATGTTTTGGCTTACTAGATAACTTCGGAATATTTTTAATAATTTCTGAAATTACTAGATAACTTCTCCAAAATTATTTTAAAATATTTTTAGCTTACTAGATATCTTCGGAATATTTTTTAATAATTTCTGAAGTTACTAGATAACCAAGCTACTAGATAACTTCTCCAACAAAAAAAAAATATTGGAGAAGTTATCTAGTAGCTTGGTTATCTTGTAAATTATATGTTTTTAAAAAACATCGCTACTAGATAACTTCTATACTAAAAAGTTATCTAGTCGCGATGTTTTTCAAGTTTTAGTTCTTTACTAGATAACTTTTTAGTACATTACTAGATAACTTCTCCCACCTCCGCTGCCCCCAGTGTCTTGCGAACCTTCGTGGTGAACGGACACTAGAGCTGCGGTATTTTTTACTACCTAAGCTCAGAGTTATTTCAAACAAAATTCACAGTCTATTTAAAGACTACCTGAGTTACTTTCCAAAATTCTAAACAGTCTTTTCAAGACTAACCCCACCTGAAATTTTGTTGTATTTTACAAACGAAGCCATCTTTTTAAGAGAACTTTGCTTGCAAAATGCGTCAAAACAAAGGTAAACGCAAATCTTCTGAAGATTTGGTCGTTACGTCGGTGAAGCGTTTGAACGCTAAATCGGCTAACGGAAACAGAAAAGAAAACAGCCTCATCCGAGGTCTGATTCTGATTCTGAAAGTGAGGTCAATTCTCCAATTCCATTGGCAAACGGTTTCGGTGTTTTATCCGAAACTGTGGACAAGGATCCTTCTCCTCGTACTGAGCCTTCTGCCGTCGAGAAACGAGTAAAGGCTCCGCCAATTGTAGTGACTTCCGTCTCCGATTTGGCCAGCTTTCGAACGCAACTGAAGAATTGCAAGGAAACTTGCAATTTAAAGGTTTCGTTCCAGCTTGGTCGAAGAGGAGAATGTCGCTTGTTGACGGAATCTTTACAAGATCACCAAACTTTTGTTGGTTATTTGAAAAACCACAAACACAATTTCTACACGTATGAGACCAAGAATGCTCGTCCATTCAAGGCGGTCCTGAAAGGTCTCTCCAACGACTTGTCGGTGGATGAGATCAAAAACGAACTTAAGGTGTTGCTTGGCTTTGCCCCATCCCAAGTAATACCAATGAAGAAAAAATCAAACGGGAATATTTCTCGCTTTGGTTTGACTTCACAATTTTATCTGATTCATTTCAACAGAAATGAAATCAACAATTTGAAACTTTTGAACAAAGTTCAGTTTTTGTTCCATGTACGGGTAAAGTGGGAGCATTTTAAGAAACATGGCGGTAATGGCCAGAATCTGACCCAGTGCCGGCGTTGCCAGGCATTCGGTCACGGTACTGATCATTGCGCCATGGTTCCAAAATGCATGGTTTGCGGGGATTCTTCTCACGACAAGGACAATTGTCCCGTGAAAGAAGTCACCCAATTTAAATGTGCAAATTGTGGTGGAAATCACAAATCAAATTTCTGGGATTGCCCCATCAGAAAAAAGGTTTTGGATTCTCGTGCTAAGCATCAGCCGAAAACCAAACCGAAATTTTCTCAAAGTCAGGTTGTACCTGCATCTTTAAATCAAACGTTCGTGCTGTCTCACTCGAACAATACCCCTACCATGGAAAAGTTAGGTAACACAATGGTATTTCTTATGCCAACGTCGTTTCGGGTTCGGGTTCATCCACGAATTTTAAATCCTCTACCAATCTTCAAATTGGGCAGGTACCTCAAATTTCATTTGAAAATTTTTCTGCTGGCAACGCTTTGGGATCTTCTGATCTCGGCGATGTTACGTTTGAAAAATGACTTTTTGCAAAACTCACTGTTTGGTTTGATTCAAACAATGAGTAATGCTACATCCATGATGGAAGCTATCCAGATTGGATTAAAATTTGCGAATGATGTTGTTCTTACCCTGAAGTTTAATCATGGATCTAAGTAATTCCATCAATATTATGAATTTTAATGCTCGCTCTTTAAAAGCGAAAGAAAATGAATTTTTCAACTTTTACGAGTTCATAACGTGCATGTTGCTGTTATAACCGAAACATTTTTAAAAACTGGCACTTATTTGAAAAGTGATCCAGATTATAAAGTTATAACCAATAACAGAATGAATCGAAATGGCGGTGGAGTTGCAATAGTTATCCACCGTAGTATGACTTATAGCACGTTACGTGACTTTAAGTTAAAAGTTATTGAAAGTTTGGGCATTGAACTTGAAACTTCTTTTGGGAAAATTATGATTGCAGCTGCATATTTGCCTTTCAAATGCACTGGGGAAAATAAAAATTATTTCAAAGGGGATTTGAATAAACTTACTCGGCATAGATCTCGATTTTTGATCATCGGTGATTTTAATGCCAAACACCAATCTTGGAATAATTCAAAAGTAAATTCCAATGGTAAAATTCTATTCAGAGATTGCACTTCTGGTCTTTATTCGGTTTTATACCCGAATGGGCCAACTTGCTTTTCTTCTGTTAGAAATCCATCAACAATTGATTTGGTTTTGACAAATCAAAGTCAGTATTGTGGTCCTTTAGTGACTCATGCTGATTTTGATTCTGATCATCTTCCAGTAACTTTTTCACTTTCTCATGAAGCAGTTACCAGACCCAATAGTTCTGTGTTTAATTACCACAAAGCTAATTGGGACAGGTATCAGCATCATATTGAGAATAATTTAAATCATGATTTTGTTTTAGAAACCAAAGCTGATATTGATTCAGCCTTGGAATCTTTAACTAATGCAATTTTGGATGCTAGGAATATTGCTATTCCTAAAGTCCAAGTCAAATTTGATTCTCCCATTATTGATGACGATCTTCAGCTTCTGATTCGTCTGAAAAATGTTCGCCGAAGACAGTATCAACGTTCTCGTGATCCTGCACTGAAGCGAATTCAAAAGATTTGCAAAAGGTTATTGACCACAGATTCACTCTCCTGCGAAATGAAAAGTTCGCAAGAGATGTCGAACAAATTAAACCTTATTCCAAACCTTTTGGAAACTTTCAAAGGTTCTTAAGAAACCTCAAAACCAATCCCTTCTTTAAAAGATGGTGATAATATTCTATTAACTAATGGGGAGAAAGCTCAAAAACTTGCTCAGCAGTTTGAGAGTGCTCATAATTTCAACTTAAATGTTTTGAGTCCTATTGAAGATCAAATTTCAATAGAATTTCAGAATATTGTTGAACAAGAATTTTCATCAGATGAAGTTTTTAATACGGATCTGAATGAAATAAAATCTATTATCAAAAAATTTAAAAATATGAAAGCCCCTGGTGAGGATGGCATTTTTTACATTTTAATTAAAAAATTACCTGAAGCAACTTTAAGTAGCTTGGTCAAAATTTGCAACAAATGTTTTGATTTGGCATATTTTCCCAGTAGTTGGAAAAATGCCAAAGTAGTTCCGATTTTGAAACCGGATAAAAATCCTGCTGAAGCTTCAAGCTATCGGCCCATTAGTTTGCTTTCATCTATTAGTAAATTATTCGAAAGAATAATTCTTAATAGAATGATGACGCACATTAATGAAAATTCAATTTTCGCTGATGAGCAGTTTGGATTTCGCCTTGGGCATTCAACTACTCATCAGTTGTTGAGAGTTTCAAATTTAATTCGAAGCAACAAATCTGAGGGCTATTCTACTGGCGCTGCTCTTCTAGACATAGAAAAAGCATTTGACAGTGTTTGGCATAAAGGTTTGATTGCGAAATTGAAAAGGTTTAATTTTCCGATTTATATCGTGAAAATTATTCAAAATTATTTGACGGATCGTACTCTGCAGGTATGTTATCAGAATAGCAAATCTGATCAACTACCTGTACGTGCTGGCGTCCCTCAAGGAAGCATTTTGGGTCCAATTTTATACAATATTTTTACTTCTGACTTGCCTGATTTGCCCCCAGGATGTCAGAAATCACTTTTGCTGATGATACAAGCATCTCCGCCAAAGGTAGAAGCCTTCGTGTCATCACAAGAAGATTACAAAAGCTTGGATATTTTCAATTCTTATTTGAAAGAATGGAAAATTACTCCAAATGCTGCAAAAACTCAACTTATTATTTTCCCTCACAAACCAAGGGCTGATTTTCTTAAACCAAAAGTCATCACATTATAAAGATGAATGAGGTAAATTTAAAGTGGGAGGATCAAGTGAAATATCTTGGACTTGCTTTTGACAAAAACCTTACTTACAAGGATCACATTGAAAGTATCCAGGTTAAATGTAACAAATATATTAAATGTTTGTATCCACTTATAAACAGGAATTCTAGACTTTGTCTCAAGAATAAACTGTTAATTTATAAACAAATTTTCAGACCTGCCATGCTTTATGCTGTGCCGATCTGGACAAGCTGTTGCTTAACCAGGAAGAAAAAACTTCAGAGGATTCAGAACAAAATTCTGAAAATGATTCTGAAACTTCCTCCCTGGTTCAGCACCAGTGAACTTCATCAATTAGCCGAAGTTGACACTTTGGATGTTATGTCCAATAAGATAATTGATGCATTTCGACAAAAATCATTGCAGTCTTCAGCTGCATTGATCCGCTCTTTATATAGTTTATAAGTTAGTTTTAAGGTATCCCTTTTCCCTTTTGTACATGTAGGACCTCCTACATTTGAAATCACTGAATAGCGAAAGCTACAATATTTCATGAATAAATGAAAGTTGCTAGTATTTAAAATTGAGGTGAAAAGTCATCAATTGCGATTGGACACTCAATAATATTTTAACTGAATGAATGTACATGGAAAAGAAAAACTGAATAAATATAAATTAAAAAAAAAAAAAACCTCCGCTGCCCCAGAAAAGTAATCCTCTTGCTCAAGATGCTGCTGTGGATTAACGAGGAAAGGATTTTGGCGGATTCGCCAAGACAAGGACAAGGGTTTGTTTACGTTTTTGGTGCAGTAGTTTTCCACTGATTAACAACAGCCTGCGAATCGCCGCGGGTTGTAAGTGCGTATTTTGGCCGTGGGAATGTGCGTTCGTTGGTGTCGTTTTATGTGAGAGTTGCGAATTGTTGTTATTTATGTGAAAGTTGATGTTTTTGTGGCTCTGTGGAAGAAAAATTACGTTAGCGAAATCCTCCTGCCTACATGCCGCTTTTCATCGTTCCTCCTCCTACTCCTGCTGGTGATGTTAAGACGTGGATCAACGCCGGAATGATTTTGGCGATTTTGACAGTTTTCGGTGGAGGAAAACAGCAGTGTCGATTTGTTTTGGTTTTTGTCGTCGCGTCATCAGAATCGCGATTTGTGGGGAAACCGTATTTGATCCGTGTGTTTTCGCGAGTGTGCGTGTGATTGTTTACGTTTCTGCATCATGGTGGTGATTGGGGACTGGACGTGACACTGTGACATTGTTTCTATCGTTTTGGAGTGTCAGCGACAGAAGGATGAACCTTCCTCTTGTGATTCCGGAGGAGGTGATTCAATTGAGTGGCTCGAAAGCAGTTTCACGGAGGAGGATGAGTCCACCTGAAGCGGCTACAGATGTTGTTTCTACTAGTCAAGCCGACTAATATTTTTCGACGATTTTTAAAACTCAGATAAGTATTGCTTGTTTTCTTTTTCTTTGTTTACTATTGAATTTTTAATTATTCCATAAATTTTGTTTGAGAATTGATGCTTTGTTTTTTATTTTCTCTTACAGATCTACTAACGGGCATTTTCTGGACATTCGGCTTCTAGTATTTTGTTTAGTTTGACCAATCAGCTGCAAAAATGGATTGTGCTGCAATCATATGCTCTCTGGATGCATTTGAAGAGGATTAACAAGGTATGTACGAGAATTATTATTTCAAAGTGAACCTATCACTTCAGTTTAGAAATTCTTTCAAACATTTCAATGTTTGTTTAGCAAAGTTTAGTTTTTCATTCTGTTATTTATGCTGATTTTGAATACACATTATTGACTTTTGACAGATTGATATAAAATTCTTAAAATAAATTATTTATTGATATTGCATATATTTTTTTATTCTTTCCTCTAAAGACCATATTTTTGTTTATTTTTTTTTTGTTTGGGAATTTTATAAATTTAAATGTTTTAATGTGATTTTCTAGTAAAATTTATTTTTATTAATTAAGCCTAAAATTAAAAACTATAGCAAACAATCAGCTGGAAGACTAAACATAATGACAATCTAAATTTTTAAAAATATTTGTATACAGTCATCCCTCATATTAGGAACAGTTCACAGATCGGCCAATATTCAAAAAATCATAGAAAATCGATAATTGAACATAATGATTCGCTTTTACCTTCATTTGAAAGCTGTTTTGCGATCTTTCGAATGCTGTATCGAACAACTGCAAATTTTATCGTTTTATATCAAGTTTTTGAAGAAAAACTTTGACCCTTGAAATCTACAAATTCGGAACACTTTTTTCTAACGATGTAAACAATCTTTTTTATCGCTCCAGGGGTACATATTTAAAAAAAAAATTACTTCACATTCTGAAACCAATAAAAACTCATGCTTAGTAATGTTTTATGAATGGTCTGCTAACTTTTTTTGTGAAAATATCAGTTAAATTCAGGTGTTCCACAATTGTGGGAGGCACAATAACATCCCATAATTATGGAACAGGCAATTTGGAAGCAGCATTTTGCTGCTCTGAATAAAATAGTCTCGAAATGCAGTTTTTTGTTTTAAAAGTACTACTTATATTAATGAAATAGCAAAAGAATGTCCAAATAAAGGTCCTAAAAATAGTAGGGTACACAGAAAAGATGCATTTGGCATGCTTTTGACAAATTATCACAAAAGTTGTTCCGAATATGTGGGATGACTGTATCATTTGCCGTATAATTCGAATTAATTCAATGTTTAGTGTGAATAAGTAAGGCTGGTACACATTTTATTTAAAGTTTTTGTCACTCCTCCCTTCGAAGTTTGCCCGAAAAATCAGGGGGCAACAAAAAATTACATCCAAAATTGCATACAACTAACAATATTAAAACAAATCAAACTTTTTGTAAAGCCAAGTCAAAGAAAAAGCTTCGAAAAACTGTACAATTGAACTAAACAAATCAATAATGCACTAATTTATTTGCATTGGCCGCTGAAAATTTTCCTGAAATTCTAGCAAACCTATTTGAAAGTGTAGAAATTTGTAAATATTGTCAAGGTGGAAGCGTTACAACTGGGCAACGTGGCTCGGTCTTATACAAACATTTAAATTTATAAAATTCCCAAAAAAAAAAAAAAAAAAATAAACAAAAATATGGTCTTTAAAAGAATCTAAAAAATATATGCAATCCTTATCAATAAATAATTTATTTTCAGAATTTTATATCAATCTGTCAAAAGTCAATAATGTGTATTCAAAATCAGCATAAATAACAGTATGAAAAACTGAACTTTGCTAAACAAACATTGAAATGTTTGAAAGAATTTCTAAACTGAAGTGATAGGTTCACTTTGAAATAATAATTCTCGTACTTACCTTGTTAATCCTCTTCAAATGCATCCAGAGAGCATATGATTGCAGCACAATCCATTTTTGCAGCTGATTGGTCAAAGTAAACAAAATTCTAGAAGCCGAATGTCCAGAAAATGCCCGTTGGTAGATCTGTAAGAGAAAATAAAACACAAAGCATCAATTCTCAAACAAAATTTATGGAATAATGAAAAATTCAATAGTAAACAAAGAAAAAGAAAACAAGCAATACTTATCTGAGTTTTAAAAATCGTCGAAAAATATTTGTCGGTTGACTAGTAGAACCAACATCTGTAGCCACTTCAGGTGAACTCATCTTCCTCCGTGAAACTGCTTGCGAGCCACACAATTTAATCATCTCCTCCGGAATCACAAGAGGAAGGTTCAGAAACGTAAACAATCACACGCGCACTCGCGAAAACACACCGACCAAATACGGTTCCTCCACAAATCGCGATTCTGATGACGCGACGACAAAAAACCAAAACAAATCGAAACTGCTGTTTTCCTCCACCGAGAACTGTCAAATTCGTCAAAATCATTCCGACGTTGATCCGCGTCTTGATAGCACCTGCTGGAGGAGGAGGAGGAATGATGACCAGCGACATGCAGGCAGGAGGATTTCGATTCTGCGAACTGCGGCTTTGTAATGCACCCGCTAACGTAACTTTTTCTTCTCCAACGAGCCACAAAAACATCAACTTTCACATAAATAACAACATTTCGCAACTCTCATAAAACGACACCAACGAACGCACATTCCCACGGCCAAAATACGCACTTACAACCCGCGGCGATTCGCGGGCTGTTGTTAATCAGTGGAAAACTACTGCACCAAAAACGTAAACAAACCCTTGTCCCTTGTCCTGGCGAATCCGCCAAAATCCTTTCCTCGTTAATCCACAGCAGCCCCCCGCCACAAAAACACAAACAATCACTTAACCACAACATATCACGGCTCCCGAACGCCACGGAACGGACGAACACACACTCCCTCGGCCACAGAACGTACTCACAACCCGCGGCGATTCGCGGACTACAATTTATCCGTGGAAAACTACTGCGCGAAAACGTAAACAAACCAGCCCGCCACGAACGCAAAAGCTGTCTGTCTGCCGATTGCCGATTCCTGTCACGACATGTCGCGCGCGTGCGAGCAGTGAACGAGAAGAGAAAAGAGAGAGTGAGCGAGCGCGTGGGCTCATTTTGCGCTTTGCGATGAAATTTTATATGCGGTAAAATACTTTTTAATGTGATTAGTTTAACTAGTGTATTTAAAGTAAATTAAAGTGGAAAAAAAAGTCAATAAAAATGTCCATTAACAAAACTGCCATTTTAGCTAAGTCCCGCTTGAAAAAAAATAACCTTGTAAATCATCTCATAATCCCGGGTTTTCAAAAATATTCTAAGTGTAGGAAAAGTGAAATTTTGTCGAGGAGTGAAAATTTTGCTAAGTCCAGCAAAAACAAGATAAAACAAAATAATATCATCTCATGATAAAGATTTCGAAATTTTTTCTAAGTCCCAAAATAATTTGGCTTTCGAAATTTTGCTAAGTCCAGTTAAAACATGATAAAACAAAATAATATCATCTCATGATAAAGAGGTCAATTTTTTTTCTAAGTCCCAAAATAATTCGGCTTTCGATTTTTTTTCTAAGTCCGGTAATATCATGAGAAAATGAAAATTTATCAACTGATGATAAAAGGTCTACAAACATAGAAAGGAACATAGATTTCGGCGCGCATTTTAAGAGTTTTGGAACAAATATCAAACATGCCATGATATCAAAACAACTCTGTTCGTCCCATGATGCGACTTTCTGCCCGGGCCCCGGGCAGAAAGTCGCATCATGGGACGAACAAAAATAACTTGAGTTGTTTTGATATCATGGCATGTTTGATATTTGTTCCAAAACTCTTAAAATGCGCCGAAATCTATGTTCCTTTCTATGTTTGTAGACCTTTATCATCAGTTGATAAATTTTCATTTTCTCATGATATTACCGGACTTAGAAAAAATCGAAAGCCGAATTATTTTGGGACTTAGAAAAAATTGACCTCTTTATCATGAGATGATATAATTTTGTTTTATCTTGATTTTGCTGGACTTAGCAGAATTTCGAAAGCCAAATTATTTTGGGACTTAGAAAAAAATTCGACCTCTTTATCATGAGATGATATTTTCTAGTTTTATCTTGTTTTTGTTGGACTTAGCAAAATTTTCACTCCTCGACAAAATTTCGCTTTTCCGACACTTAGAATATTTTGAAAACCCGGATTATGAGATGATTTATAAAATTAAATTTTTTCAAGCGGGACTTACCTAAAATGGCAGTTTTGTTAATGGACATTTTTATTGAGTTTTTTTACTTTAATTTACTTTAAATACACTAGTTAAACTAATCACATTAAAAGTATTTTACCGCATATAAAATTTCATCGCAAAGCGCAAAATGAGCCCACGCGCTCGCTCACTCTCTTTCTCTTCTTTCGTTCACTGCTCGCACGCAACGCGCGCGACTTGTCTTGACAGGAATCGGCAATCGGCAGACAGACAGCTTTGCGTTCGTGGCGGGCTGGTTTGTTTACGTTTTCGCGCAGTAGTTTCCGCGGATGAATTATAGTCCGCGAATCGCCGCGGGTTGTGAGTACGTTCTGTGGCCGAGGTAGTGTGTGTTCGTTCGTTCCGTGGTGTTCGAGACCGTGATATGTTGTGGTTAAGTGATTGTTTGTGTTTTTGTGGCTGGGGGCGAAGAAAAGTTTCGCTCCGTGTTGACGGGTGCAAGGAAAGTTTCGGCCAAGCCGCTGCCCCAGAAAAGTAATCCTCTTGCTCAAGATGCTGCTGTGGATTAACGAGGAAAGGATTTTGGCGGATTCGCCAGGACAAGGACAAGGGTTTGTTTACGTTTTTGGTGCAGTAGTTTTCCACTGATTAACAACAGCCTGCGAATCGCCGCGGGTTGTAAGTGCGTATTTTGGCCGTGGGAATGTGCGTTCGTTGGTGTCGTTTTATGTGAGAGTTGCGAAATGTTGTTATTTATGTCAAAGTTGATGTTTTTGTGGCTCTGTGGAAAAAAATTACGTTAGCGAAATCCTCCTGCCTACATGCCGCTTTTCATCGTTCCTCCTCCTCCTCCTGCCGGTGATGTTAAGACGTGGATCAACGCCGAAATGATTTTGGCGATTTTGACAGTTTTCGGTGGAGGAAAACAGCAGTGTCGATTTGTTTTGTTTTTGTCGTCGCGTCATCAGAATCGCGATTTGTGGGGAAACCGTATTTGATCCGTGTGTTTTCGCGAGTGTGCGTGTGATTGTTTACGTTTCTGCATCATGGTGGTGATTGGGGACTGGACGTGACACTGTGACATTGTTTCTATCGTTTTGGAGTGTCAGCGACAGAAGGATGAACCTTCCTCTTGTGATTCCGGAGAAGGTGATTCAATTGAGTGGCTCGAAAGCAGTTTCACGGAGGAGGATGAGTCCACCTGAAGCGGCTACAGATGTTGTTTCTACTAGTCAAGCCGACAAATATTTTTCGACGATTTTTAAAACTCAGATAAGTATTGCTTGTTTTCTTTTTCTTTGTTTACTATTGAATTTTTAATTATTCCATAAATTTTGTTTGAGAATTGATGCTTTGTGTTTTATTTTCTCTTACAGATCTACTAACGGGCATTTTCTGGACATTCGGCTTCTAGAATTTTGTTTACTTTGACCAATCAGCTGCAAAAATGAATTGTGCTGCAATCATATGATCTCTGGATGGATTGGATGAGGATTAACAAGGTATGTACGAGAATTATTATTTCAAAGTGAACCTATCACTTCAGTTTAGAAATTCTTTCAAACATTTCAATGTTTATTTAGCAAAGTTCAGTTTTTCATTCTGTTATTTATGCTGATTTTGAATACACATTATTGACTTTTGACAGATTGATATAAAATTCTGAAAATAAATTATTTATTGATAAGGATTGCATATATTTTTTTGATTCTTTTCTTTAAAGACCATATTTTCGTTTATTTTTTTTTGTTTGGGAATTTTATAAATTTAAATGTTTGTATAAGACCAAAAATTTTCAGCGGCTAATGCAAATAAATTAGTGCATTATTGATTTGTTTAGTTCAATTGTACAGATTTTCGAAGCTTTTTCTTTGACTTGGCTTTACAAAAAGTTTGATTTGTTTTAATATTGTTAGTAGTATGCAATTTTGGATGTAATTTTTTGCTGCCCCCTGATTTTTCGGGCAAACTTCGAAGGAGAAGTGACAAAAACTTTAAGTAAAATTTGTACCAGCCTTACTTATTCACACTAAACTTTGAATTAATTCAAATTATACGGCAAATGATACAGTCATCCCACATATTCGGAACACCCACAAATTCGGAACACTTTTGTGATAATTTGTCAAAAGCATGCCAAATGCATCTTTTCTGTGTACCCTACTATTTTTATTACCTTTATGAATGTCTTCTGAAACTTTTAAACAAAAAACTGCATTTCGAGACCATTTTATTCAGAGCAGCAAAACGCTGCTTCCAAATTGCCTGTTCCATAATTGTGGGATGTTATTGTGCCTCCCACAATTGTGGAACACCTGAATTTAACTGATATTTTCACAAAAAAAAGTTAGCAGATCATTCATAAAACATTACTAAGCATGAGTTTTATTGGTTTCAGAATGTGAAGTCACTTTTTTTTTTTAAATATGTACCCCAATAGCGATAAAAAAGATTGTTTACATCGTAAGAAAAAAGTGTTCCGAATTTGTGGATTTCAAGGGTCAAAGTTTTTCTTCAAAAACTTGATATAAAATGTTAAAATTTTCAGTTGTTCAATACAGCATTCGAAAGATCGCAAACACAGCTTTCAAATGAAGGTAAAAGCGAATCATTATGTTCAATTATCGATTTTCTATGATTTTTTGAACATTGGCCGATCTGTAAACTGTTCCGAATATGAGGGATGACTGTATAAAAATATTTAAAAAAAATTTAGATTGTCATTATGTTTAGTCTTCCAGCAGTTTGTTTGCTAGTGTTTTTAATTTTAGGCTTACTCAATAAAAATAAATTTTACTAGAAAATCACATTATATCATTAAATTAATTTGTTTTATTGAAATACAATTGAAAAACAGTCTATATGAAACTTATATTTTCTTACTGTCTATTACGCTTTCTAAAGCAACCAAATTATTACAGAAAAAAAATATCTGGAAACATCACAACTTGTTATGAAACTTTTATGTTTTTGTATGATATTTTTCGCCCCATATTTTTCCAGGAAAAAATGAACTGGTCGGGATAATTTTATGTTTATGGATGATATTTTTCCGCACCATAGCATGATAATTTGAAGTTTCCAACACGAACTTAAGTTGATAATTTTTTGATATGCGTAGAGTAAATTATGTTCGCGTTTATGTTTGATTAACTCTTAACTGGAAGTTAACAGGTACTTGACATGTTTGTGTTTTTGCGAACATGACAAGTTTGCAGGAAGATGTAACTTTCTGCCCCCCGGGCAGAAAGTCGCATCATGGGACGAACAAAAAAATAACTTGAGTTGTTTTTGATATCATGGCATGTTTGATATTTGTTCCAAAAACTCTTAAAATGCGCGCCGAAATCTATGTTCCTTTCTATGTTTGTAGACCTTTTATCATCAGTTGATAAATTTTCATTTTCTCATGATATTACCGGACTTAGAAAAAAAATCGAAAGCCGAATTATTTTGGGACTTAGAAAAAAAATTGACCTCTTTATCATGAGATGATATAATTTTGTTTTATCATGTTTTTGCTGGACTTAGAAAAATTTCGAAAGCCAAATTATTTTGGGACTTAGAAAAAATTTCGACCTCTTTATCATGGGATGATATTATTTTGTTTTATCTTGATTTTGCTGGACTTAGCAGAATTTCGAAAGCCAAATTATTTTGGGACTTAGAAAAAATTTCGACCTCTTTATCATGAGATGATATTTTCTAGTTTTATCTTGTTTTTGTTGGACTTAGCAAAATTTTCACTCCTCGACAAAATTTCACTTTTCCGACACTTAGAATATTTTTGAAAACCCTGGATTATGAGATGATTTATAAAATTAAATTTTTTTCAAGCGAGACTTACCTAAAATGGCAGTTTTGTTAATGGACATTTTTATTGAGTTTTTTTTTACTTTAATTTACTTTAAATACACTAGTTAAACTAATCACATTAAAAAGTATTTTACCGCATATAAAATTTCATCGCAAAGCGCAAAAATGAGCCCACGCGCTCGCTCACTCTCTCTTTTCTCTCTTCTTTCGTTCACTGCTCGCACGCAACGCGCGCGACCTGTCTTGACAGGAATCGGCAATCGGCAGACAGACAGCTTTTGCGTTCGTGGCGGGCTGGTTTGTTTACGTTTCGCGCAGTAGTTTTCCGCGGATGAATTATAGTCTGCGAATCGCCGCGGGTTGTGAGTACGTTCTGTGGCCGAGGTAGTGTGTGTTCGTTCGTTCCGTGGTGTTCGAGACCGTGATATGTTGTGGTTAAGTGATTGTTTGTGTTTTTGTGGCTGGGGGGCGAAGAAAAAGTTTCGCTCCGTGTTGACGGGTGCAAGGAAAGTTTCGGCCAAGCCGCTGCCCCAGAAAAGTAATCCTCTTGCTCAAGATGCTGCTGTGGATTAACGAGGAAAGGATTTTGGCGGATTCGCCAGGATAAGGACAAGGGTTTGTTTACGTTTTTGGTGCAGTAGTTTTCCACTGATTAACAACAGCCTGCGAATCGCCGCGGGTTGTAAGTGCGTATTTTGGCCGTGGGAATGTGCGTTCGTTGGTGTCGTTTTATGTGAGAGTTGCGAAATGTTGTTATTTATGTGAAAGTTGATGTTTTTGTGGCTCTGTGGAAAAAAAATTACGTTAGCGAAATCCTCCTGCCTACATGCCGCTGGTCATCGTTCCTCCTCCTCCTCCTGCCGGTGATGTTAAGACGTGGATCAACGCCGGAATGATTTTGGCGATTTTGACAGTTTTCGGTGGAGGAAAACAGCAGTGTCGATTTGTTTTGGTTTTTGTCGCCGCGTCATCAGAATCGCGATTTGTGGGAAACCGTATTTGAACCGTGTGTTTTCGCGAGTGTGCGTGTGATTGTTTACGTTTTTGCATCATGGTGGTGATTGGGGACTGGACGTGACACTGTGACATTGTTTCTATCGTTTTGGAGTGTCAGCGACAGAAGGATGAACCTTCCTCTTGTGATTCCGGAGGAGGTGATTTAATTGAGTGGCTCGAAAGCAGTTTCACGGAGGAGGATGAGTCCACCTGAAGCGGCTACAGATGTTGTTTCTACTAGTCAAGCCGACAAATATTTTTCGACGGTTTTTAAAACTCAGATAAGTATTGCTTGTTTTCTTTTTCTTTGTTTACTATTGAATTTTTAACTATTCCATAAATTTTGTTTGAGAATTGATGCTTTGTGTTTTATTTTCTTTTACAGATCTACTAACGGGCATTTTCTGGACATTCGGCTTCTAGAATTTTGTTTACTTTGACCAATCAGCTGCAAAAATGGATTGTGCTGCAATCATATGCTCTCTGGATGGATTGGATGAGGATTAACAAGGTATGTACGAGAATTATTATTTCAAAGTGAACCTATCACTTCAGTTTAGAAATTCTTTCAAACATTTCAATGTTTGTTTAGCAAAGTTCAGTTTTTCATTCTGTTATTTATGCTGATTTTGAATACACATTATTGACTTTTGACAGATTGATATAAAATTCTGAAAATAAATTATTTATTGATAAGGATTGCATATATTTTTTGATTCTTTCCTTTAAAGACCATATTTTTGTTTATTTTTTTGTTTGGGAATTTTATAAATTTAAATGTTTGTAAAGACCGAGCCACGTTGCCCAGTTGTAACGCTTCCGCCTTGACAATATTTACAAATTTCTACACTTTCAAATAGGTTTGCTAGAATTTCAGGAAAATTTTCAGCGGCTAATGCAAATAAATTAGTGCATTATTGATTTGTTTAGTTCAATTGTACAGTTTTCGAAGCTTTTCTTTGACTTGGCTCTACAAAAGTTTGATTTGTTTTAATATTGTTAGTAGTATGCAATTTTGGATGTAATTTTTGCTGCCCCCTGATTTTTCGGGAAAACTTTGAAGGGAGAAGTGACAAAAACTTTAAATAAAATTTGTACCAGCCTTACTTATTCACACTAAACTTTGAATTAATTCGAATTATACGGCAAATAATACAGTCATCCCACATATTCGGAACACCCACAAATTCGGAACACTTTTGTGATAATTTGTCAAAAGCATGCCAAATGCATCTTTTCTGTGTACCCTACTATTTTTAGGATCTTTATTTGGACATTCTTTTGCTATTTCATTAATATAAGTAGAACTTTTAAACAAAAAACTGCATTTCGAGACCATTTTATTCAGAGCAGCAAAACTCTGCTTCCAAATTGCCTGTTCCATAATTGTGGGATGTTATTGTGCCTCCCACAATTGTGGAACACCTGAATTTAACTGATATTTTCACAAAAAAAGTTAGCAGACCATTCATAAAACATTACTAAGCATGAGTTTTATTGGTTTCAGAATGTGAAGTCACTTTTTTTTTTAAATATGTACCCCAGGAGCGATAAAAAAGACTGTTTACATCGTAAGAAAAAAGTGTTCCGAATTTGTGGATTTCAAGGGTCAAAGTTTTCTTCAAAACTTGATATAAAATGTTAAAATTTGCAGTTGTTCAATACAGCATTCGAAAGATCGCAAAAACAGCTTTCAAATGAAGGTAAAAGCGAATCATTATGTTCAATTATCGATTTTCTATGATTTTTTGAACATTGGCCGATCTGTAAACTGTTCCGAATATGAGGGATGACTGTATACAAATATTTAAAACAAATTGGATTGTCATTATGTTTAGTCTTCCAGCAGTTTGTTTGCTAGAGTTTTTAATTTTAGGCTTATTCAATAAAAATAAATATTACTAGAAAATCACATTATATCATTAAATTAATTTGTTTTATTGAAAAACAATTGAAAAACAGTCTATATGAAACTTATATTTTCTTACTGTGTATTACGCTTTCTAAAGCAACCAAATTATTACAGAAAAAAAATATCTGGAAACATCACAACTTGTTATGAAACTTTTATGTTTTTGTATGATATTTTTCGCCCCATATTTTTCCAGGAAAAAATGAACTGGTCGGGATAATTTTATGTTTATGGATGATATTTTTCCGCACCATAGCATGATAATTTGAAGTTTCCAACACGAACTTAAGTTGATAATTTTTTGATATGCGTAGAGTAAATTATGTTCGCGTTTATGTTTGATTAACTCTTAACTGGAAGTTAACAGGTACTTGACATGTTTGTGTTTTTGCGAACATGACAAGTTTTCAGGAAGATGTAACTTTCTGCCCGGGCCGGGCCCCCGACCAGTTCATTTTTTTCCTGTAAAAATGTGGGGCGAAAAATATCATTCAAAAACATAAAAGTATTATAACAAGTTGTGATGTTTCCAGATATTTTTTTCTGTAATGATTTGGTTGCTTTAGAAAGCGTAATACACAGTAAGAAAATATAAGTTTTATATAGACTGTTTTTCAATTGTATTATAATAAAACAAATTAATTTAATGATATAATGTGATAATCATGTAAAATTTATTTTTATTAAATAAACCTAAAATTAAAAACTATAGCAAACAATCTGCTGGAAGACTAAACATAATGACAATCTAAATTTTTTTAAATATTTGTATACAGTCATCCCTCATATTAGGAACAGTTTACAGATCAGCCAATGTTCAAAAAATCATAGAAAATCGATAATTGAACATAATGATTCGCTTTTACCTTCATTTGAAAGCTGTTTTTGCGATCTTTCGAATGCTGTATCGAACAACTGCAAATTTTTATCGTTTTATATCAAGTTTTTGAAGAAAAACTTTGACCCTTGAAATCTACAAATTCGGAACACTTTTTTCTAACGATGTAAACAATCTTTTTTATCGCTCCAGGGGTACATATTTTAAAAAAAAATAATGACTTCACATTCTGAAACCAATAAAAACTCATGCTTAGTAATGTTTTATGAATGGTCTGCTAACTTTTTTTTGTGAAAATATCAGTTAAATTCAGGTGTTCCACAATTGTGGGAGGCACAATAACATCCCACAATTATGGAACAGGCAATTTGGAAGCAGCATTTTGCTGCTCTGAATAAAATAGTCTCGAAATGCAGTTTTTTGTTTTAAAAGTACTACTTATATTAATGAAATAGCAAAGGAATGTCCAAATAAAGGTCCTAAAAATAGTAGGGTACACAGAAAAGATGCATTTGGCATGCTTTTGACAAATTATCACAAAAGTGTTCCGAATTTGTGGGTGTTCCGAATATGTGGGATGACTGTATCATTTGCCGTATAATTCGAATTAATTCAAAGTTTAGTGTGAATAAGTAAGGCTGGTACACATTTTATTTAAAGTTTTTGTCACTCCTCCCTTCGAAGTTTGCCCGAAAAATCAGGGGGCAACAAAAAATTACATCCAAAATTGCATACAACTAACAATATTAAAACAAATCAAACTTTTTGTAAAGCCAAGTTAAAGAAAAAGCTTCGAAAATCTGTACAATTGAACTAAACAAATCAATAACGCACTAATTTATTTGCATTGGCCGCTGAAAATTTTCCTGAAATTCTAGCGAACCTATTTGAAAGTGTAGAAATTTGTAAATATTGTCAAGGCGGAAGCGTTACAACTGGGCTACGTGGCTCGGTCTTATACAAACATTTAAATTTATAAAATTCCCAAACAAAAAAAAAATAAACAAAAATATGGTCTTTAAAGGAAAGAATATAAAAAATATATGCAATCCTTATCAATAAATAATTTATTTTCAGAATTTTATATCAATCTGTCAAAAGTCAATAATGTGTATTCAAAATCAGCATAAATAACAGTATGAAAAACTGAACTTTGCTAAACAAACATTGAAATGTTTGAAAGAATTTCTAAACTGAAGTGATAGGTTCACTTTGAAATAATAATTCTCGTACTTAGCTTGTTAATCCTCTTCAAATGCATCCAGAGAGCATATGATTGCAGCACAATTCATTTTTGCAGCTGATTGGTCAAAGTAAACAAAATTCTAGAAGCCGAATGTCCAAAAAATCCCGAATAAAATTATATGATGATTTGTATTGTCAAAACCATGAAGTTACAATAGATATTATAATATTTATGGTAAGTTTATGGTTGATTTTTTTTAACTTCATTGGAATGATGATAAAGTTATCGTAGATTTTATGGTTACAGCAAATTTCATGGTTTTGTTATTGGCAATGTTATAAATTGAAACAATAAAACTACTGTACATTCCATGAACACAGCAAATATTATGGTTTTGTTATTGGAAATCTCATAACGCATTTTTTCCAATTTTTGTTACAGTAAGTTTAATTGTAATGTTATAGTTGCATAGTGTGAACTTTTTTTGAACGATTTTTTTAAATAATGCGAATCATGTAATAAAAGTATTGAAAATATAAAAATATTAAAATATTAAAATATTAAAATATTAAAATATTAAAATATTACAATATTAAAATATTACAATATTAAAATATTAAAATATTAAAATATTAAAATATTAAAATATTAAAATATTAAAAATTAAAATATTAAAATATTAAAATATTAAAATATTAAAATATTAAAATATTAAAATATTAAAAATTAAAATATTAAAATATTAAAATATTAAAATATTAAAATATTAAAATATTAAAATATTAAAATATTAAAATATTAAAATATTAAAATATTAAAATATTAAAATATTAAAATATTAAAATATTAAAATATTAAAATATTAAAATATTAAAATATTAAAATATTAAAATATTAAAATATTAAAATATACAAATATTAAAATATTAAAATATTAAAATATTAAAATATTAAAATATTAAAATATTAAAATATTAAAATATTAAAATATTAAAATATTAAAATATTAAAATATTTAAATATTAAAATATTAAAATATTAAAATATTAAAATATTAAAATATTAAAATATTAAAATATTAAAATATTAAAATATTAAAATATTAAAATATTAAAATATTAAAATATTAAAATATTAAAATATTAAAATATTAAAATATTAAAATATTAAAATATTAAAATATTAAAATATTAAAATATTAAAATATTAAAATATTAAAATATTAAAATATTAAAATATTAAAATATTAAAATATTAAAATATTAAAATATTAAAATATTAAAATATTAAAATATTAAAATATTAAAATATTAAAATATTAAAATATTAAAATATTAAAATATTAAAATATTAAAATATTAAAATATTAAAATATTAAAATATTAAAATATTAAAATATTAAAATATTAAAATATTAAAATATTAAAATATTAAAATATTAAAATATTAAAATATTAAAATATTAAAATATTAAAATATTAAAATATTAAAATGTTAAAATATTAAAATATTATAATATTAAAATATTAAAATATTAAAATATTAAAATATTAAAATATTAAAATATTAAAATATTAAAATATTAAAATATTAAAATATTAAAATATTAAAATATTAAAATATTAAAATATTAAAATATTAAAATATTAAAATATTAAAATATTAAAATATTAAAATATTAAAATATTAAAATATTAAAATATTAAAATATTAAAATATTGAAATATTAAAATATTAAAATATTAAAATATTAAAATATTAAAATATTAAAATATTAAAATATTAAAAATTAAAATATTAAAATATTAAAATATTAAAATATTAAAATATTAAAATATTAAAATATTAAAATATTAAAAATTAAAATATTAAAATATTAAAACTCTTGATATGTTCTTACTGAAAATTCAATAATAATCTGAAATCATTAAATCCAACCAAAAAACAAATTCAAAAATATGAAAAAAACAAACATTTCAGAAATTTCAAATAACATTTTTTTCAATTAAAGACAATTTCAACAAAAATCTGAAATTTGGAAATATGCAGAATTGAATACTAATTTTAATATTAAAGTTTTTATAATTTCAATAGCTCAAAAATGTTAACATACAAAACGAATGTACAAGTCGAAATTCCAAAAGTTTGAAAAATCGGAAATATAGAACATTAAAAAAAATTAATAAAATCTAAAATGAAAAATTAAGATTCTAGAAATTAAAAAAAAAATAGAATTAAAGAATCAAAAATTTAAAAATTAAAAGATTTAAAAACTTACAAATTTAAATATTTAATTAAAAAAAACTTTAAAATTAAAAATTCAACAATTTTAAAACTTAAACTTAAAAAATTTGGAATTTAAGCATTTAAGAATTTAAGAATTTAAGAATTTAAGAATTTAAGAATTTAAGAATTTAAGAATTTAAGAATTTAAGAATTTAAGAATTTAAGAATTTAAGAATTTAAGAATTTAAGAATTTAAGAATTTAAGAATTTAAGAATTTAAGAATTTAAGAATTTAAGAATTTAAGAATTTAAGAATTTAAGAATTTAAGAATTTAAGAATTTAAGAATTTAAGAATTTAAGAATTTAAGAATTTAAGAATTTAAGAATTTAAGAATTTAAGAATTTAAGAATTTAAGAATTTAAGAATTTAAGAATTTAAGAATTTAAGAATTTAAGAATTTAAGAATTTAAGAATTTAAGAATTTAAGAATTTAAGAATTTAAGAATTTAAGAATTTAAGAATTTAAGAATTTAAGAATTTAAGAATTTAAGAATTTAAGAATTTAAGAATTTAAGAATTTAAGAATTTAAGAATTTAAGAATTTAAGAATTTAAGAATTTAAGAATTTAAAATTTAAGAATTTAAGAATTTAAGAATTTAAGAATTTAAGAATTTAAGAATTTAAGAATTTAAGAATTTAAGAATTTAAGAATTTAAGAATTTAAGAATTTAAGAATTTAAGAATTTAAGAATTTAAGAATTTAAGAATTTAAGAATTTAAGAATTTAAGAATTTAAGAATTTAAGAATTTAAGAATTTAAGAATTTAAGAATTTAAGAATTTAAGAATTTAAGAATTTAAGAATTTAAGAATTTAAGAATTTAAGAATTTAAGAATTTAAGAATTTAAGAATTTAAGAATTTAAGAATTTAAGAATTTAAGAATTTAAGAATTTAAGAATTTAAGAATTTAAGAATTTAAGAATTTAAGAATTTAAGAATTTAAGAATTTAAGAATTTAAGAATTTAAGAATTTAAGAATTTAAGAATTTAATAATTTAATAATTTAAGAATTTAAGAATTTAAGAATTTAAGAATTTAAGAATTTAAGAATTTAAGAATTTAAGAATTTAAGAATTTAAGAATTTAAGAATTTAAGAATTTAAGAATTTAAGAATTTAAGAATTTAAGAATTTAAGAATTTAAGAATTTAAGAATTTAAGAATTTAAGAATTTAAGAATTTAAGAATTTAAGAATTTAAGAATTTAAGAATTTAAGAATTTAAGAATTTAAGAATTTAAGAATTTAAGAATTTAAGAATTTAAGAATTTAAGAATTTAAGAATTTAAGAATTTAAGAATTTAAGAATTTAAGAATTTAAGAATTTAAGAATTTAAGAATTTAAGAATTTAAGAATTTAAGAATTTAAGAATTTAAGAATTTAAGAATTTAAGAATTTAAGAATTTAAGAATTTAAGAATTTAATTTCCTAATTTATTGATTTCTAATTTCCTAACTCCTAATTTCCTAATTTCCGAATTTCCTAACTTCCTAATTTCCTTATTTCCTAACTTCCGAAATTCCTAACTTCCTAATTTCCTAACATATTTACATATAACCTAATTTTCTTATTTTCTTTATTTTACCTATTTGCTAGTATCATAATTTCCAAATTTCCTAATTCCCAAATTTCCTGATTCCCAAATTTCCTAATTCCCAAATTTCCTAATTCCTTAATTCCGTAATTTTCTTATTTCCTTATTTCCTAATTCCTTATTTCATAATTTAATAGTTTCCCAAATTTCCTTATTCCTAATTTACAAATTTCCTAATTCCTTAATTCCCTGATTTCTTGACCACGTTCCTTCCGATCTGCATACTTAGCTTAAACGAACGCACCATGACTGAACTTGGCAACGCTCACCAAACGAACGCACCATGACCAACGCAGCGAGCTGTCAAAAATTTTCACTTGCGTGCGTGTTCAATCACGTTGGTGGTGGCCGCGGATTTATTTGAGATTTTCAACGTGGGTCAAGTAGTGTGTGATTGTGAAAAAGGATCCTCTGTCGTTTAATCGTGCGGGTGGCCGTACCGGAACAGCTCCTAAATGGCGGAATGAGCAAATCTGGGTGAGTATTTGCTGTTTTGTGAAACTTGAAAGGGCGGAATCCCAGCAGTAGGCATTTTCATGGCCTGCTTTTTGTGTTTCTCTTTTTTACCGGGATTCAACACAACGGAGGCGCTCGTTTTGGAAAAGAAGGCCCGGCTCCAGCTGCGGACTTTCCCGGCCGCCGTCATGACGTTCCGGGTGTTGGTTCTGCCGAGTGACGGACCAGGGTGAGTTTGAAGTGTGGTTGTTTCTTGGGACATTTTTTCTACGCTATTGGAGGAGGACAGAGCTACGGCCCAGTATTTTCAATTCTGAAACGGTTCTCGATTCGGATTCCGGTTCAAACGTAACAACCCAGTCAGTTCAACTTGAGTTCTGAAACGAAATTCAATTCGAATAGTTAACAAATCCTGTTCCAAACGCTACAACCGGTTCCGTGTTCGTGGAATCTCACTTTGCAGCACTTGCAGACATTTTCCTTGGCCTGCTTGAGAATAAACAAACAAAAAAACTTTTTTGCTGACTATTTTTATTATTTGTTTTCGTTATTGCAGGGACTATTTCGATCGTGGATTAAGGATGAGCCAAGTAATGCTGCCGGGAGTTTCTTTCCGGATGAAATCAATGGAAACAGTGCAACAATCTCATCCACGGGTCAACTGATCACCAAGAGGGCAATCCTACTGCAACCAGGTAAGCAGGAGCGGGGGAAGACAGAAAGCGGAGTATTTACTGTTCAAATTCCGCAGGCTGCTTGTTTGGATCGCCAAATTTTCCCTGGCCGTTTCCTGGAAGGCGTTGCTACAGATGCGAAAAGGGTAGACCGACAACGTAGACGGAGTTCCTGTGGTGTTGGTGGTGACAAGAGGACGAAATCAACCGGAGCCTTCGCGCGAACCTGGCCGATTCGATGATGGCGGACGGATTTTCATAAAGGTTGTCGCTGAAAAAATTGCAAGAGCCCAGCAGTTCAATTCGAATTTGGAAACGGAATCTAATTAGATTCTAAATAGAAACCGTTTCAAACGCAACAACCGGTTCCGTGTTCGAACCGGTTGTTGCGTTCGAAATGGAACCTAATTCGAATCTAATTTGATTTCGTTTCAGAATTCGAATTGAACTGACTGGGTGGAAGAGAAACCAAAGCCAAAGTTTGTAACACGCACCAACACGAACACAAACGTACACAGCTTTTTGGGCCAATACAATAAGAACCATAAAAATACTGTATTTAATTATATATTTCATTGTCCATATTCTTTTTTTACAGTACAATTTAGTGGAGAGAAAAAAAATAAATAACATAAAAATACAATAAAACTTACTGTAGTTATTATTTATTTCATTGTCCGATTATAGTTTTACAATATCATTTAGTATGGGAAAATCCATGAAGAACTGTGAATTTACTGTGCAAACCATAGTAATGGTTACTGTATTTATTATAGATGCATGATGTTTTCTATGGTTTGGGTCAATTTTTGACGGAAAAGGCATCAATGAAAATACGGTAGAATGTATAGTATTTGGTTTTTTTGTATGGGGAAAAGTCGAAATTTTTATGGTGACTGTGCCTAACAATACCCCTTTTTTATAGTAAATTCCCAAAATAAGATATATTCTATGGTGAAAAAACATAAAGGCTACTGTAGAATCATGGTAAAAATAACCATAGAATTTATCGTGTGATAACCATAAAATCTACTGTTGGTTTATAGTAAATCTTTATGCGGGATGCCCGTTGGTAGATCTGTAAGAGAAAATAAAACACAAAGCATCAATTCTCAAACAAAATTTATGGAATAATTAAAAATTCAATAGTAAACAAAGAAAAAGAAAACAAGCAATACTTATCTGAGTTTTAAAAATCGTCGAAAAATATTTGTCGGTTGACTAGTAGAACCAACATCTGTAGCCACTTCAGGTGGACTCATCTTCCTCCGTGACACTGCTTGCGAGCCACACAATTTAATCATCTCCTCCGGAATCACAAGAGGAAGGTTCAGAAACGTAAACAATCACACGCGCACTCGCGAAAACACACGGACCAAATACGGTTCCTCCACAAATCGCGATTCTGATGACGCGACGACAAAAAACCAAAACAAATCGAAACTGCTGTTTTCCTCCACCGAGAACTGTCAAATTCGTCAAAATCATTCCGACGTTGATCCGCGTCTTGATAGCACCTGCTGGAGGAGGAGGAGGAATGATGACCAGCGACATGCAGGCAGGAGGATTTCGATTCTGCGAACTGCGGCTTTGTAATGCACCCGCTAACGTAACTTTTTCTTCTCCAACGAGCCACAAAAACATCAACTTTCACATAAATAACAACATTTCGCAACTCACATTCCCACGGCCAAAATACGCACTTACAACCCGCGGCGATTCGCGGGCTGTTGTTAATCAGTGGAAAACTACTGCACCAAAAACGTAAACAAACCTTTGTCCCTTGTCCTGGCGAATCCGCCAAAATCCTTTCCTCGTTAATCCACAGCAGCATCTTGGGCAAGAGAATTACTTTTCTGGTGCAGCGGCTTGGCCGAAACTTTCCTTGCACCCGTCAAACTTTCTCTTCACCCCCCAGCCACAAAAACACAAACAATCACTTAAACACAACATATCACGGCTCCCGAACGCCACGGAACGGACGAACACACACTCCCTCGGCCACAGAACGTACTCACAACCCGCGGCGATTCGCGGACTACAATTTATCCGTGGAAAACTACTGCGCGAAAACGTAAACAAACCAGCCAGCCACGAACGCAAAAGCTGTCTGTCTGCCGATTGCCGATTCCTGTCACGGCATGTCTCGCGCGTTGCGTGCGAGCAGTGAACGAAAGAAGAGAGAAAAGAGAGAGTGAGCGAGCGCGTGGGCTCATTTTTGCGCTTTGCGATGAAATTTTATATGCGGTAAAATACTTTTTAATGTGATTAGTTTAACTAGTGTATTTAAAGTAAATTAAAGTGGAAAAAAGTCAATAAAAATGTCCATTAACAAAAATGCCATTTTAGCTAAGTCCCGCTTGAAAAAAATTTAACCTTGTAATTCATCTCATAATCCCGGGTTTTCAAAAATATTCTAAGTGTAGGAAAAGTGAAATTTTGTCGAGGAGTGAAAATTTTGCTAAGTCCAGCAAAAACAAGATAAAACAAAATAATATCATCTCATGATAAAGATTTCGAAATTTTTTCTAAGTCCCAAAATAATTTGGCTTTCGAAATTTTGCTAAGTCCAGTGAAAACATGATAAAACAAAATTATATCATCTCATGATATAGAGGTAAATTTTTTTTTCTAAGTCCCAAAATAATTCGGCTTTCGATTTTTTTCTAAGTCCGGTAATATCATGAGAAAATGAAAAATTATCAACTGATGATAAAAGGTCTACAAACATAGAAAGGAACATAGATTTCGGCGCGCATTTTAAGAGTTTTTGGAACAAATATCAAACATGCCATGATATCAAAAACAACTCAAGTTATTTTTTTGTTCGTCCCATGATGCGACTTTCTGCCCGGGGGGCAGAAAGTTACATCTTCCTGAAAACTTGTCATGTTCGCAAAAACACAAACATGTCAAGTACCTGTTAACTTCCAGTTAAGAGTTAATCAAACATAAACAATTCAATATTACGCCCGTTTGAAATGTAAGTCTTGAATTTAAACTTTTGAAAATATTTTTTTCGAAAAGATCGGAAAATTTCACGAATGTTTCATGTTTTAACATTGTAAATCGGATTTATAGTTGCTGAGATATCGACATTAGGAAATGGCGGGTTGTTTGGGTGAGACTTAGAAAACATCAATTTTCCTGTTTTTTAGCCTTTGCATGGCAATATCTCAGCAACTATGGGTCGTATCAACAAAGTTCAATAAAGCAAAATATAGAAAATTCAGAGAAAAAATCTCAGCTTTTCAAAAATATTTTTTTCAAAGGTGGGCAAACATGGGCACTAATTTTAAAAAATGAAAAACTGAGACTATTTTCAAAAAAGTTACCTAAAAATGGTTATAACTTGAAAACGGTGCACTTTATCAAAAAATCACTAAAGTACTTTTTGATTGCAAATTCGATTTTACATCGATAAATGAAGTTGAAAAATTTTTGCGACCAATATTTAGATTTTTTGAAAAAATTTGTATTGATTCAAAAAATCATAACTCGGTCAAAGATTTTTTTGCCCATTCTGGAAATTTCAGAAAAGTTGGCATTTTATGTCCTCTAAAACATATCAAAAAATAAAAAAAATTAAAAATAGTGTTTTTATGCAAATCAAATTTTAGTGATAAAAAGTTAAATTAAAAATCACCAACATTTTTTTTACCGTGTATCATTTTTTTTAGTGTAGCCCATATCCATACCTACAACTTTGCCGAAGACACCAAATCGATCAAAAAATTCCTTCAAAAGATACTGATTTTTGAATTTTCACATATCATTTTTGTATGGACAGCTGCCAAATTTGTATGGAAAATTATATGGACAAACTAATGATGCAAAATGGCTTCTTTGGGCATACCGAAGGCACCAAAAAAGTTTCAGCCGGATTAAAAAATACAAAAAAAATCGAATGACCGAAATCTCGGAGAATTGCTCAAATAATCTTTTTTCATTTTTTATACTCAAAAAGTCTTTTTTGTCAACTTTCGCCGACGGCCATGGCGGCGGCCGCGACGGCGGAGAGTGTGTGGACGGAGCACAGGACTGAAGATGGAAGGCCGTTCTACTGGAACGCGGCCTTGAAGAAAAGTGTGTGGGAGAAGCCGGACGGGTTCCAACCCAAAACGCAGGCGGCGACGGGCATGGAGGTGGAAGACTCCGAAGGAGGAGGAGAGGACGGGGGCGAATTTCGTCCCGTTATCAAGGTTCGGCGCAGGAAGGCTGTGGAGGAGATCACCGTCGCCGATGGCCAGGAGGTGAAAAAACTGCTCAGCAATAACAAGTTCAGCCCGCTAGCGGAGGAGAACAACAACAACAACAATGCGAACCCAGCCGCAGGAAAATCCACCCCCGTGGTACCAGAATCCGGCAAGTCGGCCGGTGAAAAGAAGCAGCCGCCGCTGGTGGTGAAAAATACAAGCTTCGCCCGCCTTGCTAAGGTGATGTCGACATGTAATGTCCAGCCGGAACACAAACTGACGCGGTACGGCACCAAAATTACGTGCTTCAAGAGGGACGACTTCGACACGGTGCAAGCCCACCTGAAGAAGAACAAGGTGGAGTTTTTCACCTACGGAAGGCGCGGTGATAGACCGGGTAGTGATGAGAGGTCTTCCGAACCTGGAACCGGATTACATCAAGGAGCTGCTCAAGTCGGAACATCAGTTGGACGTCTTGGAAGTTCACGCCATCAAGCGGAAGCAGCAGCTTCCCGCCATCGATGAGACACCTTTCGTTGTACTCTTCCCCAAGGGGCACACCAGTCTCAAGGAGTTGAGTAGCAAGGTAAAGAAAGTGGGACCAGTCGTCGTCCGGTGGGTGGCCTACCGGAACAAAGAACCGCACGTGACCCAGTGCAAGAACTGCTTGCAGTTCGGTCACGGAACCAGTAACTGCCATCTCAAGCCCAGGTGCAGCAGCTGTGGGGGTGCCCACAGCACAGAAAAGTGCAAAGAAGAAGAAACGCGAGCCAAGAAGTGTGTCAACTGCTCTGGATCACACGAGGGTCTGGACCGCAGCTGTCCCAAACGTGCGCAGTTCATCCAGTCGAGGCAGCAGACGTTCAAGCCGAAGCCGCCAGCATGGAAGAAGGACAAACAGACTCCGGCTGTAGCCGCGTTCACCGCGGCGGATTTTCCTCCGCTACCTGGAGCGGTGCCGTCCGTCGGGGCGGAAAAAAAGCATCCTCGTCCCGCAGGAAGAAGTCGAGAAAATACTGGCGCCGGCGCCGGTGCAACCCCGAAGGACCAACCAGGCGAACGGAAGCTGTACAGCGACTCCGAGCTGTGGGCCATTTATCGAGAATATAGAGTTCGCTTGAGGCAGTGCAAGACACCCGAGGAACAGATTGATGTGATCGCTCACTTGTTGACACATGGCGCGGAAAAATGATTATCTTTTTTTTATTATTTTTTGTATTATCATTCCTCGGTCCTAACCTGGTCGCAGCACCTAAAAGGACCTAATAAAAATAAGCTATGAATAAAAAAAAAAAATACTCAAGTCTGTTACAAATGTTTGTGTGTGTGTGTGTGTGTGTGTGTGTGTGTGTGTGTGTGTGTGTGTGTGTGTGTGTGTGTGTGTGTGTGTGTGTGTGTGTGTGTGTGTGTGTGTGTGTGCAACCAACCAAACGGGACCACGCGGCCGCCTCTTACAAATTGAGTTGTTTCCATGTATTTTAGATTTGACATCCTATACATGCAAATAACTCGCATAGGCATTTGGAAGGTGTTAGCTCTGCCGAGCTTCGGTGACCCATTTCTACGCAGGCTAGCCGTGCGCGAGGTACTTCAGCTTGAATCGACAAGCCCCGCCCTAAAGAACGTTTGCATCAATCGGATTCAAACGTTATTTAGAACTTCTGAACCCTTGTCAAATGGACAAAAACCCAGCGCGTATATAGTTTGTAGTAATAGTATTCCTAATTCACCAATCCAAAGAACGGGGGATCGAACCCCGGTTAGAGCGACTTTGATGTTTCGTTCATGTTTAGAGTTCCAAAAAATCATATTTCCTTAACTTTATCGTTTGGAGCAGATGGGAATCGAACCCAGCATCATTCGCTTACAAAGCGAATAGCGTAGCCAGTCAGCAACGGCTGCTCCATATTTCCAATTGGAAGTTTCTCACCCGAAAAGCAGCACCGGCTGTTACAAATGTTTGACCCAAAAATGAAGTTTCTCATCTAATTTTTCAGATTTTCATAAAATTCCGTCCAAAGATACAAAATTTCATACGTTTACATACCCATTCCAGCCCTCAAAATTGTATGGAGACTTGTATGGAAAAACAAATGATGCAAAATTGCTTCTTTTGACATAGGGAATGCAAAGAAAAGTCGATTGAAAATCGGACCAGTAGTTTCCGAGTTATGATCAGTTGAACACTTTCAGTTTATCCAGCTACAACCCAACACCACCTCTAGACGGGGTTCGATCTAATAATTCGCCAAAAATCAATGTTTTAACCAATTTACGTGTGACTTGTTTTATGTGACTTTACCAATGTTTAAAAAAATGATTGTTTTTCTTGGCTGTGTTTTTCACCAATATTTTCTGTACTTTTTTCTATTGTCTATAGTCTGAGACATTTTTAACAATTTAAATGATAATGGTTTGTTCTAAAGTAAAAAAATGAAAAACATACAAAAAATAATGAAAAATTTGCTGTAAAAAACATTTGTCATAAGGTGCTAGAATAGGCCAAAAACTACTAAAAACAAATATCAACTAAACAAGAGAAATGCAAATATATAAACTAAAACTGAAACAAAAACAACATAAAACAAGAGAAGTAAAGTTTTTAGTAAAACAACAGTTGCTCAAAATAACAAGGTTTGAGTTCACTTGAAAAAGTGAAAAAATCGAAAAAAAATGGGCAACAAAGGGTTAACACAAAATCAAGCTCATCGATTTGATTTCTTTGAGATTGTGTATCTCAGAAACAAATTGCTCGATTTGAAAGTTTCAGAGAGAAAATTGTACAAAATTTCTTGGCTCTTCAAAAATATTTTTTAGGAGTACTTTAAATTCCAGAAGTATTATTTTAAAATGAAAAGAAACCAAAATAAATTTAAATTGCACTTTTTCGTTTTTTTTTCTTCAAAAAAAATCATATCTCCTACACAGCAAAAAATCCGATGGTAAAATCGCATGCGAAAGCATGCACATCACCTTCGTCAAAATAAACATTTAATATTATTGGGGTTATTCAAACCCAGCACCAACAGTAAGGACTGGCGCCTTAGCCCACTCGGCCATCAGACCGATGAAAAGTTGTTAGGATAAACGCATATATGAGCTTGACATTTCGGTCAGGTAGGTTTCCCATACTGATGGGCTACATATTTCAGGGTGTAAAATTACATTAAATTGCATAAAATAATGCAATATTTATTTTAACGAAAAAAAAAACGGAATCGACGTAACTGTAGTGGGTCGACACATGCAACGTATCATTTAACGCTGACTCAAATTACAACACTTGAGTCAGTAACAAATTATGTATGTTCTACTTCTTGGGCGACCTTCTTGTGGCCCACATTCTGTGACACTTTGAAGTCAGCAGTTGCTTTCCGTGTTGTGTTTAACACTGACCCTCTTTGATGGGTACCAGATGTTGACAAACATGCACCAAGCACTTTGTTATATTCAAGCGACCACCGAAAGAGTACTCGATGGTAAATAGCCAAAAAGTAGGTGTGGCTTATTAGCCATCTTTTTCTAGGAATTCACCACAGCCAACAAGGCTTAAGTTTAAGTTAGCAATAAGTTTGAAGTTAAAATAAAGATCATTCCTAGTTCCACCGTCAACCGTGTTAGATGTCTCATTTGTATCACCTTACCCTCCATACATAACATGGCGATCCTGCCAGCTCTAACAAAAGTTTTTCTTTTTCGGGAATTCAAAGCTTAAAGTGAAGACTAAAAGTGAATGAAATATTCACAACAGTGATTTATGCCAGTGTAGTGAATTGTAAAGTAGCAAAAGCATTAAAATGAGTTGGTTTAGCAGTGAAGTGAATACTGTTAAAATTACAGATCATGTAAGCGCCATCGCGCTTGTGGTACTAGCTGCATCAGCAATAATTTACATGCTGGGTAAATTTTTTGCCAAACACGTGCAAAGAACGGCAACGGGCGCCGCGAGTCGTGAGACTAGGTTGAATAATATCGCTACGCAGCGATAAGTGAACATTGATTTAAACAAAGAGAAGAAAGTTTGTGAATAAACATTTAAAATCAAATTGAAGAAAAAAAAAATCAGTAAAAAAAAAGCATGATGAACATGAAGAGTGAAAGTGAAAAATTGAAAATTAATATCTAAAAAAAAGGAAGCAGGATGAACACAAAAAGTGGAAGTGAAAAATTGAAAATTAATATTTAAAAAAAAATTTTGTGATGATATTGATGACAAAAAAAAATATCACAACAGCAAGAGGAGCGTCGGTTGTGAGTACGGTCCGTACTACCACAATCCGGATGTAGACTCTATCCTGAAAACAAGAGAAATAAGACAAATCAGGGAAGCGCCGGTTGTGGGAACGGTCGGTTCCATCACAACCAGGTTGCAGGCCCTTGGCAATTCAACAAGCATCAAACATCAAATGAGCAGGAGAGCAATGGTTGTGGGAACGGTCGGTTCCGTCACAACCCGATAAGCAGGCCCTGGGAAAATGATTGGATCAACTGGAGATGTCCGAATCATCAAAGCGTGAGAATACTTTAAATGGAACTACATTTTGAAAAGTTATCAAAAATATTAAATAATTTATCAAAAGCTCCAACTAGGAGGTATAGAAATAGTACATTAATTGCCAAATTACACGAGGCTAAACAAGTATATAATGCAGCAATAATCGAGATAGAACTCTATAAGGAGTCGGAACAATTACAATTATTGAAGAATTTAAGATTTCTCTACGGAGAAGCATATACAAAACTTACGGCACGGCTCGATAATAATATTGAGCCGCTTTCTTTTAAAAATTTAGTGAACGTAATACTAACAATTAATAAGCTATACAGAAAGGTAAAAATTTCGAATACTTTAGATTTGTCATTAGCTATTCGCGTCGTGGGTAAATACGACGGCGACGCAGCCGAGTTGGAAAACTGGCTCAACGACGTGACGGTTCTCCGAGCGGGGCAATCAACTGTCGATGAAGCGGTGTTTGTTCAATTTATGAACAACCGTTTAACTGGTGCCGCCCGCGGTGAGTTAACGGGAATAGCTACCATTATAGAAGCACGAAATACCTAAAGATCGCGATTTGGGATTAAATTAACCCCAGTTGCCGTGACAGCCGAGTTACGGGGGTTGAAACAAAAGGCAAATCTTTAGTCGATTTCGGGGATGAAATCGAGAAAGTGGCAGCTAGGTTAGCCGCAGCGTGGGTATCGAAACAACCACAACTTTTCCCAACTGAGGCAGCCACGTGGCCCATAGTCGAACCAATTGCTGTAGAAGCTTTTATAAATGGTCTTAAGGATCAATCGAAAGTATTGCAAATGCGGTCAAGAAATCCGGAAACCTTAACCAAAGCATTGTCGGATGCTCTGGAGATACATGCGCAGCCCATGCCCGAGGAAGTCATGTGGACCTATGCCAGTTATAGTAACCCAGGTAATAAGGCTGGTACAAATATTTTTAAAAGTTTTTGTCACCCCCCCTTCAAAATTGGCCCGAAAAATCAGGGGGCAAAATAAATATTTTTACAATAAACTTCAAAATTTCAATGAAAATTCAAGTGCAACCAGCTGAAATCAAATTAAATTGCATTCTCCTGCGTTTAAAATCAATTTTAGCATGTTTGGGTTTATTAAAAAATCTTAATATTTTTTGAAAATTTTCGATGCAAAATCTTTTTTTTCGATACAATTTTTGTTTTTGTCAGATCTTAGATATTTTGAAAACTAATGATTGCAAAACAACTGAACTAGTGTAAAATGCATTTTAAAACACTTTTTTCATTTAAATGTGAAGACAATGGCTTGTTATTTAAATTTTTATATTTTTTTATTTTTTGCCCCCCCCTTGACCTCGGCCAGGGCCGAGGGACTTTTTAAATATTTGCATCGGCCTAATAAAAACAGAGGAAATCGTGGTTATCAAAATAACCAAAATAGAAACTATGAACAACAAAATGGTAATCAGCAAGGTTACAATAACCAGCAGCAGCAAGGCTACAACTCGAATCGAGGCCACCGTGGAAATCGAGGTTATCAACATAACCGAGGAGGTGGTAATCGAGGAGTTGCTAACGTGGTATCAAACCAGATCCTTCGAAAATTGAAATAATTAAAAAATGGAGCAGCCCTAAAACGGCTGATGAAGTAAAGAAATTGTAGCTTTTTCTAATTACTATAGAAAGCACATCAAAAATTTCAAACAAACAAGAAAAGGTGTAGATTATGAGTGGTCGGAAGAATGTGAAAACAGTTTCCAACATTTGAAAAATTGTTTTATTACTCCACCAATATTAGATTATCCAGATTTTTCGGATAAAAACACATTTACTTTACAAACAGATGCATCAGGAAAAGCTATTGGTGCTGTTTTAAGCAACCAAAATGGTAGACCTATTGCATTTGCGAGTAAAGCATTGAATAAAGCTGCGATAAACTACAGCACAATTGAAAAAGAACTACTTGGAGTGGTTTGGGCAATCAGACATTTCAGACCATATTTGTATGGGAGAAGATTTGATGTTTATTCAGACCACCGTCCTTTAGTTTATTTATTCACATTAACTGACCCTTCGAGTAGATTAACCAAATTTCGGTTAGCACTCGAAGAATATAAATTTGATGTCATATACAAAAAGGGATCAGAAAACGTGATAGCGGACGCGTTGTCACGTATTTCCAGGGCCCCGGTGATGGCCTGATATGAGCTACCGAACAACATTGGCAATATGGCGTCGTTTGTTTACAAACACAAGATTGTTTGTTGACGAACCGAAAAATTTACTTTTTTGGTAAAAAAATTATAACCATTGTGAAATAACATTAAGTCTTCCAAAACCGACAAAATTTCGCAAAATTCTAGACCAGAATTTGTTTTATTATTATTTTTCAGTTTAAACCTCTTTCATCGCGATTCTGATCAAGATTGCACATCAAATCATCGTGCCTTTAGTGTATCTTTATTGTTTACATCGATTCGCTGTAGATTCGTGTTTGAATTTTGAAATTTAGCATAAAATAAAATAAGTTGCAGAATTTCCAACTTCAGCCATGTGCAACAATTTCCACATCACCCATGTGGGAAACCGATAATGGGGCAATTCATGCGTTCCAAACTGTCAAAATTCCAAAACGTCATTGCCAATCTTCGGTTCGCTGCTTTTGTTCGTGTTTGAAGTTTCGGGCCTAGACTCTGCGTATTTCTATTGAAGATCTCCAGGCACTTACGCCTCAAATAAATTTTGTGTGTACAAGAGCACAAAATAAAAATAAAATTAAATCAGCTGAGAAAAATGAAGATAAAAGTAAGGTTGCAACAGATTACATACAAATCCAAATTGGAAGTAATGAAAATGAATTTAAGATTGAGGATGGAACTCTGATTATTAACCCTAAAACGTCAATATCTCACCTACGGGGAGTATTGAAACGACTAGTGGTGTTTACAGAAAAGAATCCGATAAAAGGCCTAGTCGTGCAAAATACGCAGACATATAAAAAAATAAAAGAGCAAATAGAAGCTCTAAAAATAAATGGTATACCACCTATCATTGTAATAGGAAATGAAATAAAACATGTTGAAAATAAAGATGAGCAACAACTCATCATTAATAATTACCACATATTGCCAACTGCAGGGCATGCTGGTATAAAACGAACACAAAATACCATCAAACAAAGATATTACTGGAAATCCATGGACCAGGATATCTCAAATTTTATTAAAAAGTGTGTGAAATGCCAACAAAATAAGTCTTTCCGCACAAAAGTACCTATGACAATGACAAGCACAGCAAAAACTGCTTTTGAAAAAATATTTTGGACATTGTTGGTCCATTATTACCAGACGCCTACGGGAATCAGTACATACTGACTACCCAGTGCGATCTGTCAAAATTCATAACTGCAACGCCAATTATTGACAAGTCAACAAATGCAGTGGCCAAAGCATTTGTTGAAGCAATAATTTTAAATTATGGCGTTCCCGACCAAATATTGACGGACAGAGGTACAGAATTCATGTCCTCTGTTTTCACAAAAATTTGTGATATGCTGAAAATTGAGAAACTCAATTCAACAGCATATCACCATGAAACAATTGGAGCGTTAGAAAATTCGCATAAAGTGCTTGGGAATTGTCTACGAATCCAAACAAATAATTCTTATGGATATTGGTCTGCTTGGGTGCCGTATTATAAATTCGCTTATAATACAACTGTGCACAGCACAACCAGTAAAACTCCATACGAGTTAGTATACGGAAAATTGTGCAATCTTCCAACTGAGTTACAAGGAGAAACAGAAATAAGTCCTGTGTATAACATAGATGACTATTCTGCTATTCTAAAATTTAAAATTCAAACATCGCAAAAACAAGCACGCGATTGTTTACTAAAAGCCAAACAAAACCGAACAAAAAAAGACACAAACAAAACTGATCGTTATGTTATTAACGATCTAGTTCTTGTAAGAAATGAAACAGGTTCAAAATTAGAACAAAAATTTGACGGACCATACAAAGTCTTGGAAGATTTATGTGTAAACCTAAAGATTCAAATTAATAATAAAATAGATATTATTCACAAAAATAGAGTTAGAAAATTCATTTAAAAAAAAGAGGGAAAGAAGACAACAACAAAAAATAATAAAAATAATAATAATAATAAAATTGAAAAATACAAAATTTCATATTTCTATTGTAACAAAACATAAACACACACACACATGAATAATATTGTAAAAAGACACATATATTGTACACACACACATATAAATAATATTGTAACAAGACACATATATTGTAACTCTATTATAGTTACACACTAAATCATAAAACATTAAAAATAATCACTATAGGATAATTTTTAATTTCTCCAAGAAGAGGCGTGTAGTGGGTCGACACATGCAACGTATCATTTAACGCTGACTCAAATTACAACACTTGAGTCTGTAACAAATTATGTATGTTCTACTTCTTGGGCGACCTTCTTGTGGCCCACATTCTGTGACACTTTGAAGTCAGCAGTTGCTTTCCGTGTTGTGTTTAACACTGACCCTCTTTGATGGATACCAGATGTTGACAAACATGCACCAAGCACTTTGTTATATTCAAGCGACCACCGAAAGAGTACTCGATGATAAATAGCCAAAAAGTAGGTGTGGCTTATTAGCCATCTTTTTCTAGGAATTCACCACAGCCAACAAGGCTTAAGTTTAAGTTAGCAATAAGTTTGAAGTTAAAATAAATATCATTCCTAGTTCCACCGTCAACCGTGTTAGATGTCTCATTTGTATCACCTTACCCTCCATACATAACATAACACCTTATAATGTGGCCCTCTTAAACCTTGCGGTTTCGTCTACGGATCCACAGGCGTGTATCGTTCTTTTTGCGACAAGACTCCGCCTCCCGGGTCTCCTAAGTGTGAAGGTATGGCACGGGGAGAGGACACCGAATACCTGTATTAACACTTAGAATTTTTTGTGTCTGCCTATTTATTTTACACCTAGGCCTTCTACACGCAGCTGGATTACTACTTTTTTAGCTGTGTAAACCAGATTTTGCACCATCACTAAAGCTCCGAAGGTGTCTTTTTTAGTCCCCTAAAACATAAAAAATCTGATTTTTTGCTTTGCCCAAGACACCAAATCGATCAGAAAATCCCTTGTCAAGATATAGAAATTCATTCATCTATATATATAAAAAATTTCGACGGTTTTGTTCGAACGCGAATCAATTCAACACGGAAAGTCGGATCGAGGTGCTCTTTGTTGCGTTGGGTTCGTATAAGTCCAAGGAAGGTTCTCACGCCAAAAAAGTTACAACTTTGGCCACTCTGGAACCGATTCCGGAAAATCTGCAGATTGTATGGGAAAAGCTGCGTAAAATCAAATTTTGATCACAGGAGGCTGAATATGCAAACAAGCAAGAAACGTCAACAAACGAAAAAAGGGCAGGACGAAGTTTGCCGGGAAGAGCTTGTTTGCATATAAATTTAATATGACCAGCCCCCAGAATTGTATGGACATTTGTATAAAAAAAAAAAAACGAATGATGCAAAATTGCTTCTTTTGACACAGAGAATGCATGGTGCATTAGGGTGTAATATGGTTGTATGGAAAAAAATAAAGTTGTCCAAATTTAGTGAGCACAGCACTTTCTCAGTTCCTTTTGGGGTCCTAAACAACACCCCAAAGTTTGGGACCGATTGGTTTAGTCCTCACTTTGCGCAAAGCGAATCAATTTTCCATATAAATTTGCATGGAAAAAAACATTTTTTTGGATTTTGATATTTATCAAATCCACGTTTCATGCTATATCAAAACCGGACCCATATTCGGATGCTCTGAAATTTTCCCGAAGAGAGATAGTGCTAGCTTGCTCCTGAAAGAAGATATAGCGTCCTCAAAACTCGTCTAAAACGTGATTTTCGAGCAAAAAACACGTTTTAGACGAGTTTTGAACACGCTGTATCTTTTTTTAGGGGCAAGCTAGCACCATACTCTCTTCGGGAAAGTTGTAGAGGACATTTCAGAGCATCCGAACATGAGTCCGGTTTTGATATGAGCATGAGCATGAGCATGAGCATGAGCATGAGCATGGTTGACTGCCAATGAGCTGCTACTCCGTTATTGACAGATCAGCTGAAGTTAAACAATGAATCAAAAATGATTAGTGGGAGCCAACCATCCGTTCACTGTTTAACCTCTGAAGATCCCTGCTTTATTAGTCAATACCGGCGCCCTCCCAAGAAGCCTGCAGTTCAACGAAAGGGAGGAATGTTAGTCCGATAGTTGAAGTTGCAGACTCATCAAGCACACAGTTTTTCGCTATATACTTGTTGATACCGCTTGAGACCGTTGAATCCACAGCATCTCCTTCAAGCATCACGTGATTATTATTTTTTGAGTTAGTAGGATAAGGTATTGGCTTTTCGATGCCTCCCGAGCTACGATGCTATGGGGAGGACTTTCATAACAGACCCGTCGGCGAGCCTTCCGAGCAACGATGCTATGGGAAGGTCTTTCTGGTTAACACACAAAATCACTCACTCACAATTATTTCACTCCACTATTAATTATTCCAAAATGTCAGTGCGTCTTTCGATCATTATATAGAAATGGCTTTTTCACCATAAAAATAAAACCTAAATCGAAAAAATTATACACAATTTACCCGACGCCGTGCCTTCCGATCAACGATGATATAGGAAGGGCTTTGAAAATCACAAAACAATTAATTAAGATCACAAAAAACACTAATTACTCAACGAAAATTACGCTCAAGACACAAATAATTCAGTAAGGCATGCTATTATTCGATTACCACAATCACTCACCCCAAACGAATAGTGACACAAAAGCACAAAAAAAAATTAACCTGCATAATCACGACTTCGCGTCCCCACTTCCAGCGATTACCACAATCAATCACCCCATACGAATAGCGACACAAAAGCACAAATAAAATAAACCTGCATAATCACGACTTCGCGTCCCCACTTCCAGCGCACCAATGATGCTATTATTCGATTACCACAATCACTCACCCCAAACGAATAGCGACACAAAAGCACACAAAAAAAAATAACCTGCATAATCACGACTTCGCGTCCCCACTTCCAGCGCACCAATGATGCTATTATTCGATTCTCCGAACATGAGTCCGGTTTTGATACAGCATGAAACGTGGATTTGATAAATATCATAATTCAAAAAAATGGTTTCCCCATACAAATTTATATGGAAAATTAAATCGCTTTGCGCAATGTGAGGACTAAACCAATCGGTCCCAAACTTTAAGAAGTTGTTTAGGACCCCAAAAGGTTCTGAAAAAGTGCTGTGCTGGAAAATCGATTTTGGTATTACACCCTAATGGTGCATGGCAAAGTTTCATCCAAATCAAAAAAATGAAAAGTTAAAAATCGTGAAAAAAATTGCGAAATCGTAGAGAACTACTCTTAATATTAAAAAAAGAAAACTTATGAAAACTTGTTTTGAGCAATTACTGCTACGCCCCCCCCCTCCTGACGCTATTCAACACGATTTGCAGCGCCAATTCAAAAAGTGTAGTCTCCTGTTGCACCAATGTAAAATATATATATAAAAAAAACGAAGTTGACTTTACATCTGTCGGCTGGTACTAGACCAACAACTGTCTTCCTTTTAACTGCAAGGACTTCGCCGCCCTGTTTGAGTAAGGCACAGAGCGACGGCGCCGGATACCCATATTTACAGTTAGAATTTTAGAGCGTCCACCGCGGGATTCGAACCAGCAAAATATATGTAAATATACCAAAGTATTATTTACTGAGTTTAAAGATTGACTGTTAGCGCCCTTTCGCAATCTAAACAAGCACCCCATGCGCCCCTTTCGAGAAAACCCTCCCCTTTCGAAAATCCTGTGCACGGCCCTGGAACCAGCATGTACCATTAGGGTGTAATACCAAAATCGATTTTCCAGCACAGCACTTTTTCAGAACCTTTTGGGGTCCTAAACAACTTAGTTTGGGACCGATTTTAGTTCACATTGCGCAAAGCGATTTAATTTTCCATATAAATTTGTATGGGAAACCATTTTTGAATTATGATATTTATCAAACCACGTTTCATGCTATATCAAAACCGGACTCATGTTCGGATGCTCTGAAATGTCCTCTACAACTTTCCCGAAGAGAGTATGGTGCTAGCTTGCCCCTAAAAAAAGATACAGCGTGTTCAAAACTCGTCTAAAACGTGTTTTTTGCTCGAAAATCACGTTTTAGACGAGTTTTGAGGACGCTATATCTTCTTTTAGGAGCAAGCTAGCACCATACTCTCTTCGGGAAAGTTTTAGAGCACATTCCAGAGCATCCGAATATGGGTCCGGTTTTGATATAGCATGAAACGTGGATTTGATAAATATCAAAATCCAAAAAAATGTTTTTTTCCATGCAAATTTATATGGAAAATTGATTCGCTTTGCGCAAAGTGAGGACTAAACCAATCGGTCCCAAACTTTGGGGTGTTGTTTAGGACCCCAAAAGGAACTGAGAAAGTGCTGTGCTCACTAAATTTGGACAACTTTATTTTTTTCCATACAACCATATTACACCCTAATGTACCATCGATTCAAATGGACTCAACTCTCCACCTTCACCGGGAAACTGCCCGCGAGTCGCTCAATAGATTACCTCCTCTGAAATAACCAGAGAAAGGTTCTTCCTTCTGTCACGGACACCCCTAAAGGATAGAAGCAATGTCACATTGTCACGTCCCTGCCCCTGCCACACACTCACAATAATCAATTAAAAACGTAAACAAACCCCAAAGCACAGTCACATAAACAAACGCAGGCCGCAACCAGCACCAACGCGGATTTGTCAGTTTTTCTCTCGCTCACCCCCTCCGGAAACACCAAGAAAGTTTCATCCAGTTGTAATCACCCGTGAATACGACAAACGTAAACAAACACACACGCACACAATCGCGAAAACAATGTTCCCCCACAAATCAGGATTCCAATCACGCGACACCAAAACCAAAACAAACTTAACCAGCGGTGTTTTCCTTCACCGAGAACTCCCGTGTCCTGTCAAATCCACCGAAATCGTTCCGGCGTTGATCCGTGTCAAGACAGCACCTGCAGGAGGAGAAGGAGGAAGGAGGCCAAGTGACATTAAGGGCAAGTGGATTCCTCTTCTGGGTGCAGCTGCTTGGCCTGAACATTCCTTGCATCCGCCTACACTGAGCGGAACTTTTTCTTCACCCCAGCCACCAAAACAGAAGCAATCACTTAACCACAATATATCGCGGCTCCCGAACGCCACGGACCGAACGAACACACACCCTCGGCCACAGAACGTACTCACAACCCGCGGCGATTCGCGGACTACAATTTATCCGCGGAAAACTACTGCGCGAAACGTAAACCAACCAGCCCGCCACGAACGCAAAAACTGTCTGTCTGCCGATTGCCGATTCCTGTCACGACATGTCTCGCGCGTTGCGTGCGAGCAGTGAACGAAAGAAGAGAGAAGAGAGAGAGCGAGCGCGTGGGCTCATTTTTGCACTTTTCGATGAAATTTTATGTGCGGTAAAATACTGTTTAATGTGATTAGTTTAACTAGTGTATTTAAAGTAAATTAAAGTGCAAAAAAACTCAATAAAAATTTCCATTAGCAAAAATGGCATTTTGTGGAGGAGTGAAAATTTTGCTAAGTCCAACGAAAACATGATGAAAAATAATTGTATCATCTCATAATTGACAGGTCGGTTTTTTTTCTAAGTCCCAAAATAATTGGGCATTCGAAATTCTGCTAAGTCCAGCGAAAACAAGATAAAACTAGAAAATATCATCTCTTGATGGAGAGGTCGAATTTTTTTAAGTCCCAAAATAATTTGGCTTTCGAAATTTTTCTAAGTCCAGCGAAAACTTGATCAAACATCAAAATATCATCTTATGATAGACGGGTCGAAATTTTTTCAAAGTCCCAAATAAATTAATTTTCGAAATTCTGCTAAGTCCAACAATATCAAAAAGAAATGAAAATAAAACATTTGATGATCCACTGTCTAGGAACATAAAAAGTATCATGAAATTCGGCGGCATTTTTTTTAGTTTTTGGAACAAACAAAAATCATGCCATGTTCACAAAAACAACTCAAGTTATTTTTTTTGTTCGTCCCATGATGCGACTTTCTGCCCGGGTAACCGAACATGGCCACGAACATAAATTGTTCGAGGTGTATCTGCGAAAAATCTTGTTGAGTTTATTTGACCAACAATGCCACATCAAGTTTAGTTTATAGTAGCAAACAACTGAAATCTTCCAAAAATCATATCAAGTTCATAAAGTAGATTTTGATCCCAAAAATAATTTTATTGGTTTTTAATGCACCTCGCCACTATTCAGACCCCCCTTCTTTCTCTTCACAAATATGAGTAATATTGCAGGAATATACGCACTTACATCAAAACAAGATTTTTCAAAGTTGAAAAATTATTTTACTTTAAAAACTCATTAAAAAATTGTGGAGAAAGCGTTGAATTGCCAAAATGTCACAATAATTTTCCAAATCACGAAAAATCCAAAGTCTCTATATTCCATTTTTCAAATTAAAAATAAAAGTCTATGAAAATATTCCTAAAATTGCATAAGTCCAAAAATCCACAGTAAAATTTCAAAAAGCCTGGTAATGTTTCTTATCAAAATATTTTTCAAAATGTTGAAAAATATTCAACTGGCTGAGAGCAAAAATTTCGCAAAGTCCTGAAAATCTAATAAATTCTACCAACAATCTTGTCCTGATACGGATCCCGTAAATTTTCTAAGTGCCGGAACGATTTTTGTAGGGGGTATATCAATAATTATTAAAAACCAACTTTCGTATTTCAAAATTTCAATGAAGACGTTTTGTTAGAGACATTATTTTAGGAACAAACTGATGTTTTTGTAAAAATCGGACGAAAATTTCCTGTAATTTCGACGATTTTTCCGAAATTTTGGTTCAAAGCAAAATAAACATCAAAATAATTTATCATGTTTCCAAACTCCCAAAAATTTTCTAAGTCACAAATTTTTTTTTCATTTTCCTGCTCTCGAAAAATTTCTAAGTGTTGAAAATATTTTACTGGCCAAAAGCCAAAATTTTGCTAAGTCCAAAGAATCAAATAAATTTTACCAAAAATCTTGTCGTGATACGGATCCCGTAAATTTTCTAAGTGCCGGAACGATTTTTGTAGGGGGTATATCAATAATTATTAAAACCAACTTTCGAATTTCAAAATTTCAATGAAGACGTTTTGTTAGGGACATTATTTTAGGAACAAACTGATGTTTTTGTAAAATCGGACGAAAATTTCCTGTAATTTCGTCGATTTTTCCGAAATTTTGGTTCAAAGCAAAAATAAACATCAAAATAATTTATCATGTTTCCAACCTCCCGAAAATTTTCTAAGTCCCAAAAAAATGCTTTTTCTGTAAAAAGTAAAGAATTTAAAAATATACGCAAAAATTTCAAAGTCCAGCATAAATAAAATCAAATTTTAAAATATAAGTTCATGAAAATTATTCTAAGTGTCGGAAATTGAAAATTCTGTCAGTGACTGCAAATTTTGCTAAGTCCAGTATAAATTTGAAATAAAGTCAAAATAATCATTTCATGATGTTCGGGTAAAATTTTGGAAAAAATAAAATTTTCGAAATTTTTGCTAAGTCTAAAAAAACTACCACTAACAGCTCAATATCAACTGTAGATAATGCAGTATGATCATGGAATATACTTTCCATGATACGCAGTCGTCATAACTCGAGGAGTTTACAACAAGATGCAAATAAACAAGCCAAGATAGTTCCAAGTTATCGCCACCAACTCACTTTCCGCCCGGGTTGTTATTGAAATTGCATGATTTTTGTTATTACCGTCTGCCCACGATGTTGTTCTCGGCAACCTTATCCGAAACCAGCTTGTGTTGATTGCGTTGGCAGTTATCTGCCTGGGTTCCCTTATTTACCCATGCTCGGGCAGTGTGCGGTCCGATTGATCCACAAGCAGATATCAATCTTGATTCTCCCCAATTGACGATAAAGGTTTTTCTATAACATATTAGTGTTTTTGTGTTTTTTATACTACATTTGCTGGGATTAATTCTAATAATATAATACACACACACACACACACACACACACATACACACACACACATACTTTCTAACAATGTGGGATTTATTTTCAGCCGTCCTGGAGGAACTACCCAAGGGATGTCTCAAGGAATTCGTCAACACTTAAATCAGCAAATAGGGCAAGCTGTTACCAATGCTGCTATGCATGAATTATCAAGCACATTTTCAAACAAGTTTAAATAAAAATTAAGTTGACAGCTGAACAAACACTTATTTTTTTATTAAAAATTGAGAAATATTTAGCTACCGTCTGTGGAGTGACTATGGGTCAAAAAACGAAACTCCCCTCGTAATTTCTTAATAACAAAAACAATTTAAATAACATCGAAAAAATTAACATGGAATTGTTCTTAGATTTTTTTAAAATTTATATATATTCAGATTTTCTCTTCCATGTACATTAGGGTGACAATAAAAGAAATTACATCAGGGATACCCTCTGATTCGATTCCTTAGGCAAAAAAAAGTATCTGTGCAAATTATGAGCCAAATCGGTAAAGGTTAAGAAGTGCCCGAATAAAATTATATGATGATTTGCATTGTCAAAACCATGCAGTTACAATAGATATTATAATATCTAACTGTACGGATTTTTTTCCTTACCGTACGGATTTTCGACCTTCTCCGCGGATTTTAAACAGGCCGGAATTTTTGTACGAACAAAATCTGTATAGTTAATAACATTATAGTATTTTGGAAGTTCATTCCAGTTTGACAGCTCGCCCAGAGCAGACGTGTGTCTTTGAGCGCGTTTTGACGATGTTTTTTTAACTTTCGCCGACGGCCATGGCGGCGGCCGCGACGGCGGAGAGTGAATTAAGTGGACGGAGCATAGGGCTGAGGATGGAAGGCCGTTCTACTGGAACGCGGCCTTGAAGAAAAGTGTGTGGGAGAAACCCGACGGTTTCCAACCCAAAATGCAGGCGGCGACGGGCATGGAGGTGGAAGACTCCGAAGGAGGAGGAGAGGACGGGGGCGAATTTCGTCCCGTGATCAAGGTTCGGCGCAGGAAGGCTAAGGAGGAGATCAACGACGGCAATGGCCAGGAAGTGGAGAAACTGCTCAGCAACAACAAGTTCAGCCCGCTAGCGGAGAAGAGCAACAACAACAACAATGCGAACCCAGCAGCAGAAAAACCACCCCGTGGTACCAGCACCCGGCAAGTCGGCCGGGAGAAGAAGCAGCCGCCGCTGGTGGTGAAAGAAACGAGCTTCGCCCGCCTTGCGAGGGTGATGTCGACATGTGATGTCCAGCCGGAACACAAACTGACGCGGTACGGCACCAAAATTACGTGCTTTTCGAGCGACGACTTCGACACGGTGCAAGCCCACCTGAAGAAGAACAAGGTGCAGTTCTACACGCATGGAAAGCGCAGTGCGAGACCGCACCGGGTAGTAATGCGAGGTCTCCCGAACGCGGAACCGGATTACGTCAAGGAGCTGCTCAAGACGGAACATCAGCTGGACGTCTTGGCAGTACACGCCATCAGGCGGAAGCAGCAGCTTCCGCCATCGATGAGACGCCTTTCATCGTGCTCTTCCCCAAGGGGCACATCAGTCTGAAGGAGTTGAGTAGCAAGGTAAAGAAAGTGGGACCAGTCGTCGTCCGGTGGGTGGCCTACCGGAACAAAGAACCGCACGTGACCCAGTGCAAGAACTGCTTGCAGTTCGGTCACGGAACCAGTAACTGCCATCTCAAGCCCAGGTGCAGCAGCTGTGGGGGTGCCCACAGCACGGAAAAGTGCAAAGCAGAAGAAACGGAAGCCAAGAAGTGTGTCAACTGCTCTGGATCTCACGAGGGTCTGGACCGCAGCTGTCCCAAACGTGTGCAGTTCATCCAGTCGAGGCAGCAGGCGTCCACGCCGAAACCGCCAGCATGGAAGAAGGACAAACAGACCCCGGCAGGAGCCGCGTTCACCGCAGCGGATTTTCCTCCGCTACCTGGAGCGGTGCCGTCCGTTGAACCGGAAAATAAACATTCTAGTCCCGCAGGAAGAAGTCGAGAAGATACTGGCACCGGCGCCGGTGCAACCCCGAAGGAGCAACAAGGCGAATCGAAGCTGTACAGCGAGTCGGAGCTGTGGTCCATTTACCAAGAGTACAGAGTTCGCTTGAGGCAGTGCAAGACACCTGAGGAACAGATTGACGTGATCGCACACTTGCTGACACATGGCACGAAACAATGATCATCTGAATCAGTTACAGTTTTTTATTTTTCTTTTATTATTTTTGTACCTTTTGATCCTCGGTCCTAACCTGGTCACAGTACCTTAAAGGACCTAATAAAAATAAGCTAGGAAAAAAATCATTGCTTTTGATTGGGCCAAAGCTTTCTCTTATTAGATATTTTTATTCAACTGTCAGTTTGATTTTAAAGGGATAACTTGCATAATTTTCCGGGTTTTCCTCAGTTCAAACTTGATTGTCAATGATTCTTCTTTTCAAATTCCATAAACATATTTATTAAATAAAAGATCAAGTTTTGGCTTGTGAAAACCTTGTGTTGTGCTTGTACTTATAGCCCGAATAAAATTATATGATGATTTGCATTGTCAAAACCATGAAGTTACAATAGATATTATAATATTTATGGTAAGTTTATGGTTGATTTTTTTGAACTTCATTGGAATGACGATAAAGCTATCGTAGATTTCATGGTTACAGCAAATTTCATGGTTTTGTTATTGGAAATGTTATAAATTGAAACAATAAAACTACTGTAAATTTCATGAATACAGCAAATATTATGGTTTTGTTATTGGAAATCTCATAATGTATTTTTTTTTTCAATTTTTTGTTACAGTAAGTTTCATTGTAATGTTATAGATGCATAGTGTGAACTTTTTTTGAACGATTTTTTTAAATAATGTGAATCATGTAATAAAAGTATTGAAAATATATTAAAATATTTTAATATTTTAATATTTTAATATTTTAATATTTTAATATTTTAATATTAAAATATTAAAATATTAAAATATTAAAATATTAAAATATTAAAATATTAAAATATTAAAATATTAAAATATTAAAATATTAAAATATTAAAATATTAAAATATTAAAATATTAAAATATTAAAATATTAAAATATTAAAATATTAAAATATTAAAATATTAAAATATTAAAATATTAAAATATTAAAATATTAAAATATTAAAATATTAAAATATTAAAATATTAAAATATTAAAATATTAAAATATTAAAATATTAAAATATTAAAATATTAAAATATTAAAATATTAAAATATTAAAATATTAAAATATTAAAATATTAAAATATTAAAATATTAAAATATTAAAATATTAAAATATTAAAATATTAAAATATTAAAATATTAAAATATTAAAATATTAAAATATTAAAATATTAAAATATTAAAATATTAAAATATTAAAATATTAAAATATTAAAATATTAAAATATTAAAATATTAAAATATTAAAATATTAAAATATTAAAATATTAAAATATTAAAATATTAAAATATTAAAATATTAAAATATTAAAATATTAAAATATTAAAATATTAAAATATTAAAATATTAAAATATTAAAATATTAAAATATTAAAATATTAAAATATTAAAATATTAAAATATTAAAATATTAAAATATTAAAATATTAAAATATTAAAATATTAAAATATTAAAATATTAAAATATTAAAATATTAAAATATTAAAATATTAAAATATTAAAATATTAAAATATTAAAATATTAAAATATTAAAATATTAAAATATTAAAATATTAAAATATTAAAATATTAAAATATTAAAATATTAAAATATTAAAATATTAAAATATTAAAATATTAAAATATTAAAATATTAAAATATTAAAATATTAAAATATTAAAATATTAAAATATTAAAATATTAAAATATTAAAATATTAAAATATTAAAATATTAAAATATTAAAATATTAAAATATTAAAATATTAAAATATTAAAATATTAAAATATTAAAATATTAAAATATTAAAATATTAAAATATTAAAATATTAAAATATTAAAATATTAAAATATTAAAATATTAAAATATTAAAATATTAAAATATTAAAATATTAAAATATTAAAATATTAAAATATTAAAATATTAAAATATTAAAATATTAAAATATTAAAATATTAAAATATTAAAATATTAAAATATTAAAATATTAAAATATTAAAATATTAAAATATTAAAATATTAAAATATTAAAATATTAAAATATTAAAATATTAAAATATTAAAATATTAAAATATTAAAATATTAAAATATTAAAATATTAAAATATTAAAATATTAAAATATTAAAATATTAAAATATTAAAATATTAAAATATTAAAATATTAAAATATTAAAATATTAAAATATTAAAATATTAAAATATTAAAATATTAAAATATTAAAATATTAAAATATTAAAATATTAAAATATTAAAATATTAAAATATTAAAATATTAAAATATTAAAATATTAAAATATTAAAATATTAAAATATTAAAATATTAAAATATTAAAATATTAAAATATTAAAATATTAAAATATTAAAATATTAAAATATTAAAATATTAAAATATTAAAATATTAAAATATTAAAATATTAAAATATTAAAATATTAAAATATTAAAATATTAAAATATTAAAATATTAAAATATTAAAATATTAAAATATTAAAATATTAAAATATTAAAATATTAAAATATTAAAATATTAAAATATTAAAATATTAAAATATTAAAATATTAAAATATTAAAATATTAAAATATTAAAATATTAAAATATTAAAATATTAAAATATTAAAATATTAAAATATTAAAATATTAAAATATTAAAATATTAAAATATTAAAATATTAAAATATTAAAATATTAAAATATTAAAATATTAAAATATTAAAATATTAAAATATTAAAATATTAAAATATTAAAATATTAAAATATTAAAATATTAAAATATTAAAATATTAAAATATTAAAATATTAAAATATTAAAATATTAAAATATTAAAATATTAAAATATTAAAATATTAAAATATTAAAATATTAAAATATTAAAATATTAAAATATTAAAATATTAAAATATTAAAATATTAAAATATTAAAATATTAAAATATTAAAATATTAAAATATTAAAATATTAAAATATTAAAATATTAAAATATTAAAATATTAAAATATTAAAATATTAAAATATTAAAATATTAAAATATTAAAATATTAAAATATTAAAATATTAAAATATTAAAATATTAAAATATTAAAATATTAAAATATTAAAATATTAAAATATTAAAATATTAAAATATTAAAATATTAAAATATTAAAATATTAAAATATTAAAATATTAAAATATTAAAATATTAAAATATTAAAATATTAAAATATTAAAATATTAAAATATTAAAATATTAAAATATTAAAATATTAAAATATTAAAATATTAAAATATTAAAATATTAAAATATTAAAATATTAAAATATTAAAATATTAAAATATTAAAATATTAAAATATTAAAATATTAAAATATTAAAATATTAAAATATTAAAATATTAAAATATTAAAATATTAAAATATTAAAATATTAAAATATTAAAATATTAAAATATTAAAATATTAAAATATTAAAATATTAAAATATTAAAATATTAAAATATTAAAATATTAAAATATTAAAATATTAAAATATTAAAATATTAAAATATTAAAATATTAAAATATTAAAATATTAAAATAGATCACGGGAAAACGGATTCAACTTTCGACAAACCAACTCAGAAGAAGTCAACCGCAAAATCCACGACATACAGACCAATGCCACAGGGACCGACGGCATACCTATCTCGTTTGTCAAAATGTTGTGCCCGCTGATCCTGCCGGAACTCTGTCACCTCTTCAACGCCATTATCACAGCTCGAGCTTTCCCGTCTTTGTGGAAAACAGCCATTGTAACACCGATCCCCAAACAACCAAGTCCTAGCCTGCCCAAGCATTTCCGCCCGATCAGTGTCCTTCCAGCGATGTCGAAGGTGTTGGAAAAAATCCTGCTTGACCAAATCACCGATCATCTCGATAACCCGAACGCTCCGCTATTGGCCAAACATCAATCGGGATACAGGAAGGGATTCGGGACAACGACTGCTCTCGCCAAGGTAACGCACGACATCTACAGCAACTTGGATAACAACAGCTGCACCGTCATGGTTCTTGTCGATTTTTCACTTGCGTTTAACTGCGTCGACCACCATCTGCTCAAAGACAAGCTGAATCGAGAGTTCAGGTTCTCGAGCGCTGCCTGCGAGTTTGTCGCATCGTTCCTTGGCCAAAGAAAGCAATCCGTCCGCCTTGGTGATGCAGTCTCAGCAGTTCGTGATGTAACTGACGGTACACCGCAGGGATCCTGTCTCAGCGCTTTGCTGTTCAGCCTCTTCATCAACAGTTTACCCGGAGTCCTGAGATGCGAGTATCAATTGTATGCTGACGATCTTCAAATCTACGTGTCCGGGCCGATTGAACAGATCGAAGAGCTGATTGCCAGCATCAACAACGACTTGGCTGCGATCACCAACTGGGCCAACCAAAATCGACTTCACCCGAACCCCAAAAACGCAGGCCATCGTTTTCACCAAAGCAGACTCGGTTCGACCCCACACGGATATCGTCTTCAGTGGAGAAGTTGTTCCACTGTCCGACAGGGTTGTCAATCTTGGTCTCCTGCTGGACAATAACATGACATGGAAGCATCAGGTCAACAGTGTGACACAGAAGGTATACAACACTCTAAGGACATTTCGCCGCTTTGCAGCAGTCCTCTCCCAACCGACGCGGCGCAAGCTGGTCCAAGCTGTGATCATGCCTATGTTCACCTACTGTGACGTAGTCTATTATCACGGGCTTCCTGCGGCACACAAAGAGCAACTCCACCGGTGCTTCAAATCAGCGGTGCGGTTTGTGTACAATCTGCGACGTCGCGAAACAACTGCGGCCGTGCGAGGCACCATACTCGGACACGATCTGCCGATCAACTATCAACTGCGGACGAGCTGCTTCATGAAGAAGGGATACGATGGCAACCTGCCGGAGTACCTCCAACAACATCTGGTGAGAGGACAGCTTGAGCGGACCCGATCATTCATCATCCCGCGGCACACAACGACGAGTGGAAGAAGTGTTCTTGTCGCTGGAACCACGTGCTGGAACAACCTACCCTGGAGCTGAAAACCCAGCCGACGCTGTCGGCATTTAAAAGTGCTTTTAAGAGATCGTTTGACGATTAGTTTTCTTTAGCTTACTTGTACTTGTTACCCTTTATTTGGATCCTTTGTAACTTTTCTAAATTTCCTAAAGTGTCTTCCTTGACCTGATTAACAGTGTAAACTAACAAGTTGTCGTACCCAATAAACCAACAAATTACAAATTACAAATTACAAATTACAAATATTAAAATATTAAAATATTAAAATATTAAAATATTAAAATATTAAAATATTAAAATATTAAAATATTAAAATATTAAAATATTAAAATATTAAAATATTAAAATATTAAAATATTAAAATATTAAAATATTAAAATATTAAAATATTAAAATATTAAAATATTAAAATATTAAAATATTAAAATATTAAAATATTAAAATATTAAAATATTAAAATATTAAAATATTAAAATATTAAAATATTAAAATATTAAAATATTAAAATATTAAAATATTAAAATATTAAAATATTAAAATATTAAAATATTAAAATATTAAAATATTAAAATATTAAAATATTAAAATATTAAAATATTAAAATATTAAAATATTAAAATATTAAAATATTAAAATATTAAAATATTAAAATATTAAAATATTAAAATATTAAAATATTAAAATATTAAAATATTAAAATATTAAAATATTAAAATATTAAAATATTAAAATATTAAAATATTAAAATATTAAAATATTAAAATATTAAAATATTAAAATATTAAAATATTAAAATATTAAAATATTAAAATATTAAAATATTAAAATATTAAAATATTAAAATATTAAAATATTAAAATATTAAAATATTAAAATATTAAAATATTAAAATATTAAAATATTAAAATATTAAAATATTAAAATATTAAAATATTAAAATATTAAAATATTAAAATATTAAAATATTAAAATATTAAAATATTAAAATATTAAAATATTAAAATATTAAAATATTAAAATATTAAAATATTAAAATATTAAAATATTAAAATATTAAAATATTAAAATATTAAAATATTAAAATATTAAAATATTAAAATATTAAAATATTAAAATATTAAAATATTAAAATATTAAAATATTAAAATATTAAAATATTAAAATATTAAAATATTAAAATATTAAAATATTAAAATATTAAAATATTAAAATATTAAAATATTAAAATATTAAAATATTAAAATATTAAAATATTAAAATATTAAAATATTAAAATATTAAAATATTAAAATATTAAAATATTAAAATATTAAAATATTAAAATATTAAAATATTAAAATATTAAAATATTAAAATATTAAAATATTAAAATATTAAAATATTAAAATATTAAAATATTAAAATATTAAAATATTAAAATATTAAAATATTAAAATATTAAAATATTAAAATATTAAAATATTAAAATATTAAAATATTAAAATATTAAAATATTAAAATATTAAAATATTAAAATATTAAAATATTAAAATATTAAAATATTAAAATATTAAAATATTAAAATATTAAAATATTAAAATATTAAAATATTAAAATATTAAAATATTAAAATATTAAAATATTAAAATATTAAAATATTAAAATATTAAAATATTAAAATATTAAAATATTAAAATATTAAAATATTAAAATATTAAAATATTAAAATATTAAAATAATAAAATATTAAAATATTAAAATATTAAAATATTAAAATGTTAAAATATTAAAATGTTAAAATATTAAAATATTAAAATATTAAAATATTAAAATATTAAAATATTAAAATATTAAAATATTAAAATATTAAAATATTAAAATATTAAAATATTAAAATATTAAAATATTAAAATATTAAAATATTAAAATATTAAAATATTAAAATATTAAAATATTAAAATATTAAAATATTAAAATATTAAAATATTAAAATATTAAAATATTAAAATATTAAAATATTAAAATATTAAAATATTAAAATATTAAAATATTAAAATATTAAAATATTAAAATATTAAAATATTAAAATATTAAAATATTAAAATATTAAAATATTAAAATATTAAAATATTAAAATATTAAAATATTAAAATATTAAAATATTAAAATATTGAAATATTAAAATATTAAAATATTAAAATATTAAAATATTAAAATATTAAAATATTAAAATATTAAAATATTAAAATATTAAAATATTAAAATATTAAAATATTAAAATATTAAAATATTAAAATATTAAAATATTAAAATATTAAAATATTAAAATATTAAAATATTAAAATATTAAAATATTAAAATATTAAAATATTAAAATATTAAAATATTAAAATATTAAAATATTAAAATATTAAAATATTAAAATATTAAAATATTAAAATATTAAAATATTAAAATATTAAAATATTAAAATATTAAAATATTAAAATATTAAAATATTAAAATATTAAAATATTAAAATATTAAAATATTAAAATATTAAAATATTAAAATATTAAAATATTAAAATATTAAAATATTAAAATATTAAAATATTAAAATATTAAAATATTAAAATATTAAAATATTAAAATATTAAAATATTAAAATATTAAAATATTAAAATATTAAAATATTAAAATATTAAAATATTAAAATATTAAAATATTAAAATATTAAAATATTAAAATATTAAAATATTAAAATATTTTTTTTTTCATAAAATTATTTTTATTAGGTCCTTTTCGGTACTGGGACCTGGTTAGGACCGAGTCGGCTTTTGTAATTACATTTGACTTAATAATTACAGAGGATCTTGTGTGTAAATGTTAGTGGGAGGAGCCGATTACCCGCGGCCTACTCGGGGTTAGTAGGGAAGGGATTGATGTTAAAGACAAGGCGTGGGATGGGAAGGGGATTGTGTAGGGGTCTAGGTTGGCTCTGCTGGCCTTTGCTTGTGTCCTCAGCCGCAACTCGGTGTCCAGCTGCTGGGGCGTTCTTGCTTTGCTTCCGGTGCAATCCAGAAACGACGGCTTTGTGTGAAGGCGAGTTATACTAACTGAAGGAAAACTAACTGAAGGAAAACTAACTGGAAGAAAACTAAATGGATATTTTGGAATCTACGAGGAACTGATAGATCGGATAGAGAACATCAAGGTCTAGTTGAGATAACGCGTCTCGCATCGGGATTTCTGGTGGTCTTCCTCGGGCCCTGAGGGTATCTTTCAACTTAATTCTGTGAGCCTGGTGATCTGGACACGCCCATACGAGATGGTCGATGTCCTGATAACCCTGCCCACAGTCGCATAAGTTTGTATCACTCATGTTGATATTAAAATATTAAAATATTAAAATATTAAAATATTAAAATATTAAAATATTAAAATATTAAAATATTAAAATATTAAAATATTAAAATATTAAAATATTAAAATATTAAAATATTAAAATATTAAAATATTAAAATATTAAAATATTAAAATATTAAAATATTAAAATATTAAAATATTAAAATATTAAAATATTAAAATATTAAAATATTAAAATATTAAAATATTAAAATATTAAAATATTAAAATATTAAAATATTAAAATATTAAAATATTAAAATATTAAAATATTAAAATATTAAAATATTAAAATATTAAAATATTAAAATATTAAAATATTAAAATATTAAAATATTAAAATATTAAAATATTAAAATATTAAAATATTAAAATATTAAAATATTAAAATATTAAAATATTAAAATATTAAAATATTAAAATATTAAAATATTAAAATATTAAAATATTAAAATATTAAAAAAACAACATTTAAACATTTAAACATTTAAACATTTAAACATTTAAACATTTAAACATTTAAACATTTAAACATTTAAACATTTGAAAATTTAAACATTTAAACATTTAAACATTTAAACATTTAAACATTTAAACATTTAAACATTTAAACATTTAAACATTTAAACATTTAAACATTTAAACATTTAAACATTTAAACATTTAAACATTTAAACATTTAAACATTTAAACATTTAAACATTTAAACATTTAAACATTTAAACATTTAAACATTTAAACATTTAAACATTTAAACATTTAAACATTTAAACATTTAAACATTTAAACATTTAAACATTTAAACATTTAAACATTTAAACATTTAAACATTTAAACATTTAAACATTTAAACATTTAAACATTTAAACATTTAAACATTTAAACATTTAAACATTTAAACATTTAAACATTTAAACATTTAAACATTTAAACATTTAAACATTTAAACATTTAAACATTTAAACATTTAAACATTTAAACATTTAAACATTTAAACATTTAAACATTTAAACATTTAAACATTTAAACATTTAAACATTTAAACATTTAAACATTTAAACATTTAAACATTTAAACATTTAAACATTTAAACATTTAAACATTTAAACATTTAAACATTTAAACATTTAAACATTTAAACATTTAAACATTTAAACATTTAAACATTTAAACATTTAAACATTTAAACATTTAAACATTTAAACATTTAAACATTTAAACATTTAAACATTTAAACATTTAAACATTTAAACATTTAAACATTTAAACATTTAAACATTTAAACATTTAAACATTTAAACATTTAAACATTTAAACATTTAAACATTTAAACATTTAAACATTTAAACATTTAAACATTTAAACATTTAAACATTTAAACATTTAAACATTTAAACATTTAAACATTTAAACATTTAAACATTTAAACATTTAAACATTTAAACATTTAAACATTTAAACATTTAAACGTTTAAACATTTAAACATTTAAACATTTAAACATTTAAACATTTAAACATTTAAACATTTAAACATTTAAACATTTAAACATTTAAACATTTAAACATTTAAACATTTAAACATTTAAACATTTAAACATTTAAACATTTAAACATTTAAACATTTAAACATTTAAACATTTAAACATTTAAACATTTAAACATTTAAACATTTAAACATTTAAACATTTAAACATTTAAACATTTAAACATTTAAACATATAAACATTTAAACATTTAAACATTTAAACATTTAAACATTTAAACATTTAAACATTTAAACATTTAAACATTTAAACATTTAAACATTTAAACATTTAAACATTTAAACATTTAAACATTTAACCTTCGGGAAGTCGCGCAAAAAAAACTACAAGAGCAGTCGCGTGGTGTACTTTGTGCACCTCTCAGAAATTTTCAAATAAACCGAATATAATTCCAAATAGGAAAAAAACAATGTTCTACAAAGTTGTTAATTCCACCAATTAGAATGCCATCAGATATCTAACCACCATCCAGAGTAACCCGGAGGGCCCCGGGGATGTTCCGAAGAGGGGACATTTCCGAAATTCTGGTCCGCTAGGCATGATGGGTGTCAAACTTCATAATTTTCAAAGGCAGACCTCTATATGGACATTTTAAGTATCAAAGATGATCTGGCCACCATCCGGGTTAACCCGGTGGCCTTGGGGATGTTCCGGAGAGGGGACATTTCCGAAATTCTGGTCCACTAGGCATGATGGGTGTCAAACTTCATAATTTTCAAAGGCAAACCTCAAAATGAACATTTTTAGTTCTATAGGTGATCTGGCCACAATACGGACTAACCCGATGGCCCCGGAGATATTCCGAAGAGGGAACATTTCCGGACATCCGGTCCACAAGGCATGATGAGTGTCAAAATTCCCAATTTTCAAAGGCAGTCCTCTATATGGACATTTATAGTGCCATAGGTGATCTGACCACAATACGGACTACCCCGGTGGCCCCGAAATCCCAAATCTGCAATAACAAGATCATTTCTAGAGCTTTTTGGGGACTCCAAACTGTACTTTTTTTTTTTAAGTATGCTTCATGGTGAATGTTTTTTCCTATGTTTAAAAATCTGTTTATGTCCTGCTTACTCGTAGTAATCAAAAAACTTGTTATAAGATTTTAATCCGAATGTATAAAAAAATATAATATGTTTTTCTAAGATGATGAATAATGACCCAAAGCAACATTTTAACTATTTGTTTTTCTTCGCTAGGACTACTTTAAATTTTCAGTGATTAAATATTTACAGTACTTACGGAAAATTAAATATACACCAATAATCTTAACGCAGAATGCATATGTTGTGTCTTATTCCGGTTTAAATTAATGAATTAAATCAAATTTAATTTCCCCAAACTTCTACCGCGTGTTTATTTATTTCGCTACTTTCTGTTAATGACAGTTCGCTTCCTCCCCAGGTGTGTACTTTGTGTTGTGTGTCTGTGTTGGAATTACACGCTGACCTGGAACACAACAATCTCTTCTTCCTCCGGTTTGCTTCTGTATTGTCCGTTTACGCTCGTCGCACCAAGATGTTCAAGTTGAAGCGATCGCAAATTTAAAACTTTGCTGTTCCGGTTCGTGTCCGGGTTCCGTTCCTCCTCTGGCCTTCTGCGCTGATGTTGAGAATTCCGAGCGCCACCGCTGTTTTTCGGCCTAGTAAACAGCACGTTCCATCTTCCACCACGTAGATCTCTGCACGTACGGTCTTCTTCTTAGTGGCCAATTGGGAACAAAACATTCCCGCGACAGTTACATTTTGTCCAGCATACGTCTTCAACGTTGCTCTTACCCCGGTGCTCTGGTGACTGACGCTCACTTCCTTTTCCTTTAGGCGTTCCCAGGTTTGGCGATCGATGACGTTTACGCCTGCACCTGAATCAACCACCCACTTCACACTTACACCTCCAACCGTACAAACTGCTTTCGCTTCTTCGACCGGTTCCATCGCAAACAAATACTGCACATTTTCCTCCTCTGAATCGCTTCCGCTTTGCTGCTTTGAATCGTCAGAGTCATACGAATCACTCATCACCTGCCGCCGCCACTTGCCCTCCTTCTTCCGCTGCTTCGTGTTACATCTCTTCTTAAAGTGCCCAACATGTCCGCAGCGCTCGCACTTACGGTTCAGAGCAGGACAGGATTCGTCGTTGGCAAAGTGGCCAGATCTTCCACAGCGATAGCACTTCCCTTTAATGTTGTTTTTTGATCTACTGACTTTATATACCTCCTCCAGTTGCGGGCTAAACATCGTCGTCTTTCGGTGCTTTCCGATGGTCTCTAACGAGCGCCCCGCTTCGATCGTTTCCGCCAGGGTCATCTGCGGCTTGTTCAGGATCGTAGCCCGAAGATCGTCCGATACTCCCTTCTCAAAAAGCTGTTCCTTGATCTCTTCCTCCAGATGGTCACCATATTCACAGAGGTTACCCTGCTCGCGCAGCCGGAGAACGAATCCTTCGATTGGCTCGTCTTCGTTCTGCTCCAGGTTCCGGAACTTGTGCCGTTCCAGCGGCAGGCACTTCATCGGGAGGAAGTATTCGTCTAGAAGCTTGACCGCCTCCTTGAACACGTCCGAGCCCTCCGGAACTGCCGGTGCATCATTCCCTTGTAGACTGAAGAAGACGTCTTGAACTTGTGGTCCCACGTAGTGTAGGAGGTACGATTTTTGGCGAGCAGCAATCGTAACATTGTGTACGTCCAAGAAGATGTTGAAGGATCGCTTCCACTTTTTCCACCTAGCAGACACCGTGGACGTGTCCCCAGGAACAAACGGTGACAAACCCGAGACGTTTCCCGCGTCCATCCTTTTTGTTCGCGTACAAATTCGTTGCTTTTGTCTTGTTTTTTTTTATTGCGGCTCCTTCACCTCGTTCCAACGTCCGTTCGTGGCCTCTCGTAATGCCCTGCGTCGCCGAATCTAATCGCTCACCTTCGCTCTATCTCCTTCTTTACAGCCTAGCAGACACCTGCTCCGGCCCGTCGCCGAATTTAATCGTTTGTTGTTCCTGAATCGCTTTGGTCCCCGGCACCGATCCTCTACGCAGATTCACAGGATTTTCACGACCGAATCGAATCAAACTTTTCCTCCACGCTTCCAGCAGGTTCTTTACCGCCTCGTCGCCAATGTTGTGTCTTATTCCGGTTTAAATTAATGAATTAAATCAAATTTAATTTCCCCAAACTTCTACCGCGTGTTTATTTATTTCGCTACTTTCTGTTAATGACAGTTCGCTTCCTCCCCCCAGGTGTGTACTTTGTGTTGTGTGTCTGTGTTGGAATTACACGCTGACCTGGAACACAACAGCATATATATTTTTTAATCGTAATTAATTTGGGTGCCAATGGAAAGCATAAAATGATTTACAGTATGTAAAAAAAGTATTTACACCCCTTGGGCACTATGCACATTTTGTGATGAAACATGTAAAAAAATTAAAGTTTGACAGGAACCTAGTACTACGTTTTGTTCAGAAACTCATGCCAAACATTTTGCTACAAAAAGCTCATGAAAAGATGATTTCTATAAAAAGTTATATAACAAATACTATTACGAAAATAAAAAAGGTGCAAAAAAAGTTTGTACACCTTTCGAAAAATTAACATAAATAATGTTATTTGTTGACAAATCACCATAAATCCAGTCTCCCAACTCCAAATAGGCATCCTTGACTGATAAAAAAATAATTTGGATTGAATATAAAGTTTACTAACTACTTAGTATAAAAGATTATATAACTCTGGAAATTCTATATAAAACTTATCTAAACTTAATTTTGCAAACTTTTAATTCAACTAAATGTCAATATATTACCATAGAATTGCTAAATAAACATTTTGGAGTGGGTATAACACCGTTTTGGGGGTATTTGTATCGATAGAATAGATTTTTCGTTGGAATTTCGTACCAACCCGGAATTACGTCGTAGGAAAATCCGCCGGCATCCGAACCGGTCCACGATTCACAAGTCAACCTATGTGGAATCGGAAAGGGCATAAAATTTCCGATCTTTTGATACCCATACATCTAGGTTTTCTTTAAAACCTACGTTTTTAAATACCTGGACAAAAGTAAGTTTGATCCACGATAACAAAAATTACGAAATTCCATACATTTTTGGCAGGTTGCTCAAACGAAACCATAACAACGTTTTTGCTTAGGTATTTAAAAACGTGGGTTTTATAGAAAACCTGGATGTATGGGTATCAAAAGATCGGAAATTTTATGCCCTTTCTGATGCCACATAGGTTGACTTGTGAATTGAGGACCGGTATAGATGCCGGCGGATTTTCCGACGACGTAATTCCGGGTTGGTACGAAATTCCAACGAAAAATCTATTCTATCGATACAAATACCCCCAAAACGGTGTTATACCCACTCCAAAATGGTCATTTAGCAATTATATGGTAATATATTGACATTTAGTTCAATTAAAAGTTTGCAAAATTAAGTTTAGATAATTTTATATAGAATTTCCAGAGTTATATAAACTTTTATACTAAGTAGTTAGTAAACTTTATATTCAATCCAAATTATTTTTAATCAGTCAAGGATGCCTATTTGGAGTTGGGAGACTGGATTTATGGTGATTTGTCAACAAATAACATTATTTATGTTAATTTTTCGAAAGGTGTACAAACTTTTTGCACCTTTTTATTTTCGTAATAGTATTTGTTATATAACTTTTATAGAAATCATCTTTTCATGAGCTTTTGTAGCAAAATGTTTGGCATGAGTTTCTGAACAAAACGTAGTACTAGGTTCCTGTCAAACTTTAAATTTTACATGTTTCATCACAAAATATGCATAGTGCCCAAGGGGTGTAAATACTTTTTTTACATACTGTATGGCCTTACTTACATACGTTATCTAAATTAAGATTTTTAAAACTCCCCAACATAGTAGTCATGTCGTCATTAAGAGTAATAGGCATTTTCAACAAGTTTCATTTAATTTTTTCTCGAACTTTTTTTCGAACATCAATATGACTAAATATTTTCCTCTTTTTAGAGTAGGGCAGCGAAAGGCCAAGAAGGTTGAATCAGTCAGAAATAAATGAATTAACAACAAGAATAATCTGTATACAATATAAGTCATCTAGTGTTTCTGATTGGCTTTATATTATTTTGCTTCAAAATTTATAAGTATCATAATTCCCGGGAGTTTCGACCAAATTTCCGGGAACAAAGAGTTCCAAAATATCATATTTCTTTGATTTTTCGGGTATTCCGTGGTCTAAACATAGCGACGCCATCCCCGTTTTATATGTGCCCGAGCAGGGGTAAATAACACGGGAATACCATATTTTGGTATTACTTGGCATAATAACAAATACCAAAATGTGCCCTTGGTTGCCCAGTAATAGATGGTATAATACCATGAAATCATACCAAAAAGCTGTATGGGGAAGACCAAAGCAATACCAAAACGTGCCATTCCAGATTTAAAACCTTCGAACAGGCAGGAAAACGAAGTCTTGCTTGGAGAGCCAAAAAATATCAGGTAAAGAAAACTAGAAGAATACTGGAATCGAACCCATGACAGGTAAGGTGCAGATACCATTTTAGCTACCCGTTTACCAACTGAGCTATCAACGCTTGTTGAAAACGAGCTGCTGCTGCATCAACATGTTCTAGCTGCAGGCAAAAATATCAGGAAATTCAAAGAAAGAAAAACAAACTAAACCAGAACGAGAAAGGCTATAGCCCAGGCAGCGTGGCATTTTTCGTGGGATATTCGAGGATGCATGATTCCAGCTGAATAGGATTCAACACAAATCCAATATTAAAAGGATTTTAGAACGAAGTTCGAATACCACATGCATACCAACATTTTGATATTGAAAGAGTTATTTTATCAAATTAACAAAGATTGACATATTTTTTTTGAGTTTATCGATTATGACGAAAAAGGCAAACAATGTTAAGTAAAATCCATCCTCAAATTTTAAATTTTTCACGTTAAACCTTTTGTTGTCGTAAAGTTAATCGTCTAAATATATGAATGTTTTTCTTATCATTTTCAAATGTATCAGCATACTTTTAAGAATGTTGAACACCATTTTAAATAGTTTTTTTTTATTAAATCACCATTATTTTATAATATTTTTATTTAAAATATCTTCACAATACCAATGTATGGTATTCCCTAATTTATAAAGATCATTAAATGACTTTTTTAGACCAAAATAAAATAGTTGGCTTTAATTTGGAGTAGATTTGCGTTTTTAAGTATGTAAGTAGGAAACAGTATGACAAAATTCGACATTTTCTTAAAATTTGCCCAATAACAAAAGAATACCAAAATTTGGTATAATACCAATGATTGGTATTAACTTACACTTTAGACATTTTTTCAAGAGCTCGCGAAAACCAAAATTTGGTGTTGATACCATTGAATGGTATTATTTTGCATTTCCCTTGTTATTTACCCATGCTCGGGTGTTGGTGAGAACTGCAGATCGCTGCAATGTTTACATGCGGGCAAAAATGATCTACGGGCTTGCTGCAAAAAATGTTATAAAATGTGACATTTTCTGCAGCAAATCCACTGTTGCAGATTTTGAGATATATTTTTCCTTTGGGTGTAGTTTTTAGTCCGCTCACTGGGCTCATAATCCAAAGGTCGTAAATTCTACGTTTTAATATGGGTGCCTTGGACCTAGGGCTTGGGCGTCGAAGTCTTTGTAAATAAAAGAAAGGTACTTGTGATTGATACTAGCAATAGTGGCCGGCAGCTGTAAAGTCAACTTCGATTATTACTTAATTTATAAGGTCCGCTTAGGTACTGATCCTAGGTTGAAACCAAGGGTCTGATAAAAATTATAAAAAAACGAACACAGAAAAAAACGATGGTAATATTCATCAGAAAATGGTGACAGATTTTGTGTCAAAAAAATTGTAATATTACATAAGGAATTGATGAATTTTCATCAGTTTCTGATGAATTTTCATCAGGTTCACATTTTTACACACTTTTTATATTCAACCAACCAAATTTTCATGTTTCCAAAATTCAACTTTTTTTGCAGCATACTGATCACGATGTTCACTTGGTCAAAACTAGATTTCAATGTTTGGGAATTTTACAAAAATACTGTAATTGGGTCCTAAAATGAAGCTTAGATTGCTGATATTATTGTTTACAGCGATAAAGCTTATTTTTCTGAGTACAATGACCCTTTGTACGACCACAAAGAGTTTAAAATGGATTTTTAAATCAATTTTGAAAAATTAACCTCGCAGTCCTTCTTGACAGAAAAGCTCCTACTTGACAGCTCGTTCCAAGGGGACCATAGTTGATCCATAGAAAAAATGTTGTCCTGTCAAAAATTTGTTTTGCATAAAAATGAAAAAAGTGATCAGAAATGGTTTTTAATCGTGTTTTTACCGTTGTACATAAAAATTCTCATAGGGCTTTAGTACCCAATCAGGGGCGCCGACTCTGGGGGCACGGTACTTTTTGCCCCCCCTAAAATTTGGCTGGGGGGGCAGCCCATACATTGTGCCCCCAGAAATTTTGGAAGAAAAATATTCTTATATCAAATATATAAAAAAGGAAATAATTGAAAATAATATCTAAAACTTAAATGGAACATTGTTTGTACACACGGATAGAATTCTTGTAAGTTTTGAAAGAAATCGTTTACAATTTTCTGGATTTAAATGCTTTTTCTAAATCGACAACGTTTTATCTATACCTAAGGCTACCAACTCTTGCTGAGCAAAAATCCGTACACTTTGCCGATATGACACCATGGTATAACAAAAACTGTCAATGAATTATTTATATAAATTAAATTTAATAAATTTAAGCAAAAAACATAAAACTGTGTCGTTTACAGCTAACAAATTTCACACGTTGCACGTTTAAAAGTATTCATAAAATAACCCGTGATTTGAATGAAATCATTATGTTCTTCAATGTTTTTTCTTAAACGTTTTAAAGTTTACAAAATGTCAAGTTTGCTTTTACGAATTATATCGTTCTTAGTGTTTTCACGAACACTTTTCCAGAGTTTTTTTATTGAAAAGGCCCTATAACATGTGAAACACAACAATTTATAGGACCTTTAAAAACTCTAGATTTGTTAATTCAAATGTTCAAATGTTTCCACAAGTTTTAGAAAGCCTTTGGAAATGGATAAATATATATAGTAAGGAATTTCTAAAAGAACAATTCTAGAGTTTTTTAAAGGTCCTGTTGGAGAGTCAGGTTGACTTCCACTGGACCAAATACGAACGATCATCAATGACCGGGGGTCATTTGTTGAGGTTTTAGGTAGACAGAGCGGAGAGAACTTTCTCCCAGAACTTTCTCTCTAGCCGAAGATGAAAGCATCGCGCTAGGTTCAGCGATCGTACGAAACAGAACTAAACGTAAGTTGGAAAAGGGTCCCCAAAGGGGAAAGGTCACGGGGTGACCGTCGCGCCCGCGGCGCGGCGATTGTAAATTACTTGTACAGTCCTAGAAATAAACGTTCTTGTTAGAATTCGTGTAGTTTACGGTATTTCGCGTGTTTTATTTTATGCGGTGACCACAAAACCGTCACCCGGAAGCCCGGGGAGTCGTTCCCGCGGACTAAGTGGACCTCCTCAACCAGTGTGTGTGCGCAGATGGATCTGCGCCCAATCTACCATCGGTCTATGTTGGGACCTACCAACGGAACCACGGACCACTTATCGAAGGCAACCAGGTCCCCAACATAATGGTCCTTCGAACCGGATGTTGGGGAACCACCGGAGGACACTGGTTGAAGGACTTGGACACGAGAAACGGTTTGGACTACCTGGACATGGACTTCACGCCATTTTGCGCGCTGGATGGATAGCGCCATTTCAATTTGGCTGGGCTGGACAAAGGTCATTGTCCAGCAGAACCTTTCTTCACGGACTAGAGCTTTATGACGTTTCGCGTACGCACACTAGCGCACCATTTGATTTTGCTGGCCGGACAAAATTTAACCTCACTTTTTTTCGTGTACGTACACGCAATACATGCGCACGTAAATAACTCTCTACAAATGGAGTGCACGGTGTGCACAGCGACCTGGAACTTAACAACAAATCGCGAGCGAGCAGACTTCCAACTCACCGTGCAACACGTCGCGCTCGCTGGAACTTGGTTCGGCCACTCACACGGTTCGTCTTGGCTGGAAGCTGACCACTCAAGCTGGTCTACGCTCGAGATGATGGAATTCGGAACCTCTACTGGCTTCTGGACATACTACCGATTAGGAGGACACACCTGTTTCCATAGGTAAATATTTATAAACATCGGTATATGTCGGCCGAAGCCGAGCACAATCACTCGCTAACACCATCAAAATCTCTTCTCGAACCAACATTGCTGAGCCACACACCCGCTACACATCATTTCGCCGTCGGCACGGCTTTTCGGAGCTGAAACGCTTATCTTCTGGTGTACGGTTGCACTATCCCGGTTGCGAACATCCATCAACATCAATCCACTTCAATTAACCATCGATGATCGGTGGCTGCAAGGATCGCCGTGACGTAATCGGTCGTCATATCACCAACACGGACTCAACGCACAACTTGGATAATCCACCTTCCGGAGCTGCACTTGTGACACGTCACGAGATTCGCCAACGTGTCTGTGGCAACACGTTCGGACACTTCACCAACGCAGCTTCAAGGAACACAACACGTACCGTTTGAAGCGAAACCTACTTTTCCAGGTAAATATAAAAGAACGGTATATGTCGCCGAGGCTTGGACCCTCTCACGGAGTATTACACAAAACTATTTCTTCCTTACTGTGATACCACACCAATACCAACAACTGACTTTCGGCGCTGAGTCATCGTGATCGTCAACCGACCACGCAGATCGTCGCTGGGACGATCGCTCACACTCGAGCTGGCGAAAACGGATGCTGCCTACTCACAACGTGACGTCATGGTGTCGTCACTGCAAGCAAGACGTCGACAGTTCAAGCTCGGATTATCGTGGTGTCTCACTCCAACCGCTACGGTTCAGCAAACAATCGGGGCCAGCACCGGACAGCTAGCACACGCAAGACGAGCGACGGTTCGTTGGGAGAACAAAGGAATTAACACCAACTCACACTGCTGGACGACCGGCGATCGAGCGATCAGCTGTTACGGTCGTAGATGTGAGTCGTCGTCGTCAGGGTTACTGATACCGGCACGCGATCAACTTTGATCTCCACGGAGCGAGATCGGATTCGGCATGCAACAACGGCGATCGGTTGGACGGTGTAACCGATCGGGAATCATCCGGGAATGACCATACATCATGAAGAGGCTGCACAACTTTAGGTTTCTTAAGGTAAACATACTCAAAAGTATATGTCCGCCGAAGCCGGACATCGGTCGCTACACCCTAAAAACCTTAATCCTCTTCCATGTCACTGCACGGTCAACCAATACATTGCTGGCACGCATACAACGTTTTGGAGTTGACCACTGCCAACTGGTGGTAGTGGTGCTAACGATCATCTACACGCACCGTTCGAGACTGATCATCATTTCACGTGACGTCATCGGGACGTCGGCTAACGGTATTAATTGACGACGATGGTTATCGTCGCGATGGGAAACTGGGCTAGCAGGTGCAAGTCAGCGTGTGGGTCGTCGGATGTCGCTTACGCCGATACACGATCCGCACCATTCATGGATTTGGGTGCAGTCGTGGACAGACTGCAAAGGAACGGAGTACGGGTTATGGTATCAACCCAATTGTGCAGTCGGGGAAGCACTGCAAACTTCTGGAATATCAATCATTCACAAACCCACACCTCAGCGCGGCGTCAACGGGACGTTGCCAGGTGCGGCGTAACCTGGGTCGGCAGTTGGAACACAGCCGATCTCACATCGTGTTCAAGCTTTGGGGTGTCGAGGATGCACACCTTGGGGAAGCTGAACGGAATCAAGGACGGCCGGCAGTTGGAACACTGCTGCCAATCCAAGGAGGATCACGATCTGCGAAGCGCGTGCTTCGGAGTTCCATCATATGGAGGTCCAAAATAGGGACAAATACCCTACCAACAAACTCGCATCGAATTCGGAATCGACGGCAGGGTCGTCGGTTACTGTTGTTTTGGACCAAAAGACAACAGTACGGTGCTTTGTGTGCACACAACCACGCTGGCAGGGTCAGCGCATACAGCCACACGGAGCTAGCATCGGTTGCGATCGTTTTTGGTGTACTTCTACATCGACGTGCTACTGTAGCCACGGACGGCTTCGGGCAGCAGCACTCTACACGCGCTACTCTAGACAGGGTCTAGGGTCGGAGCGCAAAGAGGATCAATTGATCAGCTGCGATCATCGGTCGCAGTAGGTGGTGGTAACGGACAAATGTGTTGCGGTTTTGGTCCGGCAAGGAGATCGCAAGCACATCTACAACAATAGCAGCGGCAATGAACACGATCGCACGAATCAGCTGTGCTCGTACACGGACGTACGACTCGGTGGTGGAATACAATCAAAAGGGATTAGGCTGGTCATTGGGATCGGCTCGCAAGGTCTTCTGCGCTTTCTTCAAGCAGTCAACGAACAGCTGATCAGCACCACCACAAATCTACGCTGCGTTCTTCGATGGTGGGTGAGGCGAGATGGAATCGTCTGCTCACGAACACAACTTCTGATACAAATTTCGGTTTGACGATCTGATTGTCGGGTTAGGGTAAAAAGCGAAATATTGACCAAGCAAGACTTTTAGGAAAAGAAAATTTTTGACTACAAACACTTTTAGGACACACAAGCTCATGTTTTGGTTGAGCTTCGGACACAAACAACACAAACTAGGACACATGTTTGTACCATTCACTCCCACACTCTAGAGCTTGTGTTCAGAAATTCGGGGAATTTCAGGGTGGGTGAGAATGTTGGAGAGTCAGGTTGACTTCCACTGGACCAAATACGAACGATCATCAATGACCGAGGGTCATTTGTTGAGGTTTTAGGTAGACAGAGCGGAGAGAACTTTCTCCCAGAACTTTCTCTCTAGCCGAAGATGAAAGCATCGCGCTAGGTTCAGCGATCGTACGAAACAGAACTAAACGTAAGTTGGAAAAGGGTCCCCAAAGGGGAAAGGTCACGGGGTGACCGTCGCGTCGCGGCGCGGCGATTGTAAATTACTTGTACAGTCCTAGAAATAAACGTTCTTGTTAGAATTCGTGTAGTTTACGGTATTTCGCGTGTTTTATTTTATGCGGTGACCACAAAACCGTCACCCGGAAGCCCGGGGAGTCGTTCCCGCGGACTAAGTGGACCTCCTCAACCAGTGTGTGTGTGCGCAGATGGATCTGCGCCCAATCTACCATCGGTCTATGTTGGGACCTACCAACGGAACCACGGACCACTTATCGAAGGCAACCAGGTCCCCAACAGGTCCTATCAACATATGAAAGACAATAGTTCAAAAACCAATGCTTGAAAAGGGATCTATCCAAAATGGGACTGCACGATATTCGATAGAACTTTCTGTCAGCGATCATTTCCCAAAACGATACTTGATCGCTGACACACAACGCCTATCATGACCGTCGTTGCTTGGCGACGGTCAGTGAACGTAAACACGAAGACGAAATGAACGAAAAATGCCTCAAGCTCAAGCAGCCGCCTGAACGAGACAACGTGCTCTTTCTCTCGTTTTTGTCTCTCTTCCTAATGTATGCTGCGTGGTGACAGGAGTCATATGATTGCTATCATTGGAGAGATGATCGGAATCTCGGTAGAATGTCAAATCAGGTTGTCGTAGTGAAGACGATTGGAGTGTTCTGTCAGCTATCACCAAAAAAGTCGAAATTTCGCAAGCCCTGTCAAAAACTCTAGAATTATTGATAATCAAGTTTGAATTGAGGAAACCCAGGAAAACTCTCCCTTTTTAATTAAAACTCACAGAAAAGTAAAAATTTCGAATTGATTGTCCTTTAAGTTAAAATGTGGCGTACTTGGGTTTCGGCCTGCGTCAGAGTTGCAGTTGGTCTGGTGCTGTTGCCGACGAAGATGTTGATGTGATTGTTGTTGCTGTTGCCGGCGTTGCTGATGATGTTGTTGTGATTGTTGTTGTTGCTGGTGCTGAATTTGTTGACGATGTTTTCGGTTGCGGCGACGTGCTTTTTCGGCTTCCTTTTCCTGAAGACGGCGAGTCCGCTGCCTGGCGTCGAAGTCGGTCCAGTCTGGCTTCCAAATTTTTTGCTGCCGATAAGTCGCCAGCCAGATTCGATTTCAGTACGGTTTGTTCGTTTAATTCTTCTGCCAGTGATTTTTGCCGGACTTCAATTTCATTGTCTTGCAGTTTATTGATGGATGAAGTGAGGGCCCTCACTTCATCGTGGACTACTAAAATTAAATTATATAATTATTATAAAATTATTTTTCTGCTGAGGCAATTGTTTTAATTATGTCATCCCGGTGGGATGACGTAATTTCCTGGATACGGCAGAATGATTCAGCGAGTTTATGATTCTGGTCCGAGGTGGTGTCTTCAAATGCTTTTCTGACTTCGTTTAAGGGAAGTCCATTGCCGGTGCCTGTGTTAATACTGCCGAAAGTATTCGACTTGCGATTTCTGCAGATTTCTTAATTTCTTCCTGCAGGCCTATGATTTTATTATGCAGTTCATTAAGGGCTTCTTGGTTTGTCTTGTCATTGGTCTTGATGTGAGTCAAGATCATATGACTGCCTTCTAAATGATGCTGCATTATTTTTCTAATGTCGATTTCCATATGTAGGTTATTTCGACAAAGGCTGCATATAGGAAGTACATGTAGTTGCAAGTCGTCTTCGGAGCCACGTTTGACCCCAATACAGGCTGCGTGAAATTGTCGATTACAAATGCCCGTACAGTTCCAGAGGTATTGTTGGTCGAAGGGTGAAGAGCACGTCGGCACATAGCACTGCATTTTGCTTACGTTTGTTAATAAGTGCACACGCGACGCGCGACAAAAAAAATAAATATGTTTACGTTTACGTTTGTGGACTGGGTCAGTGAAGGTAAATAAAAATAAGGTGTAGAGCGAATTAAAAAACGCGTCCGTCCGGTAAAAAGACTCAACTGCAACTCATGTAACACTTTTGCACGTCATTAAACATTTAAATTTAAATGCAATTTGATGTAAATTTGCAACAAATTATACGTAAAAACATGATTTTACGTGTGATTCAACCGTTTACGTCGAATCTTACGTTAACATCAACTGAGTTTACATGTAATTCATTTTCCGTGTTAAGTAAATTCACATATTTTTTCTGTGTAGTTAATAAAAGCTTCGACCAAATCAAAAAGCGATTCAATGATTAAAAAGTTGCTGAAATTCCGTACAAATCCGTATTATGCGTAAAATTCCCTACAAAAATTCCGGCCTGTTAAAAATCCGCGAAGAGGTCCGAAAATCCGTATGGTAAGGAAAAAATCCGTACAGTTGGTAGCCTTATCTATACCAATGTGCTCTCTAGGAAAATCAGTAAGCTTAGAACAAGAGCACAGAGGCATCGGTGAATGATTTGAGAGATGTCGTCAACATAGATTTTACGGATTTGCTCATAAGATTTCTATCTGTGCATGTTGTTCCAAAAACAAAACCAAGGTACTTTTCCCATAGCACTTCATCTACAATCAAACTTACGCAAACTCTTGCGAAAACAATCATCAAGTTTTCAAATTCTTAAATTCTTAAATTCTTAAATTCTTAAATTCTTAAATTCTTAAATTCTTAAATTCTTAAATTCTTAAATTCTTAAATTCTTAAATTCTTAAATTCTTAAATTCTTAAATTCTTAAATTCTTAAATTCTTAAATTTAAATTCTTAAATTCTTAAATTCTTAAATTCTTAAATTTTTTAAATTCTTAAATTCTTAAATTCTAAATTTAAATTTAAAATTTAAAATTTAAAATTTTAAATTCTTAAATTCTTAAATTCTTAAATTTAAATTTAAATTCTTAAATTCTTAAATTCTTAAATTCTTAAATTCTTAAATTCTTAAATTCTTAAATTTTAAATTTAAATTCTTAAATTCTTAAATTTTAAATTTAAATTCTTAAATTCTTAAATTCTTAAATTCTTAAATTCTTAAATTCTTAAATTTAAATTCTTAAATTCTTAAATTCTTAAATTCTTCTTAAATTCTTAAATTCTTAAATTTAAATTTTAAATTTAAATTCTTAAATTCTTAAATTCTTAAATTCTTAAATTCTTAAATTCTTAAATTCTTAAATTCTTAAATTTTAAATTCTTAAATTCTTAAATTCTTAAATTCTTAAATTCTTAAATTTTAAATTCTTAAATTCTTAAATTCTTAAATTCTTAAATTTTAAATTTTAAATTTAAATTTAAATTCTTAAATTCTTAAATTTAAATTCTTAAATTCTTAAATTCTTAAATTCTTAAATTCTTAAATTCTTAAATTTAAATTTAAATTCTTAAATTCTTAAATTCTTAAATTTAAATTCTTCAATTTTAAATTTTAAATTCTTAAATTTTAAATTCTTAAATTTTAAATTTAAATTCTTAAATTCTTAAATTTAAATTCTTAAATTTAAATTTAAATTTTAAATTCTTAAATTTAAATTCTTAAATTCTTAAATTCTTAAATTTAAATTTTAAATTTTAAATTTAAATTCTTAAATTCTTAAATTCTTAAATTCTTAAATTCTTAAATTCTTAAATTCTTAAATTTTTAAATTCTTAAATTCTTAAATTCTTAAATTCTTAAATTCTTAAATTTTAAATTCTTAAATTCTTAAATTCTTAAATTTAAATTCTTAAATTTTAAATTCTTAAATTCTTAAATTCTTAAATTCTTAAATTCTTAAATTCTTAAATTCTTAAATTTAAATTCTTAAATTCTTAAATTTAAATTCTTAAATTTTTAAATTCTTAAATTTAAATTCTTAAATTCTTAAATTCTTAAATTCTTAAATTCTTAAATTCTTAAATTCTTAAATTTAAATTCTTAAATTTTAAATTTAAATTTTAAATTCTTAAATTTAAATTTTAAATTTAAATTTAAATTTTAAATTCTTAAATTTAAATTCTTAAATTCTTAAATTCTTAAATTCTTAAATTCTTAAATTTTAAATTTTTAAATTTAAATTCTTAAATTTTAAATTTTAAATTCTTAAATTTAAATTTAAATTCTTAAATTCTTAAATTTTAAATTTTAAATTCTTAAATTCTTAAATTTCTTAAATTTAAATTCTTAAATTCTTAAATTCTTAAATTTTAAATTCTTAAATTCTTAAATTTTTAAATTTAAATTCTTAAATTTTAAATTCTAAATTTTAAATTCTTAAATTCTTAAATTTAAATTCTTAAATTCTTAAATTTTTAAATTCTTAAATTTTAAATTCTTAAATTTCTAAATTTTAAATTCTTAAATTCTTAAATTCTTAAATTTTAAATTCTTAAATTCTTAAATTCTTAAATTCTTAAATTCTTAAATTCTTAAATCTTAAATTCTTAAATTTTAAATTCTTAAATTCTTAAATTCTTAAATTTTAAATTTTAAATTTAAATTCTTAAATTTAAATTCTTAAATTTTAAATTTTTTAAATTCTTAAATTCTTAAATTCTTAAATTCTTAAATTCTTAAATTTAAATTTTTTTAAATTTAAATTTTAAATTCTTAAATTTTAAATTCTTAAATTCTTAAATTCTTAAATTCTTAAATTCTTAAATTTAAATTCTTAAATTTTAAATTTTAAATTCTTAAATTCTTAAATTTAAATTCTTAAATTTAAATTCTTTTAAATTCTTAAATTTAAATTCTTAAATTCTTAAATTTAAATTCTTAAATTTTTAAATTCTTAAATTTAAATTCTTAAATTTTAAATTCTTAAATTTAAATTCTTAAATTCTTAAATTTTAAATTCTTAAATTTTAAATTCTTAAATTCTTAAATTCTTAAATTTTTAAATTCTTAAATTCTTAAATTCTTAAATTCTTAAATTCTTAAATTCTAAATTCTAAATTCTTAAATTCTTAAATTTAAATTCTTAAATTC